>NC_044032.1:448243227-448544678 GCF_901765095.1 Microcaecilia unicolor
CCTCTCCATTCTTGCTTACGGCTTGGCTCTTGAAAGGCACAGATTGAGGAAGAAGGGTTTCTCGGCCAGAGTCATTGATACAATGTTGCGATCGCGTAAGAAGTCCACGTCGTTGGCTTATGTGCGGGTGTGGCGCATCTTTGAGAGTTGGTGTCTTGAACGGAATGTTGTCCCTTTGCGGGCTTCGGTGATGGAGATTTTGGAGTTTTTGCAGGATGGTTTGGACAGGGGGCTCTCCCTTTCTTCCCTGAAGGTGCAGGTTGCTGCTTTGTCTTGTTTCAGAGGTAAGGTTGGAGGAGTCTCCTTAGCAGCTTCTCCGGATGTAGGGCGGTTCCTGAGGGCAGTGAAGTTGATTCGGCCGCCCCGTCGTCCAATGGTTCCGCCTTGGGATTTGAATTTGGTCTTGGAGACTCTGGTGGGTCCTCCGTTTGAACCATTGGCGTCCATCACATGTAAGGATCTTACCTTGAAAACAGTTTTTCTGGTGGCCATTGCTTCCGCTCGGAGAGTATCAGAGTTGCAAGCCTTGTCTTGTAGGGAGCCTTTTCTGTCCTTTGCGAAAGAGAAAGTGACTTTGAGGACGGTTCCTTCCTTTGTTCCTAAGGTGGTTTCAGCGTTCCATGTGAATCAAGTGATTTCGTTACCGGTGTTGGGGGATCGTTCGGGGGATGCCTCTCAGCGTCGGTTGGCTAAGTTGGATGTTCGGCGCGCCTTGCGGTCCTATTTGAGCAGAACGCGAGATTTCCGGGATTCGGATAGGTTGTTCGTTTTGTTTGGAGGTCCTAAGAGAGGAGCTGCGGCCTCCAAGGGGACTCTGGCTAGGTGGTTGAAGGAGGCTATTGCCTCAGCGTATTTGTTGAGGCGGCGTTCGGTGCCCCCGTTGCTTAAGGCGCATTCAACTCGGGGGGTTGCCGCTTCCTGGGCGGAGAGTAGTTTTGTTCCTCCGCAGGATATTTGTAAAGCAGCGGCATGGTCGTCCATTCATTCCTTTGTTAAGCATTATAGGATTGATGTTCAGGCAAAAGAGGATGCAGGTTTTGGAGCGGCTGTGCTGTCTTCTGCGTTTCGAGGGTCCCACCCTTAAGTTTCTACTGCTTTGGTACTTCCCACGCGTCTTGACCGGTCTGGAGGGTCGATGAGGAAGGTGAAATTAGGCCTTACCTGCTAATTTTCTTTCCTCGAGACCCTCCAGACCGGTCAAGAGCCCGCCCTATGGATTTCAGAGATATTGTTCGTATCAGAAGTATTTGAGCCGTGTTCTGCTATGACTATTCCTTTTATCTTTCATTGGGTCGGAGAGTTTTTCTTCGTCCATAATACTTGACAGAGCGGGGCGCTTGACGTTCCGTCTGTCTGAGCACACTGTTGGTGTTGTCTATTGGTTTTCCAGGTACAGGGGTTTTTCTACATTCAAGAGTTCAGGTTGCAGGGGGTTTTCTCTGCTTTGCTAAGTGTATACTGGCTTTTGTGGGATGGGCACAGGTTATATGTACATAGTTGAAGTTAGTGTTCTCAGTCTCCCTCTGCTGGTAGGCGAGCATAACCCACGCGTCTTGACCGGTCTGGAGGGTCTCGAGGAAAGAAAATTAGCAGGTAAGGCCTAATTTCACCTTTCCTAACATACACACAAATACTGTATATTCACACAAATTGAACATGTAACCCACACGTGTGTGAAATTTGGTAGTTTTTTGTCAACATCGAGGCCTTTCTCCTTTTGTCTTTTTAACTGCCCATCCCCTGCACACAAGTCCTGCATCTCTTTCCCCCGCCCCCCCCTCCCCTTATGGGTTCTAGCTCTACTGCCATATTAGTAGTGATCCACACAGGCAGTCTTTCACCAGCATCGGGGCCTTTGTTCTGACGCAACTTCCTGTTGCGTCTGAGCAAAGGCCCTGTTGCTGGTAAAAGACTGGATTGCCGCTAGTATGGCAGTACAGCTAGAGCCCATCAGAAGTGTGGGGGGGGGGGGTCCCTCTTGAATCTGGAGCAGGACTTGCACAGAGGGGGAAGGCAGGGAAGAGAGAGAGCTGGAGAAAAATGAAAAAAGAAACGTGTAGTGGGGGTTGCCCAGGATGTAAAAATGCATTGGTATGCGTGAAAATACGGTGGTACTGAATTGGGATTCAGCCATGCACTGATTGGAAAGTAGAAGACACCCTGCTTTAAGGTGGTTAGCAGATGTGGGGTATCTCTGGCCAGGTCATCCTCACACCAGACTAGAATGCATATTTTGCTTAATTGTTTTGTTTTTTTAACATTTTATTGAAACCAACAGAGAAACATAGTATACAGACGCCAAGGGCAGATGAAGTGCCCACTGACTACCAAACAACAAAGCCTTCCATTTTAACAGGTTAACCCTTTCCTGTTTTCCTGTTCTCATCCCCCCCCCCCCCCCCCCCCCCCCCCCGGCATTGTAATGCAGACTTGTACATATACACTATATCTCAATTAAACACAAAATGGCATATTTCTCCTAAATAGACTGGCTACTGTTTCATAGAGCAAACTTCTAGCCTTATGAGGCAACCATTTCCAATAAGTCTTCTGTATTATTTGAAGTGATTGCCTCTCTGTTATTGCCACTTTTCAATAACATTCTCTACAGTTTAAGTGATGGAGGAATCTCTGTTTTCCAAATCAAAATACTCTTATGAGCAAGGAGAAATGTCGTCTGATTTTTAAATTGTTTGTTCAGGCATAAAAATAAAGTTTTGGAATTGTGTGTTGCACTGCTTGTCCAGTTTTTTCATCACTGGTACTCAAATATTAAACTTTGCAGGTAGAGGGGAGCGTGTTGAACGTTGCAAAGTTTGACAGCATTCTAAGACTGGTGGCCTTTTCCCCCTTTAAATCTGCGCAGAGTGCTCTAGAGAATGTGAATGCGGTGTCTGAAGGTGAGCCTTTTGATATATCTGCTAGTGTGATTCTCCTCCCCGCCCCCCACAAAAGATGAAATGAGATGTTCTGCCTGCTCTCTGCTTTGTAGAGAACTCATTTCTCTGTTGTACCTATCTGCTCAATACTGCTTCCTTGACCTACACTGGACAGTTTTATTGCAGGATTCTCGGAGCTTGCCTTGCTGCTACACAGTGCTGAATGTTTGGCAGCTATAGATTCTCCTTCCTTATATATGGCATCCCTTTCTCTCCCTTGAATATGCATATCCCTTTGTTGGGAGTAATGGGTGGTGTATGTAGAGGCTTGCTGCAGTTAGTAATAGATTACATAAGACTTTCAGTAATTCTTGTTGAGCCGGGGACATAGGAATGTGCATAACAGTTAACCTCTAGAAGGCTGGAAGGTATGGTCTTGGCATTTCGCCAGGTGTTCAGTGTTTCTTCAACCAAGAAGGCTCTTAAAAAGTTACTTGAGAATTAATTGGCTTTAGATTCTGTCCTTAACTGCTGGAAGCAAAAAGAGCAGAGCTTAAATCCAAGCTGCCAGGTTGCCACAGTGACTGGAAATTTTCCCTGGTGCCTGGGATTATTGTACCCCTATTTTTTTTTTTAATTGATACTATCAGAGCCGTTACTTCTTTGTTTCCTGTTCACCACACTGCGCTCTGCAAGTTTACTGTGCAGATACTCCTGCATAATCTCATGAGACCCCCAAGATCAGCATGTGAGTTCCTGCACTGTAGCTCAAACTTGCAGAGAGCTATGTGGTCCAGAGAAAAGGAAATTAGTGTGTGGGAATGCCAAGCTGGGAACATTGGCTATGAGGAGTGACCATCTGATTTGTTGAATGGTGAGAGCTAATAGGTGGAACTGGCGGGCTGGGGGATGCCAACTGTGTTGTATTGTAGGTGGTGTTTGCTAGCTACTGAGAGGGTGGCTGAGTTGGAGGAGGAGGGAGATGGTGGGAAGGGGAATAGAGATTGGGACAGAGAGGGAGACTGTTAGTGATGTACCACCACCATGGCTCCCTGCAGTGGTAAATTAAGTGCCTGATTTACTGAGATTCTCTCACCCCACCCCTCTTTGATTTTGGTGGATACAACCATTGAGGTGAGATGAGGAAAAAAAGGTTTTGTTGCCTTAATTGTGGCCTGTCACCTAAATTCACAGAAACTTCAATTTAGGCCTTACAAATGTCTGCTTTTCCCACCTGCTGTGTGGCTGTAGATGAGTTCAGTTACTAATGCTAGGGCAAGATAACTGCTTCCAGCTGTTAAGGTACATGATTGTAAAGGTTTTTTCCTTTAGCATCTGACCAGGAAAGTATTTGCACCCACTCGATGGGTTTCTGGTGTAACATTAGTGTGTGCAGGAATTCTACAGGATGCAGCTTGGCATGTTGTCTGCCTACTAGTCTATTTTCAAGTGATGAAGAGGACATGAGCATATGTCCTACCTGCTCAAGATGGAGCCCTTCTCCCTTAGCGTTTTCAGTCTCTTTTACTGCTGTCTGAAGATGTTACTGTGCCATTTGTGTTCATGATCTGGAGCTATCTTAGCAGTAACAAGAATTAAAACCCTGTGCATGCATAAGCAGTATTTGTTACTCCTGTACTTGGTTTCAGTGGGTCACCCTTGTGGTTATGCTGAGGTTCACATTCTTCTGTGTATCTTGTTTTGCATGCCATGTGTACATAATTCAGTCTTTTTATTTTGAGCAGGAATTCTCCATGAGGACTTGAAGCTGCTCCTGGAGACAAACATGCCAACTAAAAAGAAAAAGGCATTGCTAGGTGTTTCAGATGCTAAAATTGGGGCTGCAATCCAGGAGGAGCTAGGATACCCCTGCCAGACTGGTGGTGTAGTGGCAGAAATTATGCGAGGTAAGTACATGGTAGTGAGATCTAATCCACAACAAACAGCTTTCACTTCATTCCAGAGTTAATCTGGGTATCCCTGCAGAATGAGACATGATCTGAAAGCTATTGGATGCTGACCCGATTTTCTATCTTGTGTGAAATAAGAGGCGCTAAAGGCCATACTGAGGAGGAAAGTCTAAAGACCTAAGATATAAACAGCAGCTTGTTTAAATGTATTTTGCTATCTTGCATAAAGGATCCTTGCTGCTTATATTGTGGTTTTGATCATCTTTGCATTTTTAGTGGTATTTAGAACTTCAGTCCCTGCACTGAAAAACAAAAAAAAAGATTAATTTCTGGTGACTGAAAACTTCTGCATCTGGCCTGTCATTCATACATAATTTCCCTCATTCTGCATTTATGTGCATGTCCCCCCTGAAGAACATGTAACGTGTTCCATTTCATCAAGCAGATCAATCCATAGACTGGTGGGTTGTGTCCATCTACCAGCAGGTGGAGATAGAGAGCAATCTTTTGCCTCCCTATATGTGGTCATGTGCTGCCGGAAACTCCTCAGTATGTTCTCTATCTCAGCAGGTGGTGGTCACACACAGCAGCAGCTCTGGCTAGGTCTCTAAGCTTATTCATTTAGGTTTTGTTGAGTACCTGGGGTTGAGGGCTCTTACTGAGCAAGTACAAACCTGGTGGTGCCAGGTTCCTCCTTTTCTCCCCCCTCCCGCTGGCTCCGTTGGAAAAAAAAAAGTCTTTTATTTAAATGTCCAAAAAGGGCGTTTATTTCAGCTGCTCACTGGGACACCAATTCGTTGCAGCTCGGAGCAGGTAATTTTACCTTTTATAGCGGGCAGGGGGTTCCCCGAACGGTCTCCTTGTGGCTTATGGCGTCGGAGGGCAAGGGCGCGAAAAGACGCTCCCCGGACCGCATGCGCATGTCTAGGGGGGGGGGGGGGGGGGTTCGAAGGCAGAGTCGCCTTTTTTTGGCCCCTTTTCGGAGTCGGGAGAGTTCCCCGGTTTTTTTCCTCCGGTGCGGCGGGTTTTGACCATCCCCCGCTGGCCGCCCTCCTGAGTTCATTTTGCTGCTGCATCAGGCTTTTCTTATGCAAAATGCTGCCCCTGCTCCCCTGTCTGATAAGGGTGATGAGGCTTCTATAATCAAACGGCCTCGGGTGGATGTCCAGGCCCTGCACGACTCTGCCTCCTCTGATGTGGATGAGGGCAGCGTATCTGAGTTCTCCCAAAGGTCCTTAGTGGAGGAGACTGATCCTCGCTCGGATGGAGCGGATGACCCCTCTGCAGCGCGGCTTTTTCGCTCAGAGGATTTGCCCAACCTGCTAGTGCAGGCCATGAGCATTTTGAAAATTTCCTCTCCGGAGGAAGGTGCTCTATCAGCCTCAGCTGGCTTAGCAATTATGCTGGGAGCTAAGCGCCCGTCTAGAACCTTTCACATTCATGAAGCCATGCAGACTTTAATTTCGGCTCAATGGGATTCCCCCGAAACGAGCCTTAAAGTAGCCAGGGCTATGTCCTGTCTGTATCCTCTGCCTGAAGGGGAACGGGAAGCCTTTCTCTGGCCTACAGTGGATTCTTTAATCACTGCGGTGACTAAGAAAACGGCTCTGCCGGTGGAAGGTGGCACTGCCCTGAAGGACGCTCAGGACAGGAGATTGGATGTGGCTTTAAAGTTGGCCTTTGAGGCGGCCGCCCTGAGTTTGCAAGCCTCGGTTTGCGGCTCCTATGTGGCCAGGGCGTGCCTGACTGTTGTGCAGCGGGCTTCCCCCTCGGATTCTTCCTTGAGGGCGGAGTGGCCAGCCCTGGAGTCGGGCTTGGCCTACTTGGCAGACTTGCTGTATGATGTCTTGAGAGCCTCGGCTAAAGGTATGGCTCAGACAGTCTCTGCCAGGCGGTGGCTCTGGCTTAAGCACTGGTCGGCTGACCATGCCTCAAAATCTCGCCTAGCCAAGTTGCCTTTTAAAGGCAAGCTGCTCTTTGGGGACGAACTGGACAAGATTGTGACGGAGCTCGGCACGTCTAAGGGCAAGAGGTTGCCGGAGGTCAGGGCACGGGCCGGCAGTGTTCGCCCTGGTTCCTCCAAGGGCCGATTTCAGGAAGCCCGTCGGTATCGCCCGGGCAAGTCGACCACCTCTTCCTTCAAGCGGAACTTCTCCCCCAAGCAGCATTCCTTTCGCAGGGCCCGCCATCCCGGAGGTTCGTCCTCCGGCCCTCCCCCAGGGTCTCGTACCCAATGACGAGACCCTGGTCCATGGCCCAGAGCGGATAGGAGGACGGTTATCCTCGTTTCTGGGAGAGTGGACCAGGGTAACTTCAGACGCTTGGGTTCTGGAAGTCATCAGAGACGGCTACAAGTTGGAGTTCTGCCGGCCCTTGATAGACTGGTTTGTGAACTCTCCCTGCAAGTCTCCAGTCAAAGTGGCGGCAGTGCAGCAGACTTTGATCAACCTGATCTGCCTGGGCACGGTGGTCCCAGTGCCAGTAGATCAACTTGGC
This sequence comes from Microcaecilia unicolor, assembly GCF_901765095.1. Lineage (NCBI taxonomy): Eukaryota > Metazoa > Chordata > Amphibia > Gymnophiona > Siphonopidae > Microcaecilia > Microcaecilia unicolor. The sequence goes on from NC_044032.1 coordinate 448,250,513, forward strand.
AAGGGACGTTACTCCATTTACTTTGTGGTGCCAAAGAAGGGTGGTTCTGTTCGGCCTATTCTCGACTTCAAGGGAGTCGATCGGGCCTTGAAAATACGGCACTTCTGGATGGAGACTCTCCGCTCCGTAAAAGCTGCAGTAAAAAAAAAGGAGAATTCCTGGCATCCTTGGACATCAAGGAAGCTTACTTACATATTCCCATCTGGCCGCCTCATCAGCGCTTCCTGCGCTTTGCAGTCCCTGGGCTGCCACTTCCAGTTCAGAGCCCTCCCGTTCGGGTTGGCTACTGCTCCGCGGACCTTCTCCAAAGTAATGGTGGTCATCGCGGCTTACCTCCACAAGGAAGGAGTGCAAGTCCATCCCTATCTGGACGACTGGCTGATGCGAGCCCCCTCTTATGCAGAGTGTTGGGGGAGCTATGGACAGGGTTGTTGCCCTTCTGAGTTCCCTGGGATGGATCGTCAACTGGGAAAAAAGTCAGCTGCGCCCGACTCAGTCCCTAGAGTATCTGGGAGTTCGATTCGACACCCAAGTAGGCAGAGTGTTCCTTCCAGACAACCGGAGCGTCGAGCTTCGGACCCAGGTGGACCAGTTCCTAGCATCCTCTACACTTCGGGCTTGGGACTATGTGCAGCTGTTGGGCTCCATGATGGCCACGATGGAGGTAGTGCCCTGGGCCAGGGCCCATATGAGACCACTACAGCACTCTCTTCTGCGGTGGTGGACTCCAGTCTCTGTGGATTATGCTGTACGCCTTCCCTTGGATCCAGCGGTGCGCAAGGCGCTGAGTTGGTGGCTGCGGCCAGACAAGCTGTCCGCAGGAATGCCTCACGATCCCGGAGTGGGTTGTCGTCACGACGGACGCCTGTTTGACGGGCTGGGGAGCCCACTGCCTGGGAAGGACAGTGCAGGGGCTCTGGTCTCCTGCGGAGGCAAAGTGGTCTATCAACCTCCTGCAAACTCCGAGCCATTCGATTGGCGCTTCTGGAGTTTCTCCCGGTCCTGGTGCTGAGGCCAGTACGGGTCCTTTCGGACAATGCCACGGCTGTGGCCTATGTCAATCGCCAGGGAGGTACCAGGAGCATCCCTCTAGCCAAGGAAGCCATGAAGCTATGCCTGTGGGCGGAAGCGAATCTGGAACAGCTGTTGGCGGCCCACATTGCGGGAGTCATGAATGTCAAGGCGGACTTTCTCAGTCGCCATACTTTGGATCCCGGAGAGTGTCAGCTGTTGGCTCGGGCGTTCTTGGACATCACGAAGCGCTGGGGCCAGCCGAGCCTGGATCTGATGGCGTCCTCGGCCAAGTGCCGCTGTTCTTCAGCAGAGGACGGGACCCTCGATCTCTGGGAGTCGATGGTCTTCTCCGGCAGTGGCCGGCACAGGAGCTTCTCTACGTGTTCCCGCCCTGGCCCATGATGGGCAGAGTTCTAGGCCGGGTGGCGAAGCATCCGGGCCGGGTGATCCTGGTGGGTCCGGATTGGCCCAGACGCCCCTGGTATGCGGACTTCATCAGGCTGTCAGTGGACGGCCCTCTGAGGCTGCCAGCGGAGCGGGGCCTCTTGCATCAGGGTCCCATGGTGATGGAGGATCCCTCCCCCTTTGGTCTTATGGCCTGGCCTGGCTATTGAATGGAAGCGGCTGAGGAAGAAGGGCTTCTCAGACAAGGTCATCGCCACTATGCTGAGAGCGAGGAAGCGCTCTACTTCTACTACTTAAGGGTTTGGCGTACCTTTGCATCGTGGTGTGAGGCAGGCTCTTATCGCCTTTTACTGCTCCAATATCTTCAATGTTGGCGTTCCTGCAAGAGGGTCTGGAGAAAGGCCTGTTGCTCAGTTCGCTGAAAGTCCAGGTGGCGGCTCTAGCTTGCTTCAGGAGCTGTTTGAAGGGTGCTTCGCAGCCAGATGTGGTTGAAGGGTGCTTCGCAACCAGATGTGGTGTGGTTCCTCAAGGGAGTTTCCGAGGGATTGGAGAACGGCGGAGGTGGTCCCTCTTCACAAAAGTGGGGATAGGGAAGAAGCTGGAAACTCATTCTGTTCAATATATTTGTGAGTGACATTGCCGAAGGGTTACAAGGTAAAGTTTGCCTTTTTGCGGATGACACCAAGATTTCCAACAGAGTGGACACCCCGGAGGGTGTGGAAAACATGAAAAAAGATCTGAAGAAGCTAGAAGAATGGTCTAACGTTTGGCAATTAAAATTCAATGCGAAGAAATGCAAAGTGATGCACTTAGGGAGTAGAAATCCAAGGGAGACGTATGTGTTAGGCGGGGAGAGTCTGATAGGCACGGACGGGGAGAGGGATCTTGGGGTGATAGTATCTGAGGACCTGAAGGCGACGAAACAGTGCGACAAGGCGGTGGCAGTAGCTAGAAGATTGCTAGGCTGTATAGAGAGAGGAGTGACTAGCAGAAGAAAAGAGGTTTTAATGCCCCTGTATAAGACGTTGGTGAGGCCCCACCTGGAGTATTGTGTTCAGTTTTGGAGGCCGTATCTTGCAAAGGATGTTAAAAAAATGGAAGCGGTGCAAAGAAAAGCTACGAGGATGGTATGGGATTTACGTTCCAAGACGTATGAAGAGAGGCTTGCTGACCTGAACATGTACACCCTGGAGGAAAGGAGGAACAGGGGTGATATGATACAGACGTTCAAATATTTGAAAGGTATTAATCCGCAAACAAATCTTTTCCAGAGATGGGAAGGCGGTAGAACGAGAGGACATGAAATGAGATTGAAGGGGGGCAGACTCAGGAAAGATATCGGGAAGTATTTTTTCACTGAGAGGGTGGTGGACGCTTGGAATGCCCTCCCGCGGGAGGTGGTGGAGATGAAAACGGTAACAGAGTTCAAACATGCGTGGGATATGCATAGAGGAATCCTGTGCAGAAGGAATGGATCCTCAGAAGCTTAGCTGAAATTGGGTGGCGGAGCAGTTGGGGGGAAGAGGGGGTGGTGGTTGGGAGGCGAGGATAGGGGAGGGCAGACTTATACGGTCTGTACCAGAGCCTGTGATGGGAGGCGGGACTGGTGGTTGGGAGGCGGGAAATACTGCTGTGCAGACTTATATGGTCTGTGCCCTGAAAAGGACAGGTACAAATTCAAGGTAAGGTATACACATATGAGTTTGTCTTGGGCAGACTGGATGGACCATGCAGGTCTTTTCTGCCGTCATCTACTATGTTACTATGTTATCACCTGTGCCCTCCTCTGCACGAGATAGTGCCTACGTGGAATCTCAGTCTAGTGCTACGGGCCTTGCAGAAGCTGCCCTTTGAGCCCTTACCGAGGACATCGCTGAAGGACCTGAGGTTGAAAGTGGTCTTTTTGGTGGCTATCATTTCAGCCAGAAGAGTTTCCGAGCTCCAGGCACTCTCGTGTCGAGAGCCGTTACTGCGGTTCACTGAGGCAGGAGTGTCGATTCGCCCAGTGCCTTCCTTTCTGCCCAAGGTTGTTTCTCGCTTCCGTGTGAATCAGAAGCTTTGTCTACCCTCCTTTCATAGGGAGGATTACCCAGAGGAGTACCCTGCTCTCAAATGTCTGGATGTGTGACGAGTCATCATCAGATACTTGGAAGTGACCAATGACTTCCGGAAGTTGGATCACCTGTTTGTGTTGTTCGCAGGCCCTCCTAAGGGTCTGCAGGCATCTAAGCCTACTATGGCACGTTGGGTCAAGGAGACGATTGCGGCAGCTTATGTGGCTGCAGGGAAACTTCCGCCTATTCAGCTGAAGGCGCACTCTACCAGAGCACAGGCGGCCTCTGGCAGATCCGTCTCCTTGGAAGAGATTTGTAGAGTGGCAACTTGGGTGTCTGCTCATACCTTCTCACGACATTACCGCTTGAATGTGGCTGCTCGGGCCGAGGCCCAGTTTGGAGCTTCAGTGTTACGTTCAGGGATTTCCATGTCCCGTCCTGGGTGAGTACTGCTTCGGTACATCCCACCAGTCTATGGATTGATCTGCTTGATGGAAGGTAAAATTATGTATCATACCTGATAATTTTCTTTTCATTAATCATAGCAGATCAATCCATAGCCCCGCCCAGACATCTGTATTGTTTTTGTTCTGGTTATATTTCAGGTTTAGTCTTCAGTTCCTGTTCAGGAGGACTTTGCGTTCAAGTTCTTCCAATTGGATTTTCCTTGAGTTGAAACGATTTTGTGTTACAGTGAGCTGCTGCATTCCTCTCCCCCTGTGGCGACGGTGGTTGGATTGATAACTAAATTATGCCGGCGCTCCCCCCCCCCCCCCGCTTCGTGCGGTAGTGGGGTAGCTTTGTATCCCTCCCGCTTCAGCGGTGTTAGGGTCAGCCAGCTCCTCCTGCGGTTGCGGTAGCAGGATAAGCCAGATCCCCCCCCCCCCCCCCCCCCCCGCATCAGCAGGTGTGGTGTCCTCCCCTGCTTCACGGGGATGAGCTGGACGGATTCCCCTCCCCCGCTTCGGCGGTGGTGAGCTGGGCAGAGTGTCCCTTTTGTGGGTGTAATTCTCTAAGTGCTGAGTCCTGCGGATGGAGCTTTGATATCGACATACTGAGGAGTTTCCGGCCGCACATGACCACATATAGGGAGGCAAAAGATTGCTCCATCTGCTGGTAGATGGACACAACCCACCAGTCTATGGATTGATCTGCTATGATTAATGGAAAGAAAATTATCAGGTATGATACATAATTTTACTTTGGAGAAACCTGAATTTAATCACTTAAACAGTTATGTTTGAAGGACAGTAGAGAAAATTACTACTTCTTTCTTCCACAGGAATCCGCCTGCATTTTCACAGTCTGGTGAAGGGTTTAAATGCTCAGTCTGCTTCCAAGGCTCAGTTGGGTCTTGGGCACAGCTACTCTCGAGCCAAAGTGAAGTTCAATGTCAACAGAGTAGACAACATGATCATCCAGTCCATTAGCTTACTAGACCAACTTGACAAGGACATCAACACCTTTTCAATGAGAGTCAGGTGAATTCATACGCTTGTATTTGCTTCTTAAGGAGTCTTTTTTTTTTTTTTGTCACAATACATTTTATTTTACAGTGGTAGCTTAAATGAATTACTAAACATCACCGTGTCATATAGTACTTAATATCATATACATATACACATTAAAAACATGAAACGATCAAAAACAGCCAGATACCAGGCTTTAAAAGGTGTATTTTACAAAAATGCAAGTATTGATTCTCTTCCCTTAATTTCTGGGGCAACATATTCACAAAGTGGACCCATACAACAAAAAATTGCCTTTGGTATACTGGATAAACGAATCTGATAAGATCTTAATGAGCAGTTTGCCTCATAAGGAACCCCAGTGTGAAGCTAAAGTGATACTTCAGTATAGGGTGACATAAAAAAAAATCACCCTTGTTTCACTAGCAACCAGTTCAGGCCAAATGGTTACTCCTAGTCAGAATTTGTTCTGCAGTGTTTTGGAGTGACTATTACCCTTTTCAGTGAAGTTCACTTCTCATTGTATTTGAGATTGTCAGGTTATAAGTCTTAGAGCAGCAAGAGCCTGTAAGTTGCCAGATGACAATTTTTATTTTTATTTTTTTTTGGGGGGGAGGGGTATGCTTTCATGGATTTCTTATTCTTTAGGCAGCTGTTGCTTGCAGTTTTCTCCCAGCTCTTCCCTCCCAGTGCTTACCACAGGCAGTGTATCCCTGCATTGACTGTATAGAAAGAGGAGGAAAAGCATCTCTCCCTGACTACACCGCAGCTGAGAATGCAGTTACTCAGATTGCATTGTCATCAGGGAAACAATCTAATTGGGTGAATCTCTTCATAAAGGTAGTTAGTAGACCCAAATAACTCAGTTATATATGTAAATAAAATAATAGAAGTGTTGTTCACCACAACCCTTTTTATTTTTCTACTGTACTGTATAATTCGTTTTACCACTTTTGTCTGTCCTAATTAGATTGCAAGCTCTGTCGAGCAGGGACTGTCTCTTCATGTTCAAGTGTACAGCGCTGCGTACGTCTTGTAGCGTTATAGAAAGTAGTAGTAGTAGTAGTAGAAACCAGGGGCGTAGCCAGACTTCCGTGGGAGGGGGGTCCAAAGCCCGAGGGGAGGGGGCACATTTTAGCCCTCCCCCCGGCGCCGCCCCCCACCACCACCAGCATTGCCGCTCGCCACGTCTTTTCTGACCCCCTCCCGCCGCGAACCCTCCCCCGCCGCCACCTACCTTCACTTTTGCTGGCGTGGGACCCCACTCCCCGCCAGCCGACGTCCTCTCCATCCTGCTCCTGTTGCATGCATTGCTGACGTCCTGCACGTTGTACGTACAGGACGTCAGAACAGAGTTCTGTTCTCTGAGTCTGACGTCGCACGTACAACGTGCAGGACGTCAGCAATGCATGCAACAGCAGGAGCAGGATGGAGAAGACGTCAGCTGGCGGGGAGTGGGGTCCCCCGCCAGCAAAAGTGAAGGTGGGCGGGTTTGCCGGGAGGGGGGTCCAGGCTGGAATCTACGGGGGCCCCCTCAGGCCCCACGTAGCTACGCCACTGGTAGAAACATACAAGAATTGATTTAAATGCAGTGAGCCAGGTGTCGGGCTGTTAAGATTGGTTCATAATATATTTAAAGGAGAACTGCCATGATGGCTGTAATCGTGGTTGCTTTGAAGGGTGACTTGTTGCTTCTGTTCATTGCTCAACTGTGTGTTGAGTAAGTCTTTGCTTTGTTTTTATGGAAATCTGAATCTTTGGATTCCTCTTTTGCCTGTATGCAGAGAATGGTATGGCTATCACTTTCCAGAACTGATCAAGATTGTGAGTGATAACTACACCTACTGCCGAATGGCCAAGTATATTGGCAACCGCAAGGAGCTGAATGAGGAGAAGCTGGAGGGGATGGAAGAAATTTTGATGGATGGTGGAAAAGCCCAAGCCGTTCTGGATGCCTCGCGCTCATCAATGGGTCAGTTTCTGTAACTTGTATTACACATTCAGCTTACCAAGGTTCTGTTTGGTGAGTGAAGGAGTAGCCTAGTGGTTAGTACAGCGGACTTTGACCCTGAGGAACTGGGTTTGATTCCCACTGCAGATTCTTGTGACTCTGGGCAAGTCCATTGCCCCAGGTACAAATGAGTACCTGTATATAATATGTAAACCGTTTTTTGAATGTATTTGCAAAAACCACAGAAAGGCGGTGTATAAAGTCCCATCCCTTTCTTGAAGTGCATTAGTTCCATTTCAGGGAACTAGTTAAATTTTCAGTTTTGTTCACAGTACAAAAATTTGGTTCTTTATTTAAAATTAAATCAGTATGAAAGACTACTAACTTTTTTTATGCAGAGCCACAATGGATATAGTGAAATAATGTAGTCTTCTGATTCAGTTGCTTTTCCTACTGTTTTGTTTTTTTGTTATGTAGGAATGGATATCTCTCCCATAGATCTAATTAACATTGAGAGCTTCTCCAACCGTGTGATCTCGCTGTCAGAATACAGGAAGGAGCTACAGGAGTATCTCCGCTCCAAAATGAACCAGGTCGCCCCCAGTCTGTCAGCCCTCATTGGGGAAGTGGTAAGTGCATGTTGTTGATCTGTTCATTTATACCCCCAACATATTCAGTTGCTAACACTACTAGTCCTCATTCATGAACTTACATGTGTGCACAGCGTTGTGCTTAGGTTCGGGAACAATGCAAAGTCCCTGACACAGAAATGATGTCTAGAGTAAATCTGTCAATCCACTGAGAAGCATCGATGCAGAAATACTCTCTCTCCTGATCTGTGCTTCAGGCAGATGCATTGCCTACTGGGATTTATATCCTGCTAGCTATTCATAATACTCATTTCTCCGAGGACAAGCAGGCTAATATTCTCACATGTGGGTAATGCGGTCTGCATTACCTGGTCCAGAGCTTGCATCAAACGTTTTACAGAGCTGTTTGGCGCACTAGTCGCGCTCCGTTGAGCATGTGTGAGTGCCTTCCTGCCCACTGTGCAAGCTCAGGACCAACAGTCTTCTCTCTCTCTCTCTCTTCCCCCCTTCTCCCTGTGAGGAGAGGACGTGTTTTTCCTTGTCACAGCTACTGGTTCAGTTCAACAGAGCTTCTTTTTGTTCCCCTTTTCTTTTCTTTCTTCTGTGCTTCGTCAATTTCTTCCCATTTGATTTTATATTTTTTTTCCTTTATTTACTGCGCTCAATAGGCCTCTCTTATTTGAGTAAATCACAGATAATTTAATCAAGTCAGATGTTCAGAAGTGCTGACCCAGGGCACAGAGACTCTGTAATTCTGAGAGCTGTTTCAATGGAGGTGAGAAATAGTTGAGCAGATAGAAGTATCTCAGAGCTGGGTGACTGGAATGTGCGATATCTCATTAGGGAGGAGATAATTTCAAGGTAAAAAAAAAAACTTTATTGCAGGGAGTTTCAGCAGGACAGTGCTGTCTGAAACAAGATGGTGAATGCCTCATGGCTGAAGGGACAAAGATGTCTTGAAGCCTCACACAGGCTCAGGGAGGAGCAGGTAAAGACCAATGGGGACAGAGCATGCCATCGGGTAGCAAGGGGTGGTCCTAGAGGATGGCTCTCGATTTGGAGGGAAAGGTCATACCTGGCTGACCTCTCAGGACAGAGATAGTAAGACTGACCAGGAAATGATAGCAAGTAGACACAGGAGCCAAGCTTGGCTGAGAGAGAAGAGGTCTAGGCAGTAGCACAACCAATGATACCAGTTCTTATACAGATAAGCAAGTGTGGCTGCATCGCCTGTGAACTACATTACACACAATGCATTGCTCCCTTATCTTTGCAGTGGAAACTGCAGCAGTGAAAGTCCTTAGAAATGAGAATAACAGTAAAAGCATTACACACATTTTAGAATCACATAAACTAGTGCAAGGCTGTCAGAGGACAGAACAAATGGTGCTTTGCGTCTTTCCATTTTTCTTCACTTCACGCTGTTTCTGGTGCACAGCCACTTATTTTTTTTATGTTTGGGGTCTGAACATACCCCGTCTAACTGTGTTCTGTGTGTTCAGTTACAAGCCAGAACCCAGTTAGCCAGAGTAGCTCATATAGAATTTTTTTGAAGCCGTGTTGACGTGTCTATGTGAGCCCCCCCCCCCCCGAACCAACTGATGTCTGCACCAACCTGGGGCGACTCAGTACCAAGGATCATGGAAGCCTGGCATCAATCTCCCTCGATGCACAGTGTGGGAGCACCGGGGCATTCGGTCCCCAAAGGTGTCAATGTACCACATGCTGCCTTTTGGCTTCATGTCAGCTCCGAAGGTATTCACCAAGTTTCTAGCGGTACTCACTGCATCCCTGCGCTTATTGGGAGCCATTTCTGGCTTGGCTGGTGCAGATCACACCAATGATCAGTGCTTAGGAGTCCATTTGGAGAACTTTCTGGGTGTTGGACCTACTGAGATTGGTTTCAACTATCCCCAGTCCCTTCTGCTTCCCATCTTCCATTTGGAAATCATTGGAATCCTATTGGATACTCATCAGGTGTTTCTTCCCGTGCCGGGGGTGAATGCTCTTGTCTATCTTGCCACTCGGATATGAGCCCATCAGCAGGTCGCACCTCGGCAGATGTTGGTTATTTTAATCACGTGGCCTCCACCATCCATGCAACACCCATGTCTCGTTTTCACGTGGGAACTGCCCAGTGGATCCTAGAGTTGTCAGGCTATGGGGACCCTGGATGATGTCATCCAAGTTTCCCCCACAGCTTGTTTACTCTCTGCATTGGTGGACTCTGGTGGATTGCCCTCTGGGACTGCCTTTTCAAGCCTAGCAGGGGGTGCTGATGGTGACTGATCTCACCTAGGGCGGGAAGTTCCTTTAGCCAGGCTTCACACTCAAGGTGCTTGGTCAGCCTAGGAGACTGCTCTCTCTCTCACCCTTTTAGAACTCCGGGCAATCTGGACCACTCTACAAAATTTCAGCCATTTTGTACTTGCTCACACGCACAATCACATTGCAGTATATTACCCTGTCTGGGAGCCGTCTGGATGTGACAGGAGGCAAGTCAGTTCAGGACTGCTGCTCAGAGCCGCTCATCTGGCAGATGAATTCAATAGCCTGGCAGCCAAACTGTGCATGGTTGTGCGCCCACACAATTGGCTTCTTAACATGGGCGCTGTCTGTGAGATCTTTCAACTATGGGGTACCTCTTCGATGGATCTCTTGGCCACTCAAGTCAATCATGCCGTCCCTCAGTTCTGCTCCAGGCCCGCAACATCCTACTGTCGGTTGCCTTCCTTGGGGGACGGTATTCTGTATTCATATCCTCTCATCTCTTATAGGGCAGATTCTGCTTCCACGCAGGCAGGACCGCAATTCTGTTAGTTTCTTCCTGGTCTCTGCAGATCTGACTTTCTCTTCGTCTGGAGTTCGCCTTCTGAGAATCATGGAGCTTGAAGTGTTCACATCCTCATCACACAGAAAGAGGGGTCTCTTCTACATCCCATCCTCCAGTCTCTGACCTTCACTATCTGGATGTTCAGGGCTTCACATTAGCTTCCTTGCGTCTTGCTCACTTTCAGGGGAGCTTCTACTAAGAGGTGTTCCTCTTTCCAACGGAGGAGGTTTGCTGTCTGGTGTGCGGGTGGGCCCTAGATTCTCTCTTTTGCCCTGCACAGGCCCTGATGGCATACATTCTACATCTTTCTGAGTTTTGTCTGAACCCAGCTCGGTGGGGGTTCACCTCTGTATACTCAGTGCTTCTCTTCTTCATGTAGGGGATACTCATCTCTTCACAGCCTCTAGTTGTTAACTTCATGAGTGCTTTGCTTTTGTCACAGCCCCCAGTCATACCTCCATATGTGTTAATAGGGTCTCAATATTGATCTCCCCAATTGATAAGTGCTCCTTTTCAGCCACTTGTTTTCCTGTCCTTTTGTCTTGCTTGACCTGGATGGTCTTGTTTTTGGTGGCTGTTCCTTCAGCTTGCAGGGTTAGTGAACTTCAGGCCCTGGTGGCAGTTTCACTTTACCCTAAATTTCATCGCAGTAGAGTGGTTCTGTCCATGTACCTTGAGTTCCTATCTCAGCTTATGTCGGGGTTCTATTTACGTCAGTTGATTGTCTTGCCTATATCCTTCCCACAGTCTTAGGCACCTGGCGAACACACACTGTATTCCCTGGACTGCAAGCGTGCATTGGCCTTTTTCTTGGAGCAGCCACGCCTATCTCCCCAACTTCGTTTCCTTTTCATCCCAACCAGATATAGGTTGCCATCAGGAAATGCACAATTTCTAATTGGCCACCAGCTTACTTTCTTTTCTTTACACCCAGTTTTGGGCTGCACAGGAGGATCCTCTTAAGGCTCAAAATGTCAGAGCCATGGCTGAGTCGTTAGCCTCCATTGGGTTAAATTTGCTAGGCTGCTATGTGGTGTTCATTCTACGCGTCTTATTCCTGCTTCAAGCAGCATGCCCAACGTAACAGTCGATTTGGATAGATAATACTGCAGCATTAGTTTAGGTTCTAGAATCCAACTCTACCCGCCTAGGGCCATTTTTATTCTGTCCCAGGTTACACTTTTGATGATTTACATGTGGTTTCAGGTTTATCTATGGTCTGACCTAGGACAGCAGGCTGTATCTTCTCACATACCCTCCCACCTCCCCTGGAGTTGTCCTTTTTCTCTTATGCTATTGTATTGTTGGTCCTATGTCTATGTGGCAGGCAGGACAGCACTAGCGCGTGCATAGTGGAGCGTGACTCAAGCTCCAAAAGAGCTCTGTAAAAAAAACTTGATACAAGCTCCGGACTGCATTACCCAAATGTGAGAATATATAGTCTGCTGTCCTCGGAGAATACCTGCTACTGGTAAGTATCTTTGCTTTGTCAGCCATGAGTATAGTGGTAGGTTGTTTTTTCAACTGCTTGAACAGGAAACAGATCTTTCAGGGGACAGTTTTTCCAAGCTATTTTTACATTCATTGAGTGTCTAAAAACTGTTCACTTTTAGTGTTGCTGAAAATCAGCATGCTGCCTTGAAACCTATTTCTAGGGCTGTATGCTAGGTCAGAGAAGGAAAAGTAGGGGGCAATTCTCCAACTGTGCACCTCCATTTAGGTGCCCTGAGGCTGTATGTAGGAGTCTGTTGTATAATGGCACCTGGGCACCCACATTCCATTATAGAATACTAGTATAACCTGGTTTAGGCGTGCCTAATGATTATGCATCTGCAGTTACACCTGCTGTAGACCTGGTGCAACTGTAGGTGCCTAAATACAGCAGGGATGTATTTTATAGTGAAAGGGAGGACCCCCCCCCCCCTCCCTCCCACACATGCATTTATTAAGTGCTGTTCTGTAACAGCATGGCTATGTCAGACCAAAGATCTGAGTCTAGCATCTGAACTGCTATGGATTTACAGCCTGTCTCACTGATACAGACTATTGTGGATTCTTTTGGATTCGTAATAAGTAAATGAAAACCTTTATTAGAGGAGCTAAATTCTACAATGATTAGGATATATACAATGATTAGCAGTATAAAAAATTATTACATTACTAGTAAAAAAAAAAGGCCCGTTTCTGGAACGAATGAAACGGGCGCTAGCAAGGTTTTCCTGGGAGTGTGTATGTTTGAGAGAGAGAGAGAGCCAGAGTGAATGTGCGGGTGTGTGACAGAGTGAGACTGTCTGTGTGACAGTGTGTGTGTGAGAATGAGTGTGTGTGACAGGGCCCCCTCCCCTGTTCCTAATGCTCCTCACCCAGTTCCCTCCCCTCCTTTTCCTCCTCCTTTCCACACTTTGGGTTCCTTAAGGCTTTCAAAAGTCTACCCCCGTGGCCCTAATGCCCAGTATCCGGATACCCCACCGCTTTCCTCATCACCCCTCCCCCAAGATGTAATACTTTCACGTCCTTCATTTTTAAAAAAAAGTGTCCTATCTACCCTGTGTACAAATGCCCGGCATTCAGATTGTGTTCCTCTCGTAAATTTTCATTTCTTTCATTCATTCAGAACTTGCCCCCCCCCCCCCCCCCGAACACTTTTGGTTCCTTCAGTCTTTTAAAACTGTCCTATGTACCCTGTGTGCTAATGGCCAGCATTGAGATTGTTTGTTTTCCTTTCCCAAATGTTCGTCTTTCAGTCGTTCAGAACTCCCCCCCTCCCCCATTTAACACTTTCGGTTCCTTCAGTCTTTTAAAACTCTTATCAACCCTGTGTCCTAATGGCCAGCACTCAGATTGTTTTGCTTTGCCAAATTGTCTGTCACTGAGGTCAGTGCGTGCCTGCCTAGCATTCCACTTCCGGCAGGCACGGTCCCAAAGCACATCCTGTTGGAGGTGAGAATTATTATATAGGATTGGTCTCTACATCTAAGCAATGCCAAGAGTTCTTAGACCAGGAAAAGAAGCAATATATACATACATCATCACTGGTCTCCATCATCCAGGCTCTTTATCAGCTGGGGGGACCCATTACAGTGAAAGCCAGGAGCTGTTTTTTTTTAGACCAGGAACAGATCCTCTGTGCAGTCTGTACGTTACTCACAGGTGAGCTCCCACTGCTGTGACAAGGCCTCGCTTTTTATTAGGCTCTGAGCCCATGCCCAGAGCTAAGGAAAATTTACAGAATGCATCTCTGCTTAGGTCTGTGGGAACATGGTCACATGCTTTTTCCCAAGCCCAGGTGGCCAAGCTGGACTTCCGAAAACAAATGCCATCCTCCCCTTCACATACCAAATTAGAGCTGTCTTATCTTCTGCATTCCAACTTGTTTTTTGTATTTACAAGAAAAGTTACTTTCGGTTGAAGACAGAGTTGAAAAACATATCTTATAAAATTCGCTTCCATTGCAGCGTCTTGTCTCTTGACAGTGGCCAGTCCAGATTGTTAGGAAGTACCTAGGAGATCCCCAAAGTAGATTATTCCTTGTGGCTGTCCAACTCTCCCTGGCTAGTAACCACTTATGAACTTTTCCTCTTGGAGCTTGTCCAAGCACATTTACATCTTCTGCTCAATTTGTGGCGGCCAAAAAAGCAAACAGGTTGCTAGGAAAGGGATGATGAATAAGACTAAAAATATTATAATGCCTCTGTATTGCTCTGTGGTGCAATGTTTAGTGCTGGTCACTGTATCTCAAAAAAAGATAATGGTGGAATTAGGAAGGGTTCAAAGAAGAGCGACCAAAATGATAAAGGGGGTGGAACTCCTCTCATGAGGAAAGGCTAAAGAGGTTAAAATGAAGGGAGGCATGGTTGAGGTCTGCAAAATCCTGAGTGGTGTAGAACGAGTAAATCGAATAACTCATTCCAAAAGTACAAAGCCTAGGGGACACTCGGTTACATGGAAATACTAATAGTTAAAGCTCTGGAACTCTTCACTGGAGGATGTGGTAGCGGTTTAGTGTATCTGGGTTTTAAAAAGGTTTGGACAAGTTCCTTGAGGAAAGGCCATAGTCTGCTATTCAGACAGACATGGGAAGCAACTGCTTGCTCTGGGATTGGTAGCATGGAGTGTTGCCACAATTGGGGTTTCTGCCAGTTACTTATCATCTGGCTTGGCCACTGTTGGAAATGGGATACTGGGCTAGATGGACCATTGGTCTGACCCAGTATGGCTACTGTTATGTTCTTATGTATGTTCTAAACCTGTTGTGTAGCTTCCAGGTATAAAGTATATGCAGTCTTTGTCCTTGTGTGGACAGATTTCAATATTTCCTCTTGAGAGAACTACTTAACACAAATCCTTGTTCTGGTTTTTAAGAACTCTGTTCACACACATTTTTTTTTAGTGATAGCATCTAATCTAGTTCCAATAATTTGATTTTTCTTTCTGGTCTGTACTCCTAGGTTGGAGCCCGTTTGATCTCCCATGCAGGCAGCTTAACCAACTTGGCAAAGTATCCAGCATCAACAGTACAGATACTAGGTGCAGAGAAAGCCCTTTTCAGGTACAACTGCATGGTGGTCGTGGTGATGGCAGGTCCCTGGGAGACTGGCTTTGACACGTCAGCACTTGCAGAGTCTGCAGCAGCTACGTGGTTGATATGACCAGCCCCAGACTCTGAGCGACCACTGCGCTTTCCTTTTAGTCTCGTGTTTTCTCTTGGTGCCTATAAGAGGTCTGCCTTACCATTAAAAAGCAGGTTAGAATTTTTTGTTTACAGGGTTGGGGGTGGGCAATAAAGTAAGAATTGTATGACGGCACTGTTGTTTCCTTCCTGATCAGCCACTGCTGAATAGGTGTCGCAGCGGTGGTGATTTCTCTTATAAACTATTTATTATAGGGCACTGAAGACAAGGGGAAACACTCCTAAATATGGTCTGATATTTCACTCTACCTTCATTGGAAGAGCAGCTGCAAAGAACAAGGGCAGAATTTCCCGGTACCTCGCCAACAAATGTACCATCGCATCAAGAATAGATTGCTTCTCTGGTAAGAATATGAAATTGACTTGGGCTAATTACCAACTGTCAACACTTGAAAAACTAGTGTGCAGATGGCCTGGTTGTGGCTCTGATGCAGTAAAGTTAGAAGGGACACAATGGGTTTGTATTTGGAATGGTGTATGGAATTGGTTTGAGTGCCAAAAACGGATCATTAATATTTCCAGCTTCTGCAATGATGGGAAATTATTTTTCGTCAACAGTATTTCACCAGTAGTGAGTGTTGACAGTGTTTTGCTGAGCAGAGCTGGAAGCAGTCACCACATTTCAAGTGTCAATTGTCTCATTAAAAGGACAATTTGTCAGAATGAGCAACAATAACAAAATGGGTTTTGGAGCAGGGATATTTGAAACTTGGACCTAGTTAAGTGTACTGGGGAAAAAAATCAGTAGAGGCATGCTTTAAAAAAAATAAGACTTTATTTATACTAGTAGATAAAAATAGAGTACCACACTGAAAGATCAGGATGCAGAAACTCTTTGTAGAGATCTGTCATAATACTTTTGGTGTATTGTCTTAGTAGTGCATTAGGGCGTGTCATAGATCATATTTCTTTGTACATGCTGAGAACCTAGAAAGAGCTAATGTGGCGTAAAATCTTGTGTTTTATAAGTTAGTACAAATCTTAGTCAAAGCTGCAAGTTCTCTGCCTCTAGAAAGCAACATCCCCAGTTGTGTGGATGGTCTAAATGCAAGATATATCTAACTTTTGACTAAATTTCTGTACTGTTTATAGTCCTCCAATAACTGCATTGTAGATGGCTATAAAGCATAATGGGGTATATATATATTTTTTTCTACAGTTGAGGCTTCAGTTGGCAGTTTCATGCTGTGTTATGGTTTTTTTTTAATTAATATTTTGCGGCAGTTTCATGCTGTTATGGTTTTTTTTATTAATATTTTGCAGAAGTTCCTACTAGTGTGTTTGGTGACAAATTGCGAGAACAGGTAGAAGAACGCCTGGCTTTTTATGAAACAGGAGAGGCACCTCGGAAGAACATTGATGTTATGAAGGAGGCCTTAGTGGAGGTAAAACCCTGTGCTTTGGGAGGAGTGCCGTGGTATGATTTACACTACTAATTGGTGAATTTTTGAGACTCGTTTTTTACAGTTTTGAATCGTAACTTTATACAGTAGCCATCTAGGTTTGTTTGAAGGGGTTTTTCCCCCATGGGACAAGGTTTCCAGATTTCCTCACCCTACTAGCTTGTCTGTCTGCTGGGCTGTTGGAGATGATGTACACCTCACTCCTGACAAGAATGCTGGAGGTAAAAACTGATTTAATGAGGCTGATCCAACAGATGTCTAGCTTGAGTTTAAATATTTGCAAATAAAATTTATTTGCACTTCTTTAAACTGATGCTATAATTCCTGGGTCCTTCCCTCGGTTGGATTGGGAGAAGATATTAAATTACTGCCTATAAAAGCTGGCATGTATTGATGTATCGTCCGGCACTGAGGCCACCATCTGTGCAATATCACTGTATTGGTACATGAAATGTGAACTACAGCATATGTTCTCCTAGTAATTACCAGAATATTAGTTCCTGTGGTAACTTAATTACAGGCAACTGAGGTGGCAGCAGAAATCAAGAAGAAGCTAGCAAAGAGAGAGAGAAAGAAAACGAAACAAGAGAAGAGAAAGCGGGAGGCCCTGGCTGCAGCTGCTTTGGGAGATGAGACTATAGAAGAACCTGCTCCCAAAAAAGCCAAAAAGGCTATAGAGGTAAATACACCTTGTTGGGATTTGATAATGAAGACTGATCTGTAGCTGTAGGCTGAGTGAGTGTCAACCGTTGCTCAGGAATGAAACCCTGCTGCACGTGTTCAACTCTCTGGGTTGGCTGGAGATTCTGTGGGTGCAGGGGTCAGGATGGTCTACTAGCCGTTGTTCGGTAGCAGCACTTGGGTTGTAATTAGGGTTGCTAGTTCATTGTGTTTTGGAGGGAATAAGTTGTCTCCCAGCCTAGGGCAGGCTATTAAAAATAGGGGAATTGACTGAGTAGGTGCAAATGCCACTTCATGCTACTAAGAGTTGGATGTGCAGAGAAGCAGAAAGGAAATTGTTTGGGTCAAAAAATACAGTTGAAAAGAGGAAAGCAGGTAGAATGTGGCTGCTGAAATTCTTTCCAACCTGTCTGCCAATTACCTGACGAAGGAGAGGGGAAGAAGTAGTTTGAAAGGAGCAGTGCTCAAGCTTGTTGTTGGTTTGGAAAGAAGAATAAATGACGTGATATATCGGACCATTAGATTCATAGTCAACCGGTTTTCAAAGGATAGATTTTATGGATTAACCTCGGGGTACCCTTTACCCCACAACAGCAGGGTAGTACACATAGCAACCGTTAAAGCTATATGGTTCAGTCACTGGGTTTCACAGTAGAATTTACAACAAAAATTGAAATGCACATCTGAATTACTAAGCGGCAGCCCTCATTGTTAGCAATGGGGAAGGCCTGTAGAACATGCCTTATGGAATTATTTCCAACCACTGTGTATGTGTGCATGCTTATGTGTTTCTCTGCATATCTGACTGGGAGAATAGAGGTGAGGGGAGATACAATGCCTTAACTGCTCTCCTTCACTATAGCAAAGATATTGTGCTGCAGAAGCTGGAACTGCTTCTATCTTAGCAATACGTTTAGACCTTTTTTTTTTTTTTTTTTGTTGGTGTTAGGAGCAGTTTCTTTGGAACCCCTGGTCCAGTTTGGCCTACTTTTGAATATTGTTTTTTCACCAGCTCTCCCTCCTATCAACTGTTCTGTTCAGTTTTGAGTTGTCCCGCTGGGAGACAAATTTTAGCGCTTTTTATAATTTTCTTTTCTATGGGTAGATCTCGAAACCAACTTCATTTTTTAGTCAGCCGCCGGGGTGGAGATTCCCTGCCTACTGGTCTCCCTCCAAAGACTTCACCATGTATCTACAAAAGAAATGGGAGGCGTTTGTTTCACATAATCAGCAACATCTAGAGGATGTAGTCCTGTTCTGGTCCACGGCCAAGGCTGTGCTCCGGGGCGAGATTATCGCTTACGTCAGTAAACGGAACCAGCAAATTGCCCAAGGGGTTGTAGCTTTAGAACGACAGCTCAGAGCAGCAAGGCGAACATATGTTAGAACACAGACCCAGGCAAACTATGAAATACTTACGTCCACCAGGGTGGCACTTAATAGTTTGTTGCATGAACGGGTAACGAGATCCCTCCTGTACAAGAAATACAAGCTACACAAATAGACAAGGCGGGAGGGATGGTTGCCAGACTCGTGAAAGGCACGCGAAAAGCCCACTTCATCACGGCGCTTCGTACATCGACGGGGGGAATAACACATGACCTGCATGAGATCGCGCAGACTTTCCATCAACACATTACCACCCTGTACCAAGGAAAACGGGAGAGGGTAGGAACACGAGAAGCCATACAGCAGTACCTGAAAGATGTAGGACTAGAGAGAATACCCGAAGCCCAATTACTTGCCCTCAATGCTCCGATATCGGCTAAAGAGTTACAAAAGGCGATCGGTGCGCTGAAGTTATACTCATCGCCAGGACCAGATGGTCTCTCCGGAGAGTTCTATAAATTGCTTAGCGCACAGATTGTAGGGCCACTGACCGAGTACCTTAACACCGTGGTGGAGACAGGACACTTCCCTCCACATGCCAATACGGCGTTAATTAGCTTGATCCCCAAAAAAGACAGAGACCTGCTGCAACCCAACTCTTATGGACCTATCTCTCTGATCAATGTAGAGATCAAACTGTTATCCCCGTATACTAGCAGAGAGATTAGCACCACTGATGTCGAGTCTCGTTAAAGAGGACCAAGCGGGTTTTGTCCGGGGCCGCCAGTCGGTGTTGAACACATGCAGATTGATTCTTACAATGTTAGCTAACCCATATCTTGGTGAACAGAGATTGGTGGTGAGCCTGGACGCAGAACGCGCATTTGACCAGGTAGAATGGCCATTTATGTTTGAAACTTTGAAAGGCATAGGGCTAAGTGGGTGGTTTCTTGGCGCCATAGAAACACTTTATATGCAACCACAAGCTATGATTCGGGTCAATGGGGTTCAAACTACAGGATTTGACATCGGTAGAGGCACTTGCCAGGGTTGCCCTTTATCCCCGCTACTTTTTCTGCTAACGCTAGAACCTCTGTTAATGAAGATCCGCGCACAGGACAGCATAAAGGGGATTAGGGTCGGTGGGAGGGAGCTAAAGGTACTAGCCTATGCGGATGATGTGATGGTGATCCGCAGATCTCTTTGGGGCACCTTCTACACACTATTACTGACTATGGTGATCTTTCAGGATACATGCTTAACATGTCAAAATCAATGGCATTGGCTCTAGATGACAAGCTGGAATCAGAATGGCGAGGTCATTTTCCCTTACAGTGGGCGGATGGTAAGCTCCGATATTTAGGGGTGATTATCCCCAGAACCATGGAGACACTATATGAGGCAAACATAAGACCCCTAATGGCCACCACTAGGCGTTTGTTGAAATTGTGGGGAGCCTGCCCTTTATCTCTCTCGGGACGCATAGGCCTGTTTAACATGATGATAGCCCCCAAATGGCTATATCTGTTTCAGATGTTGCCACTATACCTGAAAAGGGGGGAAGAGCGGACGCTGCATCGTTCCATGCAGACCTTTTTGTGGAACGGGAAGAGACCTAGGCTCCCAATCCAGGTTATACAGAAACCAAGGCCGCAGGGGGGGGGGGGGGGGGGGGGGCTGCTTAATATATGTTCTCCGAGGACAAGCAGGCTGCTTGTTCTCACGACTGGGTTGACGTCCGCGGCAGCCCCCACCAACCGGAAAAAGCTTCGCGGGACGGTCGGCACGCAGGGCACGCCCACCGCGCATGCGCGGCCGTCTTCCCGCCCGTGCGCGACCGCTCCCGCCAGTTACTTTTTTTCCGCGACTGAGAGAGTCGTGTTTTTGCAACTCTCTCGTTTCAGCCGCCGGAATTTTCGACCGCGTTTACGCGGGTCGTCGCTCTTGGCCTTTTCGGCCTCTTCTTCTTTCGTTTCGTTTTGTTATCCAAAAAAAAAAAAAAGAATTTTGCGCGTGTGGAGCACGCGCTCCTCCCTTTTCCCTCGCTTTCTAGCGGGGACGCCTCGTTGCGGCCTAGTGGCCGCTCGGTCGGTTTCAATTTTCGTGGTGTGATTTTAGCCACCATTGCCGACTTTGACTTCGCCGACGCGATTTTTCCGTCGATGTCCTCGAAGGTCCCGAGTGGATTTAAAAAGTGTGGTCGCTGCGGCCGGCCGATCTCGCAGACCGACACCCACGCTTGGTGCCTCCAGTGCCTCGGGCCGGAGCACAATCTCAAGTCGTGTGCTTTGTGTCTCGGTCTCCGGAAACGGACTCAGGTTGCGAGGCAAGTTCTGCGGGACCGTCTTTTTGGAACTTGCGCCGGCCCCTCGACGTCGACCTCGACGGCATCGGTATCGAAGGCCGGTTCTTCGGTACCGGTATCGATGCCCGAGACATCGGCACCGATGGCAGCGACCCCAGGAGAACAGGTCCCGTCGGCCCGCCGGTCCGCCGGCGAGAGTGGGGTAGAGAGACCGCGTGGGCAGTCGGCCCCGGTCACTCCCTCAACTCGTGAGCCACGGGACCGAACCCTGTCGGACCCGGTACCTCGAGACCGAGGGGGATCGACCTCCTCCTCCTCCATGCCCTCCGGCACCGGTGACGTGCACCGGAAGAAGGACAAGAAGCGCCGTCACCGGGAGCCCTCGGTGCCTGAAGAGGAGTCGACGCCGAAGCGTCATCACAGAGAGGAGAGATCTCCGTCGGTGGTGGAGGTACCGACGCGTCGGGGTTCCGGCACCTCGGTGCCGTCTCCTGGCCCCCAGCAGCTTCTGGCACCGACACCCTTACCGGCCCCACCGCCTTTCTCGGCAGCGGGCCTGGACGAGTGCCTCAGAGCCATCCTTCCGGGGCTCCTGGAAGGGCTGATGCGCCAGGCTGTGCCGGCGCCGGGGGTGCTTGCGCCCTCGGCGCCGATGACTGTGGCGCCGGCGAGCTCTAGCCCGGCGCCGGGGCAGTCGACACCGCCGCCGCTTGCGGTGCCGGTCTCGACAGCCACGCAGGTGGAGTCCCCGTCGACGTCGATGGAGGGAGCTCCGTCCCCGCCGGCGCGGGAGTCCACCGCTCGACGACACCGAGGCCTCGGTGCCTCGACGTCGAGCCGGGCCCGGTACCGGACTCAGCTACATGAGCTAATGTCCGATACCGAGGATGAGGACTCGTGGGGGGAAGAGGAGGACCCGAGATATTTCTCCTCAGAGGAGTCTACGGGCCTTCCCTCGGACCCCACGCCGTCACCGGAGAGGAAGCTCTCACCTCCTGAGAGTCTCTCCTTTGCCTCCTTTGTGCGGGATATGTCTATAAGCATTCCCTTTCCCGTGGTCTCTGTGGAAGAGCCGAGGGCCGAGATGCTCGAGGTCCTCGACTATCCATCACCACCTAGAGAGTCCTCCACGGTACCGCTGCACAATGTCCTGAAGGAGACGCTGCTCCGGAACTGGGTGCGACCATTAACTAATCCCACCATTCCCAAGAAAGCAGAGTCCCAGTACAGGATCCACTCTGACCCAGAGCTCATGCGGCCCCAGTTGCCCCATGACTCAGCGGTCGTGGATTCTGCTCTCAAGAGGGCACGGAGTTCGAGGGATACCGCCTCGGCGCCCCCGGGGCGGGAGTCTCGCACTCTGGACTCATTTGGGAGGAAGGCCTACCAGTCCTCCATGCTCGTGACCCGCATCCAATCTTACCTGCTCTATATGAGCATCCACATGCGGACCAATGTGCAACAGCTGGCAGACCTGGTCGATAAGCTCCCGCCGGAGCAGTCCAGGCCTTATCAGGAGGTGGTCAGGCAGCTGAAGGCGTGCAGAAAGTTCCTGTCCAGGGGGATTTTTGACACCTGTGACGTGGCATCTCGTGCTGCGGCCCAAGGTATAGTGATGCGCAGGCTCTCATGGCTGCGTGCCTCTGACCTGGACAACCGCACCCAGCAGAGACTGGCTGACGTCCCTTGCCGGGGGGATAACATTTTCGGTGAGAAGGTCGAGCAGATGGTGGACCAACTGCATCAGCGGGAAACCGCTCTCGACAAGCTCTCCCACCGGGCGCCTTCAGCACCCGCCCCCACGGGTGGGCGTTTTTTCCCGGGCACGGCAGGCTGCACCCTATTCTTTTGCAAAGCGTAGGTACAACCAGCCGGCCCGAAGGCCTCGTCAGGCACAGGGACAGCCCCAGCGCGCTCGTTCTCGTCAACAGCGTGCGCCTAAGCAGCCCCCTGCGCCTCCACAGCAAAAGCCGGGGACGGGCTTTTGACTGGATCCACGGGAACATAGCCGCCCTACAAGTGTCCGTACCGGACGATCTGCCGGTCGGAGGGAGGTTAAAATTTTTTCACCAAAGGTGGCCTCTCATAACCTCCGACCAGTGGGTTCTCCAAATAGTGCGGTGCGGATACGCCCTGAATTTGGCCTCCCTGCCTCCAAATTGTCCTCCAGGAGCTCAGTCTTTCAGCTCCCATCACAAGCAGGTACTTGCAGAGGAACTCTCCGCCCTTCTCAGCGCCAATGCGGTCGAGCCCGTACCACCCGGGCAGGAAGGGCAGGGATTCTATTCCAGGTACTTCCTTGTGGAAAAGAAAACAGGGGGGATGCGTCCCATCCTAGACCTGAGAGGCCTGAACAAATTCCTGGTCAAAGAAAAGTTCAGGATGCTTTCCTTGGGCACCCTTCTGCCAATGATTCAGAAAAACGATTGGCTATGTTCCCTGGATTTAAAGGACGCATACACTCACATCCCGATACTGCCAGCTCACAGACAGTATCTCAGATTCCGCCTGGGCGCACGGCACTTTCAGTATTGTGTGCTGCCCTTTGGGCTCGCCTCTGCCCCACGAGTGTTTACAAAGTGCCTCGTGGTGGTAGCGGCCTACCTACGCAAGCTGGGAGTGCACGTGTTCCCATATCTCGACGATTGGCTGGTCAAGAACACCTCGGAGGCAGGAGCCCTCCGGTCCATGCAGTGCACTATTCAACTTCTGGAGCTGCTGGGGTTTGTGATAAATTACCCAAAGTCCCATCTCCAGCCAACTCAATCTCTGGAATTCATAGGAGCGCTGCTGAATTCCCAGACAGCTCAGGCCTACCTTCCCGAAGCGAGGGCCACCAATCTCTTGGCCCTGGCTTCGCAGACCAGAGCGTCTCAGCAGATCACAGCTCGGCAGATGTTGAGACTTCTGGGTCATATGGCCTCCACAGTTCATGTGACTCCCATGGCTCGTCTTCACATGAGATCTGCTCAATGGACCCTAGCTTCCCAGTGGTTCCAAGCCACCGGGAATCTAGAAGATGTCATCCGCCTCTCCACCAGTTGTCGCACTTCACTGCTCTGGTGGACCATCCGGACCAATTTGACCCTGGGACGTCCATTCCAAATTCCGCAGCCCACGAAAGTGCTGACGACGGATGCATCTCGCCTGGGGTGGGGAGCCCATGTCGATGGGCTCCACACTCAGGGTCTGTGGTCCCTCCAGGAAAAGGATCTGCAGATCAACCTCCTGGAGCTCCGAGCGATCTGGAACGCACTGAAGGCTTTCAGAGATCGGCTGTCCTGTCAAATTATCCAAATTCGGACAGACAATCAGGTTGCAATGTATTACGTCAACAAGCAGGGGGGCACCGGATCTCGCCCCCTGTGCCAGGAGGCCGTCGGGATGTGGCGTTGGGCGTGTCGGTTCGGCATGCTCCTCCAAGCCACATACCTGGCAGGCGTAAACAACAGTCTGGCCGACAGACTGAGCAGAGTCATGCAACCGCACGAGTGGTCGCTCCATGCCAGAGTGGTACGCAAGATCTTCCGAGCGTGGGGCACCCCCTCGGTGGACCTTTTCGCCTCTCAGACCAACCACAAGCTGCCTCTGTTCTGTTCCAGACTTCAGGCACACGGCAGGCTAGCGTCGGATGCCTTTCTCCTCCATTGGGGGACCGGCCTCCTGTATGCTTATCCTCCCATACCTTTGGTGGGGAAGACCTTACTGAAGCTCAAGCAAGACCGCGGCACCATGATTCTGATAGCGCCCTTTTGGCCCCGTCAGATCTGGTTCCCTCTTCTTCTGGAGTTGTCCTCCGAAGAACCGTGGAGATTGGAGTGTTTTCCGACTCTCATTTCGCAGAACGACGGAGCGTTGCTGCACCCCAACCTTCAGTCTCTGGCTCTCACGGCCTGGATGTTGAGGGCGTAGACTTCACTGCGTTGGGTCTGTCTGAGGGTGTCTCCCGGGTCTTGCTTGCCTCTAGGAAGGATTCCACTAAAAAGAGTTACTTTTTCAAGTGGAGGAGGTTTGTCGTGTGGTGTGAGAGCATGGCCCTAGAACCTCGTTCTTGCCCTGCACAGAACCTGCTTGAATACCTTCTGCACTTATCAGAGTCTGGCCTCAAGACCAACTCAGTAAGGAATCACCTTAGTGCGATTAGTGCTTACCATTATCGTGTGGAAGGTAAAGCCATCTCTGGAGAGCCTTTAGTCGTTCGATTCATGAGAGGCTTGCTTTTGTCAAAGCCCCCTATCAAGCCTCCTACTGTGTCATGGGATCTCAACGTCGTCCTCACCCAGCTGATGAAACCTCCTTTTGAGCCACTGAATACCTGCCATCTGAAGTACTTGACCTGGAAGGTCATTTTCTTGGTGGCAGTTACTTCAGCTCGTAGGGTCAGTGAGCTTCAAGCCCTAGTAGCTCATGCTCCATATACTAAATTTCATCACAACAGAGTAGTGCTCCGCACTCACCCAAAGTTCCTGCCGAAGGTGGTGTCGGAGTTCCATCTTAACCAGTCAATTGTCTTGCCAACATTCTTCCCCAGGCCGCATACCCGCCCTGCTGAACGTCAGTTGCACACATTGGACTGCAAGAGAGCATTGGCCTTCTACTTGGAGCGGACACAGCCCAACAGACAGTCCGCCCAATTGTTTATTTCTTTCGACCCTAACAGGCTAGGGGTCGCTGTCGGGAAACGCACCATCTCTAATTGGCTAGCAGATTGCATTTCCTTCACTTACGCCCAGGCTGGGCTGACTCTTGAGGGTCATGTCACGGCTCATAGTGTCAGAGCCATGGCAGCGTCGGTGGCCCACTTGAAGTCAGCCACTATTGAAGAGATCTGCAAGGCTGCGACGTGGTCATCTGTCCACACATTCACATCTCATTACTGCCTCCAGCAGGATACCCGACGCGATAGTCGGTTCGGGCAGTCGGTGCTGCAGAATCTGTTTGGGGTGTAATCCAACTCCACCCTCCAGGACCCGAATTTATTCTGGTCAGGCTGCACTCTCAGTTAGTTGTTCTTCGTAGGTCAATTTCTGTTGTTTCCTCGCCGTTGCGAGGTTCCATTGACCTGGGTTCTTGTTTTGAGTGAGCCTGAGAGCTAGGGATACCCCAGTCGTGAGAACAAGCAGCCTGCTTGTCCTCGGAGAAAGGGTATGATACATACCTGTAGCAGTTGTTCTCCGAGGACAGCAGGCTGATTGTTCTCACCTACCCTCCCTCCTCCCCTTTGGAGTTGTGTTTTATACTTTATTGCTTGTCATTCAACTGGCGGGAGCGGTCGCGCACGGGCGGGAAGACGGCCGCGCATGCGCGGTGGGCGTGCCCTGCGTGCCGACCGTCCCGCGAAGCTTTTTCCGGTTGGTGGGGGCTGCCGCGGACGTCAACCCAGTCGTGAGAACAATCAGCCTGCTGTCCTCGGAGAACAACTGCTACAGGTATGTATCATACCCTGTATCTCACAATAGCATGTTCCATGCGACATATCAGAGACTGGCTGGTGGGAGCGGGGGATTTTTCAGCACTAGAACTGGAGAGGGCTCTTGTCCCTATTATACACTTAGGATGGAGGTTACATGCCCCAGGAGGGGGACTAGGTACAGGGAAAGAACAGAACCCACTAGTTGCAGCAGCAAGGGCGGCTTGGAAGTGGCTCTGCAAGTGAGACAGATTTGACTGGAAGGCTACCCCTTTCTTGCCACTGTTTCATAACCCAGATTTCCCAGAGTGATCTACTTCAGTGGCATTTCATCGCTGGTGGAAGTTTGGGATACAGTACGTCTATCAGCTGGTGTCGGACGAAGGGAAAGCGCGCCCTTTGTAGAACTGCAGCAGGAGTTTGGACTCACAGAAGCAGATCGGTTTGCATATCTGCAGATGCGCCACTACATCTCAGCATTAGGCTGGACCAACCTGAGTGAAGATGTTCAGGATACATTAAGCACAGCACTGTCTTTGGGGGCACAGAACTTGATACCTCTCAAATTCCATCACAGATTTTTACAAGACACTGCTGAAGACATAGACTATCACACAGGAGCGCAACGCTGGGCCAGAGACTTGACGCCAGAAGTAACGGAAGAGATCCTGCGCAGAGTCCTGATCTCCATACAAAAAGGTTCCGTCTTCAGTCGATATTGGGAGATGCAATACAAATTTACTCTCCGGCTGTACATTTCGCCAGAACGAGCCTTCAAGGCAGGCATTGGGAGCTCAAACACATGTCCGTGGTGCGATCAAGCCCCAGCAACATTAGGACATATGTTTTGATGTTGCCCACAAGTTGGCCTGTTTTGGGCCCAGGTGCTTGGTGA
This sequence comes from Microcaecilia unicolor, assembly GCF_901765095.1. NCBI lineage: Eukaryota > Metazoa > Chordata > Amphibia > Gymnophiona > Siphonopidae > Microcaecilia > Microcaecilia unicolor. The sequence goes on from NC_044032.1 coordinate 448,277,542, forward strand.
GCTACAGAGGTACTGGGGCCATACAATTAAGAGACAGCCTATGATGTTATTTGGGGAGTTCAAATACGCATGCCCAGTCCCTCCTGGCTTTTGCGCATTCCTGCAGAGAGCCATGCTGATGGGTAAGAGAACCATATTGTTGCACTGGCGAGAAAATAAAGGCCCATCCATGGGAGCATGGAGAACCCAAATGACAGAACTTTTGAAGTTGGAAAGACGCGGAATCCCGGATATGTCCTCTAAGGAAGGGGAACAACTTCAGAAGACGTGGGCGAACTTTTGGAACACTTTACAACCAGCAGCCAGGAGCAGAATCTTAAACTAGGGGAATATTGGCTTCCTTCACTGCTTGCACCTACAGACTACAACTCCTGTGCGGGGGGGGTGCAGAGAGAGGGGGGAGCGGTGGGAAGGTGGTGGAGGGTAAATGGAGGCGGGGGAGGGGAGGGGGGTTTGATAAAGCAAGTTATATATGTTAGAAAATACCAACGCTGTATTGCATTTTGCTGGTTTCTTTTGAATAAAAAAGATTTAAACATAATTTTCTTTTCAACATCTGTTGGACTGGAAAAAATATAAAGGAAATAGAACAGCTTAGGTTACAACCCAGTACTGGTGCCCTGTTCTTTCCTCCCTAGGTTTCTCCCTGTCCCAAGATCTGTGATGGTGAGAGGGGATTTTGTGTTTAGCTCATACCTGTTTTTTAGTAGTAGCTTGAAGGTGCAGTAGATATTTTCCTGTCCTCAGGCTTAAATACCTGAGGCATCAGAGGGTTAAGCAGATACTGCCCTTTGCTTTTATAAGGTTTTTGTGTTCCATGGGCTCCTGGGCTGAGGGAGGTGGTGGTTTTTGATGTAAGATTTGCCACGCATGGGGTGTGGTGAGATGCTTAAAAGTCGCCATTAACATCCACATATGTAAATAGCTACTGTTAGCTTAACAAATGTGGAATAGCGATCAATGCTGAAAGGAAATCACATGCAAATAAGTGGAAAATCAACTTGCAGCCTGGTAGAGATGGTACCTAGCACATACACAGAATGGTCTGGTGATAAGTATCAATATTCTCCACAAGAAAATAAAAAGTTAGACTAGGAACAACTGCTAAGTCATGTGTGTGTCCAACATCATATGTGTTCAAGGGGATTAATTTTATTGTTCCACGGTACTATGTGCGGAACATAGACACATTTCCCAACATGCAGATACTTTTTTAAAAATGCACGCAAACTGCTTTCTGACAGGTGGAACATGCACATAAATATTTGCAGATGGCATATTTCGTACACACATGCATGCAGATACTATTTTAAAAAATGCTAGCAGACTGCTCCCATCAATAAGTTGCCCTCATGCAACAACAGCTCAGACCTCCTAGAAAATTATGAACATTATAGGTAGGCACTCCTTTCTGTGCATCACCAAGACCATAATGCACAATCATGTGCGTGCTAAACTAGCTAAAACTGGTCTAAGTGAAATGTTACAAGCCTGGTTTCCTTTGGGCCTCTCCCCCTAGGTCAGACCAAAGGTCCATCTAGTCCAGTTTCCTCCTAACAACTGGATAATCCAGATTACAAGTATCTGGCGGAGATTATCTACAAGATAATGAGCAGAGTAGAGCGGACAGATGTGAAGCGTTTGTTTACACTTTCAAACAATAATAGAACCAGGGGATACAAGATGAAGCTAGAATATGGTAGATTTAAAACAAATAGGAGAGAGTTTTTCTTTACTCAGCGTGTAGTTGGACTCTGGAACTCATTGCCGGAGAATGTAGTGACAGCAGCTGGTTTTAAGGGGGGTTTGGACAGATTCCTGAAGGAAAAGTCCATTGAGCATTTATTAAAAAAATTGTTTTTTTTTTTTTTTTTTTTGGGGGGGGGGGGGGGGGGGGGGGTTGCCAGGTTCTTGAAGCCTGGATTGGCCACTGTCTGAGACAGGATGCGGGGGTTGATAGACCCTTGGTCTTATGTGCTAAGGTTCCATACAACCTTCTCCAGGGCTATGTTTATGCTAGCTGTTTTTACCATATCCTCTGGCAGTGAGTTCCAGAGCTCAACTCTGCAGAGTGAAAAAATATTTTCAAAATAAAATAGGAGAAAATATTACTATAGCTTTATGGTATGTCCCCTAGTGTTTGTACTTTTTGAAAGAGTAAACCTGTTCCACGTTTCTCAAGGTATCCCACCTCAACCATTCCCCTCTAAGCCAAAGAACCCTAACTTTAGCCATTTGTTTGAGTCGTTCTGTCCAGTTGATCATTTTGGTCACGTTTCTCTATTTAATTGCACTATATTGTTTTTTGAAATGGTGACAATAGAATTGCACAGATTAGCCAAGGTGCGGTCTCAATAGGGAGTGATAGAAGCATTATGGTATTCTTTATATTATAATACAAGGAATAAAGAATAATTCCTAACATTTTTTGCGTTTTTGGCTGTCGTGCACAGAGCTGAACATACAGTCCATGATACCTAGACTGCTAATGTAGATGTCTGGAATTTTGGGTTATTCTTCCTAATGTGTGTCACTGCACTCACTGTATTATAGGTGATTCCTATGAGATTTGGAAGCCACTTTGTGGAAGGGTTGGAGGTTTAAAGATGGATTTAAAAGGCTACTCCAATTAGTACAAGACCTTTTTTTTTGGGGGGGGGGGGGGGGGGGGTTATTTGGGATGTGGCAGATGAAATTTTAATTTTATTTGATGCAGAACAACGTAATGCAGCTAGATAAACAGCATGGCAGATGAAGACAGCAGAGCCTGTGCAGTCTGCCCATTCTACCAAACCACTGCAGATCTTATGCTGCCATCTGACTTTAATCCTTACCACCAAGGATCATCTATACTTATCCAATTGATATTTCATTTACTTTGGTCCCCCTCTGTCTTCAGGGGGGGAACCAAAGTAAATTGTGTATCCAAAGATGTTTGGATTTGCAGTTTTACTTCTGCTTCTTTGGGCTCCCATAAGTATTGCCGTACTGGGAAAGACCAAAGGTCCATCGAGCCCAGCATCCTGTTTCCAACAGTGGCCAATCCAGGTCACAAATACCTGGCAAGATCCCAAAAATGTACAAAACATTTTATACTGCTTATCCCAGAAAGTGGATTTTCCCCAATCCCAAAGAGATTCATAATGACAATGCATTTCCCTCACTTATAATGCGTTGCCTAGCCTGGCTATTATAGGGACAGCCCTTGGCCAGGGCTCTCAGATCTTGGCTTCTGCAGAAATTTTCAGCCAGCAGGTGTCAGTATAAAGTAATAGCTGGGAGGAGTCCCCAGGAGCTATGAATACTGTAGCAACAGTCGCAGCTGTTTGATGTGGAGCAGCAGCCGGGCCCTGGAACAGACTGGTGTCAGTGCTATGAAGAAAACTTGCTGGCCTTTAGAACGTTTCAAGTTTGTGTTTTGAGTATGGAAAATGTAGGAATAATGTTTTGGTAGGTAGTCATAACCAAATTTGGTTTCTCCCTTTTTCTCCTTGTCCCGTCCCCCCCCCCCCCTTTTTTTTTTTTTTAGGTCGATGATGAAACTGAAATGGAACCAAAGAAGAAGAAAAGGAAGCATCAGGTTGAAGAGGTTGAGATTGAAGAGAATGGAGTATCAGAGGTAACAGAAACAAAGAAGAAGAAGAAAAAAAAGAAGCATCAGGTGGAGGATGAAATGGGTGATGACGAAATTGAAGAGCATGGACCAACAGAAATGGAAACGGTCCTGGCAGAGCAAGCACAGCCTGAGAAAAAGAAAAAGAAGAAAAAAGTCAAACAGGGGCATAGTACTGATTAAGAAATCTAAACTTTTATTCTTTGTAAATTTTGTAAATATTTTCCTGGTACAGGAAAAGAAAATAAAGATTTTTTTTGTTATAACTGGTTTTTTTCCTAGCAAGGGAAAGACTTGAGCTATATCTATATAGAAATAAGCATAGCACTATATGTGGGTTGGGAAAGCTGAGTAGTTTTTTTTTATTTTTTTTACTTATCCACACTTTCCATTTATGGGTCTAAGTACTGCTGTTAATGTACCATGTTGAAAACCTACAACTGCTAGAATACAAGGTTTATAAATATGGATCAATCAATCATACAGAGTAGAAACTATGTAAATGAAAAAACCAAAGAGAAAATATAATTCTGATTACCTTTTAGTGTTACTGTAAAGTGTTCTCACCTTTATATGGAATAAGGGGGGGGGGGGTGCAGTGGGATTCTTCTATAGCAACATTTTGCCTGGATTATGTCAAGACAATTCTGAACACACAATAGCAGAGCTTATTCTCTAAGGGAACTAGAATGGTTCCGCCAATCTTTCCATATTGTCTATGCCAGATAGTCTATCCCCTGTCAACAGCTGGAGAGAGGAAAACAAAAGCTCAAAGCTGACTTCACCTTTACAAGGATCATGTGCTGTCTTCAGCGGATGATGTGCAGTACACTGATCCTGGGATGTCTATAGGCCCAGGCTCCCAGTGGAGTATTAGTGGCTCTGAGGGGACTAATTCCCTTTCCTCCTTTAGAGTCAGCCCATCTTAAGCTAGTCTCTAGGTGCCTTTTTGTTTTCTGTGTCTGAGAGCAGGAGCTACTGATTGTATTTGCCCTATATTGCCTTCCTGGTGCAGTCTATTAACTAATTTAGTCAAATCAAAATTGTAGTTGCAGCATCTTTCATGCCCTAATAATCTTCAGAGGTATCAAGGTCTGGAATAATTTAGGAAATTATTCCAAAACCAGCAACCCTTAATTCTCCAAGGACAAATAAGATGAGTAAGCCAGTATGGCAACATAGATGGATTAGCCCTTCTATAACTCAGAAAGGACTTGCTAAGCATGTGTGAGCCCCCCCCCCCCCCCCCAAATACACACACACTGCCTACCCAATCCATCTCTATTTAGAACATGTGTAGCCATACTAGGTCAGACCAGTGGTTCATCTAGCCTAGTATCCTGTTTTCCAAAACAGTGGCCCAGCCAGGTAATGAGTACTTGGCAACACAATACTACAACTCCCAGGGCAAGCAGTTGCTTTCCATGTCTGTCGCAAAAGACCATGGAATTTTTGTCCAGGAATGTGTCCAAACCTTTTTTTAAACCCAGATATGCTGACAGCTGTTACCACCACCTCTAGTTAAGCTGTGGCATGCTTTACCATTTGTTGAGTGAAAAAATACTGCCTCCTATTTGTTTTAAAAGCATTTCCATGTAACTTTCTCGAGTGTCCCCTACTCTTTGTGCTTTTGGAACAAGTAAAAAAAAGCAATTTACTTGTTCTATACCACTCAGGATTTTGGCTAATTGCTCTTCTTTTTTCCCCCCTCATTGTTCCTTTTTAACAGAAAAAGGAATGGGGGGGGGGGGGGGGCTCTAGGCTTCCTCAGAGTATAGGGGCTCCTGGGTACAGCCACTACACCCTTACCTACCTGTGGTGGATGTATATCACTAGGATCCCAAAGATGAAATAGGCAGGAGCTGGTCTTCGAATGCCCTGAGAGGGTCCTCTCCTGTTGCCTGCTGAAACCATGCGTGACACATGGGCCCTTTTCAACTGCCTCTGTTAAGTGCAACTTTGTGACAAGTATTGCATCACAGCAACATACTTGCTTAGGTGCTGAAGTGGTCCCTCAGATGCATGGGCATGTAGAAGAGAGGGATCATTGTTGGACATGGGAGGAGAGAGGGAGAGATAATTGTTAGATGTAGAGCAGGGTGGGAGGGAAGGAAAGATGCACAGGACAGGAGGGGTGAAGGACAAGAGAAGAAATGTTGGACCTGGGAGGAAGGGAGAAATGCTGCACAGGGGAGAGAGGGATGAGGGAGAAATGTTGGACACGGTGGTGGAGGGGATGGAGAGATGCTGCAGGGGGGGAGAGAGATGTTAGATTTGGGATACAAGGGAGAGAGAGATGGTGGACAATGGGAGAGGGGGAAGAGGAAAAAGGGAACAACGTTGAACATGAGGGTGGAGAGGGAAGGAGAAATGCTGCATAGGAGGGGGGAAGGAGGGAGATATTAGATCCAGAGGCAGAAGGGAATGAGGGACTATGGGTGGGAGGGAGAAATGCTGGCCACTGGGGGAGGGAGCAACAGGAAAGATAGAAGGGACAGAAAGTTGCTGGGAGGGTGGGGAGAGGAGAAAGGGAGTAGATGCTGGGCTAGAAGGGTTGGAAGAAGGGAGAAGCTGGGATGGTGGAACCATATAGGAGAGGCAAAGGGGGGTGGTAAGGAAATGAACAAGAGGATAGGCGTGGGAGACCAATAATATTAGGCACGTCTTATTTTTCACTTTTTTGGGGGATCCATCTTAAGTCAGTTCTGTGAAGTTTGCATTTTTATATCTATATCTAAAGAAATATGGGGGGTTTTTTTAGTGCCAGTGAAGATAAAACAGCCCATTGATTTTCCTCAACCCTTGTTTTTACTAACGATCTTTTGGGTTGGTGGTTGGGCTTCTTTCAGAGGTTTTTTCCCCTTTTGCTTAAAAAACTTCTAAAAATTAAAAAAACTTGAATGCACTTCACAGAACTTTAGTCCTATGAAAGTACTCATTGCCATTATATGAGAGAAATATGAGTTTATCTTGTTCGGCAGACTGGATGGACCATGCAGGTCTTTTTCTGCCGTCATCTACTATGTTACTATGTTATGAGATGATGGTCAGAGAAGAGCTGAGGAGCAAAAACTGGAGAGTGAACAGTTGGAGAAGATGATAAAATCAAAACAGTAGCCATTCTGGTGAGTAGGAGTAGCGAAGCATAGTTAAAGATTGAAAAAGGATGTTAAAGCGAGAAACTGAGAAGCATAAGAGTCAGAGGGATCATTAGCATGAATGTTAAAATCCTCAAGAATGAGGGAAGGAGATGAAGGTTCAAGAAAGAAGAAAAGCTAGGAATCAAAGTCAGTGAGAAAGGAAGAAAGAGACTTATCAGGGGGTCGATAAATGACTGCTACTCGGAGAAGTAAAGAATAGACAGATGGAATGGACTTTGAAGAAAGAAAAGCAGTATGAATGAGATGGAAGAAGAGGTTGAAATCTACAAGAGGGCGAGAGTAGTAGCTTGACACCACCTCTACAGCCAACCGGGCGAGGAGTATGGGAGAAAAGGTAACCTCCATAACACAGTGCTACAGCTGAAGCTGAGTCATCAGGGCAAAGCCAAGTCTCAGTTTGGGCAAGGAGATGGAGAGTATGAGAGATAAAGAGGTCGTGGATGTAGGAAAGTTTGTTGCAGACAGAGCGGGTATTCCACAGAGTACATGAGAAAGGCAGAGAAAAAGGGGAGAGGCGAGGAACAGAAATTAGATTGGAGACATCAAGGTGTGACCTGCAAGAATAGGATGACAGCTGATGTGGAGGGCCATGATTGGGATTGAAATCCCCAGCGGAGAGCAGGAGAAGGAGCAAGAAAGTACAGAGAAATAGGAGAGGCATGACGACAGCGACAAATACAAGATGTACTCAGACAGAATAGAGATGGTTGAATGAAAGGAAGGAAATGTTGAAGGCTGAGAAGGGAGAAGACAAAAGGGATGGTCAGATGGTGAAAGCAGAAGTGGGCAATGTGTTCCTGAGGTATACAGTGGTTTCAGATGGAGAAAGAAATTGGGAAGGGACAGAACCAAGAAGAAATATTGTGCTGGAGCCATTAGGAATAGCAGAGAGGAAATATTTTAATGGCATGCAGCACCTGGAATGGAGGCCCTGAGTGGATCTGGGAGTCACCCCGGAGTAGGCTGAGAGGATATGCAGATAGACTGCAAGTCCTCCACAGCACCTTTCTGTGGAGCATGCACTGCTGCTGGGAGGTGGGGATGGGCAGTGAGGTAAAGCAGATGTGCCTTTTGGCAGCTGAACATATTTTAGTGAGCTGATGCTAATGTTCCCATCAGTATGTAGGTGTGGGCCATGATGCGGGGCGGGGGGGGGGGGGGGGGGGGGGGGGTTAGAGGTCCAGATATGTGAAGTGGAGGAGTAGCCCAGTGGTTAGTGCAGCAGACTCTGATCCTGGGGAACTGGGTTTGATTCCCACTGCAGCTCCTTGTGACGCTGGACAAGTCACTTAACCCTCCATTGTCCCAGGTACAAATAAGTACCTGTATATAATATGTAAACCACTTTGAATGTAGTTGGAAAAGCCACAGAAAGGCGATATATAAGTCCCATTCCCTTTCCTCATTTTAGCACTGCACGGTAAGTGGAGGGGGGGGGGGGCATAATTAATTGTCCTTGGATATTCAGTACATTCAGATTTTTCGGCAATGTTTATTTTCTTTCTGATGAAGTAATAACACGTATTGCATATCTATAGATCTTCATGCCCTCATGGAGACATTGTGTGGGGGCAGGTGGTGGTGGCGGCGTTTCACAGGGCTGCCGAGAGACTGAGCTGGGCCCAGGGCAGGGCTGTCGCCACTGCTGGGCCTGGGGCAGAGCCACTGCCGCTACCCCCCCCCCCCCCCAACTGTAAATACCTTGGCAGCTGGGGATCCCGAGGCCCCGCAAGCAGAACTCTTGCTTTTTCTCTCACATCAGTCGGTTTCAAAACTGAGCATGCACAGTCTGAGGGGAAAAGCAGCTGCTTGACAAGCAATGTGGCAGTGTGAAGAGCAGCGCTGGAGGAAGACCTCCTGCTGGCGGGGCCTGGGGAGGACCCCTGCCAGCCAGAGTGCCTGGCCCAAAGTCCTGCTGTGTGTGCTCCTCCCCAGCCTCCAGAGTTTTCTGCTCCTGTAGAGACGCGATCACCCAGGTCCTGTCAGGAACAGGAGAGACCCCAGCACCAGGCCCCCCCTTGGAGGCTGGGCCTGGGGAATTTTGTCATCCCCCCCCCCCCCCCCCCACCCCTCGGCAGCCCTGTTGTTTATTTGTCTTCTGTGTCTTACCACTTTGGCTCCTCCACAGAGAAATTTGGTTCCCTTCTCAGAGACATAGCTGGGCCTTCATGTGCAGAGGTATATATATGCATGTTTTGCATGTGGAGGGAACGCCCTGCTGTTGGCATGACCATTTTCTTGACACAGGGACCAGTACCGTCATTGCACTTTTTGTGTAGTGTATTTTCGAGTTGGAAATGTTTATCTCTGGACATCTAAGACATTTTCAGTACGTCCTCTTTCAAAATGTTTTTAAAAGTGTGTTTTTGAATATCAGAAAACATTTAGCCTTTTCTTCAATTATGGACATCAGTTTTTAAACATTTTCCAATAAACGTTTATTATTTTGCCATTTGGATGTCATATCAAAAATATCGCTCCACGGGAACTAATGGTTTTCCAATTTGAATCATTTGGAGTGCTAAGGAGATTAGGATATCAAACATCTTCTTTTGCAAAAGGTTAAGATCCTTTTCTAAAGTAGAAGATTTTAACATTACAGTGCTACACTTACTATTTTCAGTCAGATGAAAAATACCTTGTATATAGTTCCACACCTGTGCCTGAAATCATGATAACCAACTCTTAGCCCTAAAAGATCGCTGCAGTTATGTAACGGTATAGCTCAAGGTGAAGGAAGTCCGGGGAACAGAATCCTGTCCCTTCCAAACTTCCTGTTTCAGAAGGTGTGGAAGCCAGCTGGCTTTGAGTTTGCATGGATACTCAAGGACCCATGTCGACCATATGGGGGGAGGGAGGTAAAATGCTGAACACCTCACTTGCAGTAGAGGGAAGGAAGGGAAAAAAGATGCCGGAGATCACAGAGAGGAGTGGGGAGGATAGAGATGTTGGAGACCATGATAGGGGGTGACGAGGATATATATGCCTCCTAAATTGGGCAGATGGACGAGCTGACAATAAGCTCCTTTTGCTCTGTAGATGAAGGCAGCAGCTGGTAGGAAATTAATGGTGGGAGCCAGGGCTTTTGTGAGTTCTCACCTCCCCCCACCTTCCAATGTCTATGGAATAAGTGAAACTGAAGTGGCCCCATGCAATGATGCAAATATGGGAACCGCTGTACATGCTTAGCTGAACTGTCTCAAAAGCTCTAAAACTTTGCTTACAACAGTCTGGGTCTGGCCAGGCTCTTCAGATTATATCATTCATCTATGAAGACTGCAATCTTGCTTGTCCTTGGACACAGAAACACAGTAAAAATGAACTATAATGATATTTGAAAAAAATATATATTTTAAATTTTTATCTTTTCCTTAAAATTGAGGTTTGCAATCTTGGACAAAGTATAATTGAGAATATGTTGTAGCCACCCATGTCTGTAGTTTTATTATTTCCCCCCCTGCTTATATATATATATCTCTACACTATACATTTATGGAGTTGAGTGCACTCGTTTGCCTTGTCAGCTGCAATATGAATGTGTTTACAAAATACACACAGGTCTATCACGGATAAAGTGAAATATTTTTATTTAGTCGTAAACACTTGTAGCAGTTTATGTTGAGATACATCAACTATTAGTACATTACAGAATAATTTGATTTTCTGTTAAAGAAAAAAGTTACAGTAAAGAGAAGTCACAATACAAGGATACATTCCTATCACTGCACATTTGAAGCAGGACTTTGAAAAGTCAAAGTAAAATTGCAATGCCTCCGCTTTTTATTCTTGTTAATTATCAGGGCTACAAGAAAACAATGGCAACAAAACTTAGAATCCTGTACAAAGTACGGCTGAACATTAGCGCCATAATTACTAATCACAATAATTGCATGCTGCCCACCATCTGCCTCCCTGCTGTGCATAGTCCGGCATCTCTCCCCTCCTAGACCTGACCACAGCTCTCTATCAGGCCACCCTTGCATCAGAGTACCTTTTGAAACGCAAATCTTCAAGCCATGTTATACCAGCCATACTCAAGACTGCTTGTGGCCTACACCGGGCCTTTCCCTCTGACACAACTTCCTGTTCTCAGAAGGGTAGGATGGGTCAGAGAGGGAAAGGCCCAGTGCAGGCCACAGGCAGACTTTGAGTACAGCTAATGCTAGCACAGCAGGGCTGAAGACTGCCGTTTTTTTTAATTACGTTTCTATTGTAAACAGGTGGCAAGAACATAACAATTTAACAGTTGTTACATATCTGATCAAACTATTACAGTATTTTTATAGAGCCATCAGAGTAGTCAGAGTGTTTGTGCCCATCGTAGATATAATATGCTTTGACATTGGTATATGCAGCAGCCATGCACTCCTCTTTAGAGGTAGCTAAGGTGAGGATGGGGGGGGGGGGGGGGGGAGTTTGTGCACCTTTTTGTTCTTATAGACTAAGTTTAGAGTTTTGCTTGAGTCTTTAAGATGGTGTTTTGGGATAGGGTTGTTTTGACACTGTTAGTTGTCTTCTGGGGTTGTAGTGTTAGGTGTTGGTTTGTATGTATCTAAGATGGTTAGTTAGGAGGGGTCTCCAAGATCTGGTCCACTTGTCCAGTTGTTGCTGTAGTAGGGCCTGGAATCTCTCACCATTTGCTATTTGGTGGACTTTTGTGAGCCAGTGTATTTCTGTGGGGGGTTGTGCATTTTTCCATTTTGTGGCGATGGTCAACCTGGTTGTTAGGAAAATGAAGCTGAACAGATTTCATCTGTCTAGGATTAGGTTCTTAGGGTCATTGGTGATGTGTAGCATCACAGTTGCATATGTTTTTGCCCTCTTTTACCTCTTGATTTGGTGTCTAATTCTCCACACCATGCTCCAGAAGGTATGTAGTTTGGGGCATTCCCACCAGGTATGCTTGAAGGCCCCACTGGATCCGCAGAGGCACCAACATGTACCAGAGTTCTTACTGGATGTCTTGTTCAGTCTGTGTTGTGTTAGGTAGTAGCTTGTATTGTGAGTCTTGCTGGGTGATGGATGTGGCTACTTTCCTGCAGTTCAGTGACATCTGCTCCCATAGCGGTAGGGGAATGTCTAGTTCAGTGTCTTTTTCCCATTTTTTCTGTGTGGGTGTCGTTGTGGGCGAGTTGTCCTGGTACAGCAGTGTGGTGAGGCCTTTGGGAGATTGTGCTCTTCCCAGTACTGTTTCTAGAGGGATAAGGTTTTCCAGAAAGGTGGGCTTGTGTGTATGCATGAAATGTTCAAGTTGCAGCAGAGTGAAAGGGTAAAATGGGATGGTGCATCACTCCATAATTTGGTTTCTGGTCAGGATCTTTCCTTGTGATTAAAGTCAAAGATGTAGCACATGTTATTTTGGGGCCATTGCATTTATAACCTGCTACATGGCTATATTGTTTGCACGGTTGTAAAGGCTGGGAGAGAGTATTCAAGGTTGGTGAGCATAAGGAATGCATTGTCAGCATAGAGGGCTAATTTCTGAGGAGAGCGTCCTATGCGGATCCCATGGATGTCTTCTGCCCCTTGTATTGCCTATATGAGTGGTTCTATGGCTATTGTGTACAGGAGGGGTGACAATGGGCAGCCTTGTCTGGTCCCTCTTTTTAGTTGGAATGGTATTGTGAGGCTGCTGTTTACTTTGATCCTGGCGGTGGGGTTGGTGCATAGCACCTGGATGATTTTTAGGAAGTTTGGGCCATACTTAAGATGCCTCAGGACCAAATGTCCAAGCTGTTAATTTGTGTAAGGTCTCTAGAAAGTCCAGTTGGGTTTTGAGGCATATATATTTATGAGACAGAACTTTAGTATGTTGACTACTACTACTGCTGCTGCTGCCACTCAGCCTTGACGGTCTTTCCAGCTACGCAGTAGTTTAGCAGGGGTCTTTTGTGGAGAATAATTAGGACTCCTGTGCCACTGGATGGCGCACATGAATGTATCTTCTGATTTTAGCTGTTTTGGGTCTGAGATTTGTAGGTGTATTTCTTTAGCATTATTATGTCCCATTGCATGTTACCTAATTCCTTAAGGATTCTTTTTCATTTCTAGGTTCCCTGCATTCCCCTTATGTTGTAAGTCAGGATGCTGATAGTCTTCTTGTGGCTAGGTGTCCCTATTTGTTAACTGCTCATCAACATATTTGTGTTTTTTGTACTCCCTGCAAGTCTGTGTCAGTGTTTCCTTGTGGGGTATATATTAGGAAAGCTGCACATAGTGGGGTTTTGTTAAGGGGTGGGGTGTGCATAGTGAAAAACATTCAACATTATAAACACTGCAAAAGACTTCTGTTTTAAAAGTACACCAGGTGCGGGTGTGGAGGATGGGGACTGATAGAGCTGTGGTCAGGTCTGGGGAGGGGAGGAGGGAGAGATGCTGGAGTGTGCAGGGGGGATGAGAGGGACACTATGGGCAGGTAGGTAGGGAGGAATTGAAAACAGAACCAGGGGCAGGGCCAAAAATGGGAGGGAGATATGCTGGACTGTGCACAGAGGAGGATGGTGAGAAATATGGAAAGATGCCGAACTACTGCTAGAGAGAAGGAAGTGGATGGAGAAGAGAGAGATATGTTGGGCTCAGAGGGAGAGAGAAAATGGACCTGGGGTGGAGAAGGAAGAAAAAGAGAGGTGATGGACTTGGGGTGTGGGGGGTGTGGAGATAAATACAAAGAGATGCCGAACTGAGGGAAAGATTGATTTATTTATTTAGAACATTTATATCCTACATATTCCCAACACAGTAGCTCTATGTGGCTAACAGCAGTTAAAGAAATAACAATATACTAATTCAGGGTGGAACAGAGAATAGGTATCAACATGGGGGGGGGTGGGGGGGAACAACAGGAGAAACAAATGAGGGACGGCAGACAGTTAAATAACAGTGGAGTAGGCTCTGGCATAGAGAAGTCTTGAGGAATTTCTTAAACACAGCGTGGTCGGCAGTCTCTTTTAATGATGATGGTAGGATGGAGGGAGAGAAGTGGATGGAGATAAGTTAGGCTCAGAGGGAGGGAGATAATGGACCTGAGGTGGAGAGAATGAAGAAAGAGACATAGGTGTTGGACTCGGGGGGGGGGGGGGGGGTGTTGGGAGAGAGGGAAGAGAATGAGAGAGATAATGGACTCAGGGGAAAATGGTAGGGAGAGAGTTGGACCTGGAGACAGGAGAAAGGAAAATATTGGGCTAATTTGTGGCATAGCCATGGGGGGGGGGGGGGCTGCCTTGGAAACCTGGGTCCTCCACTTTGGGCTTGGGCCCCCTCCAAAGCCACAGCCCCTGTTCAATAGCTGGTGGGGTAGCTGAAGTCCTGCCAGCCGAAGAAATCCACTGCCTGAGTCATCCCCTTCCTCCTCGTACTGACCCAGGAGCGAGAAAGTCAGCGGTATGCCTCCAGCCATTGACGCTGGAGGCACCCTGTTGACTTCCTCACTCCTGAAGCAGTACAAGGAGGAAGGGGGTGGCTTTGGCAATGGATTTCTTCAACTGGTGGGGCTTCGGCATCCCCACCAGGAAAGGTATGATACCTAATGTGGGGGGGAGGGTAGAGGGAATGCATAGATCCCCAGTCCCCCCCCCGCCCCCCCCCCCCCATGGACTCCTGGCTATGCCCCACCTTTAATCATGATTAAAATTTTTAATCAAACTACAGTCCTAGTACAAAGTAAAACCTGTGATTAACTGGGCTATAAGAGTACATTTAAAAGTAATTGTTTCACCCAAAACATACTACTGCAGATGTTACAGACAACCACAGCCTCGGTGCTTATAAAAGAATCTGTGCTTTGCTCAGTGTTTGCCAGAGGGTATTTGTACATAAATAAATAAAGATAAAGCAGCTTTCTATAAAATATTTAAAATGTTAATTTAACAAAGATTTGAAGCACCTATCTATGCCTAGAAGCTGAGGTTTGCAATCACAGCCTGAGTATAATCAAGGGATGTAGCATAGCCACCCATGTCTGAAGTTCGCACCTGTGGTCAAAGAGAGAGAATAGTTCATCATTCACCTATTTCCCCAGATTCTTGCAAGCAACAAAATGCGAGTTTTATAGATAAGTGGCCATTAGGCATTAGAATCACATCTGCTTTTGACAAAACTACCCTTTAAAAACAATGTCCTCCAGTATGCTTTGTACTGTTATCAGAAGAAAACTCAGCATTAGCTACTCTTCAAATTATCTTGTATGTTCCAAGGCCAGTGCTGCTGCCCACCCCACAAAGACAGGGAAGACTACTGATACAGATGATAAAGGAGGAAGGTACTGAAGGGCACCTTCCAAGACAACTCTTCCTACAATTCTCAATTCAAAAACACATCTTACATCTCCAATCCGGCACCCTTATTCCCCCACATACCTTCTGTGTATACAACCTAATGTCTCCCCATGGAAAACATATTCCACAACCCTCTATTTTCTGAAACATACTTTATATAGATATTATAATTATCTACAACTACACATTCCTCATCTATACTCCATTATATACACATGAACACACAAACACATCCTAACCTTCAAAACACACACAAACCTCCACTTACTTATGCATACTCATCCTACACCTTGCACATTCCCCCCCCCCCCCCCTTTGCTTTCTACAAAACTATGTTGGAAAGCATTCTCAAAACTGTGTCAACATGCTTTTCGCATGTGTTTCTTTGTAATAAAAGATATGCATGATTTACTATAGACACACTCAGTGGTGTATCCTGTTGGGTCAAGCTGAGTCACTGACCTGGAACCTTTTTGAACTCTGAAAATTTTAAGGCATCATAAGAACTTTCACAACTCATAGACCAGCACCTTCCTGGCTGGTGATCTCATGTATTGCAAAGATCAACAGCCAGAAGGTGCAAATACCTAGCCTGAATGTTTCAAAAATGCTTCCAGATGTTGCAAATGGGGCAACTTGCAGAGTTCATCTTATCAGCCCCTGAAGAATTGAGGAGACATGTGGTGACCAAAAAGGTCTCATCCCATCAGCCACTGAAGACATAAAGGAGGCCTTGATGCACTGCTGTACTCAGAAAGACAGTGGGAAAGGGAAGTAGAAAAAACTGTTGGGGGAGTGAAGGTCAGGGCAGATTCCATTAAGAACATAAGATAGCTATCCTGGGTCAGACCAATGGTCCACCTAGCCCATATCCTGCTTCCAACAGTGGCCAATCAAGGGCACAAGCATCTGGCAGAAACCCAAATAGCAGCAACATTCCAGGCTACAAATCCCAGGGCAAGCAGTAACTTCCCTGAACTACTCTGTCACCTTCTAATTCAATATATCTTATTTAAAAAAAACACACCTGGGTACATCTTTTTTTTTTTTTTTAAATAAATATCCTTCCATGAGTTCACACTTCAGTTGTTCATGATGCACTTGCATTTCAGAGCAGGGGTTTTTAACTCCAGGTCTCAATGATCAGTAATAATGGACTAACAATAGTTATGTGCATGTAGAGAAAGCACGGTGCACTAAGAAATTTAGTGTGCGCTAAATGCTAAGAAAGCGAAGATACTTACCTGTAGCAGGTATTCTCCGATGACAGCAGGCTGATTGTTCTCACATGTGGGTGGACAGGAATCGACATTTTGCAAGCAAAATATAAACAAAGCTTTGCCAGAGTCTTCTGGTGTGCGTGAAGCGCACACCGCACGGACTGATTTCCCGCCCGTCGCGTGAGCACATTTCGTCAGTTAAATCAAAAAGCATATAAAGAAATAAATAACGCCAACGGGGAGGTGGGTGGGTTTGTGAGATCAGCCTGCTGTCCTCCGAGAATACCTACTACTACTACTATTTATCATTTCTATAGCGCTACAAGGCATACGCAGCGCTGTACACCAGACCTGCTACAGGTATGTATCTTCGCTTTCTCCGAGGACAAGCAGGCTGCTTGATCTCACATGTGGGGTATCCCTAGCAACCAGGCTCACTCAAAACAATGAACATTGGTCAGGCCTCGTAACAGCGAGGACATAACATAGATTGACATGAAACCATAAACAACTAACTGAAAGTGCAGCCTGGAACAGAACAAAGATGGGTCTAGGGGGGTGGAGTTGGATTCTAACCCCAAACAGATTCTGCAGCACCGACTGCCCAAACCAACTGTCGCGTCGGGTATCCTGCTGAAGGCAGTAGTGAGATGTGAATGTGTGGACTGATGACCACGCTGCAACCTTGCAAATCTCTTCAATGGAAGCTGACTTTAAATGAGCCACTGACGCAGCCATGGCTCTAACATTATGAGCCATGACATGGCCCTCAAGATTCAGCCCAGCTTGGGCATAATTAAAGGAAATGCAATCAGCTAGCCAATTGGAGATTGTGTGTTTTCCGAAGGCGACTCCCCTCCTGTTGGGATCAAAAGAAAAAAACAACTGGGCGGAGTGTCTGAAGGGCTTTGTCTGCTCCACGTAAAAAGCCAATGCTCTCTTGCAGTCCAAGGTATGCAAACTGCTTTCACCAGGGCGGGTATGAGGATGGGGAAAGAATGTTGGCAAGACAACAGACTGGTTCAGATGGAACTCTGACACCACCTTTGGCAGAAACAGGGTGCGTGCGGAGGACTACTCTGTTGTGATGAAACTTGATATAAGGTGCATGCACTACCAGGGCCTGAAGCTCACCGACCCTACGAGGTGAATTAACAGCCACCAGGAAAGTGACCTTCCAGGTCAGGTACTTCAGATGGCAGGAATTCAGTGGCTCAAAAGGAGCTTTCATCAGCTGGGTGAGAACGACGTTGAGATCCCATGACACTGGTGGAGGTTTGACCGGGGGCTTTGACAAAGCAAACCTCTCATGAAGCCAACAACTAAAGGCTGTCCAGAGATAGGCTTACCCTCTACATGGCGATGATAGGCACTAATCGCATTAAGATGAAACCTTACTGAGTTGGTTTTGAGGCCAGACTCTGATAAGTGTAGAAGATATTTAAGCAGGATCTGTGTAGGACAAGAAAGAGGATTTAAGGCCTTGATGTCACACCAGACAGCAAACCTCCTCCATTTGAAAGAGTAACACCTCTTCGTGGAATCTTTTCTGGAAGCAAGCAAGACTCAGAAGACACCCTCTGATAGACCCAAGGAGGCGAATTCTAAGCTCAACATCCAGGCCGTGAGAGCTAGAGACTGGAGGTTGGGATGTAGAAGCGACCCCTCGTTCTGAGTGAAGAGGATTGGAAAACTTTCCAATCTCCACGGTTCCTCGGAGAACAATTCCAGAAGAAGAGGGAACCAAATCTGACACGGCCAGAAGGGTGCAATCAGGATCGTGGTTCCACAGTCTTGCTTGAGTTTCAGCAAAGTCTTCCCTACTAGAGGTATGGGAGGATACGCATACAGAAGGCCTGTCCCCCAATGCAGGAGAAAGACATCTGACGCTAGTCTGTCGTGGGCCTGACGCCTGGAACAGAACTGAGGGACCTTGTGATTGATCTGTGTGGCAAAGATCCACAGAAGGGGTGCCCCACACTCGGAAGATCTTACAGACTATGCCCATGTTCAGTGACCACTCGTGAGATTGCATTATTCTGCTCAATCTGTCGGCCAGACTGTTGTTTACGCCTGCCAGATAAGTGGCTTGGAGGAACATGCCGTGATGGCGTGCCCAAAGCCATATCTGGACGGCTTCCTGTCACAGAGGGCGAGATCCGGTGACCCCCTGCTTGTTGGTGTAATACATGGCAACCTGATTGTCTGTCTGAATCAAAATGATTTGGTTGGAAAGCTGATCTCTGAAAGCCTTTAGAGCGTTCCAGATCACTCGCAATTCCAGGAGGTTGATCTGAAGGCCTTTTTCCTGAAAGGACCAAGCTCCTTGAGTGTGAAGCCCATCTACATGAGCCCCCCAACCCAGGAGGGATGCATCCATTATCAGCACTTTTTGTGGCTGAGGAATTTGGAATGGGTGTCCCAAGGTCAAATTGGATCGAACTGTCCACCACTGAAGGGAATTCCGAAAGTCGGTGGACAGTTGGATCACATCCTCTAGATCCCCCGCAGCTTGACACCACTGGGAAACTAGGGTCCACTGAGCTGGTCTCATGTATAGACGTGCCATGGGAGTTACATGAACTGTGGAGGCCATGTGCCCCAGGAGTCTCAACATCTGCCGAGCTGTGATCTGTTGAGACGCTCGCACTATGGACACTAGGGACAGGAGGTTTATTTATTTATTTAGATTTTGCTCACACCTTTTTCAGTAGTAGCTCAAGGTGAGTTACATTCAGGTACTCTGGATATTTCTCTGTCCCAGGAGGGCTCACAATCTAAGTTTGCACCTGAGGCAATGAGGGTTAAGTGACTTGCCCAAGATCACAAGGAGCAACAGTGGGATTGTCTGCCCTTGCCTCGGGAAGATAAGCACGAGCTGTCTTTGTGTTCAACAGAGCTCCAATGAATTCCAATTTTTGAACTGGGGTGAGATGGGACTTGGAATAATTTATCACAAACCCCAGTAGCTCTAGCACTTGAATAGTCATTCACATGGACTGTACAGCACCTGCCTCTGAGGTGCTCTTCACCAGCCAATCGTCGAGATAAGGGAACACATGCACTCCCAGTCTGCGTAGCGATGCTGCAACTACCGCCAGGCACTTTGTGAACACTCTGGGCGCAGACGCCAGACCAAAGGGAAGTACACGGTACTGAAAATGCTGTGTTCCTAGCCGAAATCAAAGATACCTCCTGTGAGCTGGAAGTATCAAGATGTGTGTGTTAGCATCCTTTAAGTCCAGAGAGTATAGCCAAGCGTTCTGTTGAATCATGGGAAGAAGGGTGCCCAGGGAAACCATCCTGAACTTTTCTCGGACTAGAAATTTGTTCAGGGCCCTTAGGTCTAGGATGGTACGCATCCCCCCTGTTTTCTTTTGCACAAGGAAGTACCTGGAATAGAATCCCAGCCCTTCTTCCCCTGGTGGAACGGGTTCAACTGCACTGGTCTTTAGAAGGGCAGAGAGTTCCTCTGCAAGTACCCGCTTGTGCTGGGAACTGTAAGAATGAGCTCCAGGTGGGCAATTTGGAGGTTTGGATTCCAGATGAGGGTGTATCCTGACCGGACTATTTGAAGAACCCAATGGTCGGAGGTTATGAGAGGCCACCTTTGGTGAAAAAACATCAACCTCCCCCCTACCGGCAAGTCGTCCGGTGCGGACACTTTTATTGAGGCTATGCTGAACTGGAGCCAGTCAAAAGCCCGTCCCTTGCTTTTGCTGGGGAGCACCAGGGGCCTTAGACGCACACTGTTGACGAGAACGAGCGCGCTGGGGCTGAGCCTGGGCAGGCTACCGAGAAGCAGAAGTGTACCTACGCCTAGGATAGTAATAGGAAGCACTCCTCTTCCCCCCAAAAAACCTCCTAGATGAGGAGGTAGCAGCAGAAGACGTCCGGCAGAAGAGAGAATCCATAGCATCATTATGCTTCTTGATCTGGTCAACTACATCCTCTACTTTCTCACCAAAAAGGTTATCCCCCCAGCAAGGAACATCCGCCATCTGTTGCGGGACCGAATGATCCAGGTCATGAGAGTCTGTGCATCACTATACCTTGGAGCAGCGATCCTGGATGCTACATCAAAAGTGTTGTATGTACCCCTGGCCAGGAATTTTCGACACACCTTCTGCTGCCTGACCACCTGGCGAAAAGGCTCAGCCTGCTCCGGAGGGAGTGCATCAACCAAGCTGGACAGTTGCCTCACCGAGTTCCGCAAGTGGATGCTCGTGAAGAGCTGGTGTCTGGGTCTTGGTAGCGAGTATAGCGGCCTGATACGTCTTCCTTCCAAAAGAGTCCAAAGTTCTAGATTCTCTGCCTGGGGGCGCCGAGG
The DNA here is from genome assembly GCF_901765095.1 of Microcaecilia unicolor. NCBI lineage: Eukaryota > Metazoa > Chordata > Amphibia > Gymnophiona > Siphonopidae > Microcaecilia > Microcaecilia unicolor. The sequence continues at coordinate 448,298,139 of NC_044032.1, forward strand.
CATAGTCCTTAGTGCTCTTGGCTCTTTTGAGGGCGGAGTCCACCACCATAGAATTGTGGGGTAATTGAGACCTCATCAATCCAGGTTCACCGTGGATCCGATATTGAGATTCAGCTTTTTTTGGGATCACGGGATTAGACAGAGGGAACGACCAGTTTCGCATAAGGACTTCCTTCAGTACATTATGCAAAGGAGCCGTTGCAGCCTCTCTAGGCGGAGAAGGATAATCAAGGACCTCAAGCATCTCAGCCCTGGGCTCATCCTCAAGCTCCATAGGGAAGGGAATAGCCGCAGCCGTTTCCCTGACAAAAGAGGTAAAGGATAGACTCTCCAGTGGAGAAAGTCTCCTTTCTGGTGGAGGGGAAGGTTCAGAAGGAATCCCATAGGACTCTTCAGAAGAAAAGTACCTGGGATCTTCCTCTTCCTCCCACGAATGCTCATCTTTAGTATCGGACAAGACATCCCTCAGAGCAGTCCTAAACTGAGCCTGCCTCTACACCGAGGAACGACGCCCTCGATGGCGGTGCCGAGAAGTCAACGCCCGCCTGGACTCCGGTGAAGCTTCCTCCACCGACGTCGAAGGGGAATCGACCTGGGTGGCAGCCGACGCCGATGCCACAGGAGAAGCCCATTTTATCCCTGGCACACTACCAGCAAGATCAGTGATATTACAGATATTACAGATTACAGACCAGTAGCCTCAACACCACTACTGACCAAAACAATGGAAGGTCTAGTAACACAGCAACTAACGGAATACTTGACAAAATGCTCAATTCTTCATAAATCCCAATCAAGCACTGAAATGGTCATAACCACCCTGATAATGAAATTCAGAAGCATAATATGCCAAGGACAAACCATCTTACTACTACAATTCGTCATGTAAAGTGTCTTCAACCTAGTAGACCACACCACACTAATGACATTGCTTGACAACATAGGAATCTGCAGTGCAGTGGCAACATGATTCAATGGCTTCCTAAAGACCAGATCCTACATTGTAAAGATGTCCAACCAAACATACTTATGCCATGTCAAGAGCAGGTGTAAATGTGTGCACCTAAATGTGGTATTCTGCACATGCAACTGACTGCATTCTATAAGTTGCACATGTTGGTGGTGACACGACCATGCCCCTTCTATGTAAACTTCCCCCTTGTATTTACATGTTAGAATGGTTAGGTGACAAGTTATAGAATAACACCTAAGTACACTTATATGTGTTCCTGCCGTTTCACTCCTGTTTTGGTGTGTAACTGCCATTGTAGTGCAGAAGTTGTGCGCCAAATTGGCACCTAACGTTTGGTGCACTATATAGAACAAGGTGAAAGGTATTTTCATCACATGGCTTCCCACTGTTCCAGAACCTGTGAAAATAGTTGTGTCCATCAACCAACAGGTGGAGATAAAGGACTGAAAACTGAGCTGAGACTTCTCTTTCGGCATCCAGTCCAGCTCCTCAGTATTTTCTATCTTCAGCAGGTGGATGGACACACTTTTCAGCCTCTGGTTCTGAGTACTTTGCTCCTGGTCCAGTTGGTCAACTGGTCCCAGTCGAGCTTTGCGGGTGATTTGAGTCTGCAAAATCATATCTGGAGGTCTTCAGATCCCTTTCTCTGATGCCTTGCAAATTTACTTCTTCCCTCCCTTCACCTGTTTTCTGTTGAGCTCTCTTTTTACAACACAACAACCTTAAGGGGGGGGGGGGGGTAGGAAAGAGGTTTTCTGCAGAGCATGCAACAGAGTGTCAGTCCTGATCCTTTCTCATCGTGTTAAGACTTGTGGAGACTGAGAGCTTTGGGGGAGCAGCTGGCAGTGGTAAGTCCAACTAAAGTTTGACTCGGATCTGCTTGGAGGACTGCAAGTTCTACTTGGTACAGGGGAGGGATCCTGACTCACCTCTTGGAACAAGTTCTGCTGTGGTTGTGACAGTCGGGGTGAAAGATGACTCCCACAGAAGCAGTGTTCCTGCTGTAGGACACGCACATCTTTATATTTGGCACAGCATCCAAATATGCCAGGGTCTTAGGGTTCTTGGGCACAGCCGGTGTGCAGTTTGAAGCAGGAGAGCACGGGAATGGGCGCCATTTTTGGGGGGCCAACTGACAGTGAGGAACAGTCTCTATCTGATTATGGGCGGAGCACAGCTGCCATTTTACAGACTCTGGTCCCGACAGCATTCAGCTGCATCAGGATCTTTGTTTTGTCAACACAGAAAATATTTTATATATGTGTCCCTCATTAACACCCCTTTTCTTTTTCTTCCCAGACAAGAACTTCTAGTTTATAAAGGAAGCATATACCACAAGAGAAATAGCAGAGGCAGCAGCAGGACTGTTTTGCTTTGCATCACTGTTTCCATAATGCAACAGTAGCTAAAGACAGACACAAATGAGATAAGGAAAAAAGGATGTCATAACAGATGAACAACAGGAATGATAAAAGAGGTGGTCATGGAGAGAAAGGAGAAGCAAAGGCAGAGGAGAGAAATGCAGAGAAGTTATGACAGAGAATGCCAGAAAGGTGGAGAGACAAAAGGTGTAAATCAAGAAAAAGACCAAAAATAATATCAGGAACAAGTCTTTCAGGCAGACTTGTATTTTCTAAAATTTTATTAAAATATATAAATTTTAAAAATATATGGTATGCACAATTTTAATTGTATATGTACAAATTAACATAATACTGCACTTTCTTAATTAATAGATCTATACTTTGCACTTGGGGGTAGTTAAGGTACAATATGAGTTGAGCATTTACTACACCTTAATTGCACATAGGAATGACCAACCTGCAGTATGTCAGTACAGGTTAATCACTCCCACAGTATATGAATACCACAGCCTGCAATCAGCATCGCAAGCTGCACTATTCATAGTGCCTGGGTGCAGTGGGCCACAAAACTGTAGCCCAAAGCTCTCGGGCCACATCTTAAAGGGGCCTGACAGTAGTTAGCCACCTCCATATCCAATACCTCCTCTTTTCCCAACTCTTGGCACCGGGCCTACCTTTACTAATACCTGGAGTCTAATGGGTATGAGGCAGGAGCGATCCCCAATCTCTCCTGCCCCTGCAGGATCAAAATGTCATAGCTGACGCTTAGCGGTAAAACTGTGAGACTACTGAAAGGGGTCTAGAGGGTGACTGAAACCAGGACTTTCAGTCGAAACTGAATCTGCTGCCAAAATTTTCCCCTTGAACCAAAGCTGAACCTGTCGTCTAGTCCCCAACCCCCTGCCACCATAAGCCCATCCCCCCGAGCCACCAACCAATTGCCCTCGCCCCACTCATTGTTGCTCCTGTCTATGCCGGGTTCAATCTCAAAACGGCTGCTGTGACTTCTTGTAGCAGTTTTGAAAGGCTGCTGCAAGAAGTTGTGGCAGCCATTTTGACTATGAAGCCAGCCCCGTTTTTACTAGATCCCAGGTCCGGGGGGGGGGGGGGGGGGGGGGGGGAGAGCTCAGTTCAGGAAATGTGGGCCCTTGAAGGGGGGGAAATCACATATGGGGGAGCACAGGGGGGTAGGGACAAACTAATGCCCAGCCCCTTTATGATGAAGCCATTTGAAATGGAGAGCGCATAGAGAAAGAGTGAAGTGTTAAAGAAATTAAAGGAACAAAATCATAACAGAAATTTACGGGTCATGGTTTAAAAAAAAGATGACTGAAAGAAACGTTAAACATGAAATGGATCCAGTCTGTGAAAAAATTTATTCAACTGTATGTCTTAGATAAATACAGGATTTATATTTATATTCTATATCTCAAATGGACTGAGCACAAAGTTACATTCATCTGCATAGTCATTTAAAATTTGCTGCTTTTTGAAAGAGGATGCTGCAGCAAAAAAGTCCTGTGAAGTTCAAAGTGCCCTACAGGACGTCTGCATTCTTGCAATGTGGGAGAGGATGGGCAGGTTTTATATTTCATACAAGCCCTTCCTTATTATGACTACATAATGCATGAGAGAAATATTACTTTAGCAGACATCCCTCTGCAATCTGGAAATTTGGAGAATGATAAGAGGGCCCAATGAAATCCTAATGTATGTAGTCTGGATGCAAATGGTCAGTCACAGACTTGATGAAGTCCGAGGTAGTGGAATAACCCCCCATGTCACGTGTCCGGACCTAAAATAAATGAGGCAGGTAAACAGAGAAAAAGAGAAATGATAAAAAAAAATTTTTTAATGCCAACAAACTAAAACAATATTCAAAGAAATATTAAGTGAAAAAAGATTTTAAGAATAAGAAAGGAAGATTAGAAGCAGAATTGCCACTCTGACCCTTGTTTATACATCCCTAAAGCAAGGAAAACTTCTTAAAAGAAGAAATGTCACTTATCTCATAAATTTGAATAATGTATTCCCTAGAGATTAACCAGGTTTTGTGGAATGTTAATTTAGAGGCATTGGAAAAAAACGTTCATAACCACCAAGCTCTAAATTACTACTCCTGGACAGGCAGCTCATCAGAAGGGACTCCATGCTCAACACTGTCTAGAACACCTGTTCCACTTCACTGGGACCCTTTGGTTTTGGAAGTCACCAGAGCCGGTGCAAGAATATAGGCAACTTTGAACCTTAAGCCTTACACCCCCTCAATTAATTTTTTGAACCCTAATACACTCCCCCCAAGGCATCATGCTTTTAAATAAATGGGTAAATGAGCCATCTGGAAATTTCCTATCCTTCTGCAAGAAAAGTAGGCATGATAGGTATTTGAGTTTGTGCAGCTGTCAGGATCTACTCTTTTGCTTTGTTGTCCAAGCCCCTCTCCCTCACCGCTGAAATTGCTGCCCTAGCCCTGGCAGTCACTGGTGTCTCTCCACTATTATCTCTTTAATAGTGCTATAAGCAAAATTGTTTACCTGTAATAGGTGTTTTCCACAGACAACAGGATAAATCAGACACACCAGTGGACAATAATCTCATGGAGACCAGCACAAAGTAACTCTTAGAGATCCAAATTAACCAGAAAAAGCTTCCAAACATGCACACCTCTTCGGGTCCATCATGCACCTGTGGAAGTATTTAACTTTTAATTCTTCAGGAAGTGGGAGGGATTGTATCTCTGATTTTATCCTGGCTTTTTTTTTTTAAACAGAGAACATCCATTATAGATGAAGCAATTTTGTTTTCTCCATCGACAAGCATGATAAATCAACCACACAAACAGGTTCTTCTAAGCGAGGGATGAAGTATAAACCATCCACAAAGAAAAAAAAAAAAATCAGACTGCCTTTTCTGAATGGAGACCGAGTTGACTCTGCGCAAGTCATTGGTCAGTTTTGGTGATGACATGGTCCATCAACTGCCTAGAGCTGAGGACAGTTGTGAAGGTACTTAGTCCTTTCAGGACCTGCTGGGAGGCCGGTGGTTTGAGTCCTCTCGGACAACTCTTCAGCTGTAGCCTACATCAACCGCCAGGGTGATACACAGAGCGTGGTTTTGGCCACAGAGGTGAGCAACCTTCTGCAGTGGGCAGAGAGTCACATTCTATGCTTGTCGGCAGTTCACATTGCAGGACAAGCCGATTTTCTCAGTCTTGATTCGTCAGAATGGGAGCTGGTGACAGAAGTGTTTCGTCTGATCTGCGAACAGTGGGGATCACTGGAGATGGATCTGATCAACCAGAGCAAATGCCAAGGTGGTCAAGTTCTTCAGCAGAAGAAAGGAGTTAGTTCGCGGGTTGGACAGTCTGCTGCAGCCCTGGCTGAAGTCGGTTCTTCTGTACATCTTCCCTCTGTGGCCCTTAATTGGACAGACCCTGCTCCAGATAAGGCGTCATCGGAGGCAGGTTGTTCTGGTGGCCATGGATTGGTCGTGCCATCCGTGGTATGCGGTCTTGGTTCAACTGATGGCGGAACCACCTCTGGGTTGCCACTCATACCAGGGCTCCTACATCAGGGCCCAGTTCAGATGGAAGATCCCTCCCACTTTGGTCTTGTGGCTTGGCTCTTGAGAGGACAAGATTAAGGCAAAAGAGCTATTCTGATTCAGTTAATGTTACTTTGCTTCGGGCTAGGAAGCATTCCACTACGACAGCTTACGCCAGAGTATGGTGCACTTTTGAGGCATGGTGTACGGCTCACGCTTGGTTGCCTTTGCAGGCGTCTGTTCACAGATTTTGGAATTCAAACATGCGTGGGATAAACATAAAGGAATCCTGTTCAGAAGGAATGGATCCTAAGAAGCTTAGCTGAGATTGGGTGGCAGAGCCAGTGGTGGGGGGCGGGGATAGTGCTGGGCAGACTTATACGGTCTGTGCCAGAGCCGGTGGTGGGAGGCGGGACTGGTACAAATCAAGTAGGGTATACACAAAAAGTAGCACATATGAGTCCACCAGCCCCTGCCCGTTCCAGCCCACCGATCCAGCGTCTGCAGTAGCCATCTGCCTGCCTGCTCTGTTCCTTCCGCTCCATCTGCCTGCTCCAGCTCGCTCCACTTTGCTGACCCAGCTTTTCCCTGCCTGCTCTGATCCATCTGCTGAATCCGGACCATCTGCTCAACTTGCTCCAGGACACCTGACCCAGTTTCTACCTTCTGTTCCATCCACTCCGCACGATCAGCTTCTTCCTGCTTGTTCCAGTCCACCTGCTCCAGCGTCCTGCTTGTTCCAGTCCATCTCCACCACCCTGTTCCAGTCCGTTGGATCCAGCTTCTTCCTGCTTGCTCCAGCTTGGTCCAGCCCGCCTGATCCAGCTCGTCCAGCTTGTTCGACTCCATCTGATCCAGCTTCTCCCTGCTCGTTCAAGTCCATCTGCACCACCCTGTTCCAGTCCGTCGGATCCAGCTTCTTCCTGCTTGTTCCAGCCACCTGCTCCAGCCGTTCCAGCCCGCCTAATCCAGCTTCCCCCTGCTCGTTCTAGCTTCTCCAGCCGTTCCATCCCGCCTAATCCAGCTTGCTCCAGCCCGCCTGATCCATCTCCCCCTGCTCGTCCCAGTCCATCTGCTCCAGCCTCCATCGGATCCAGCTCTTCCTGCTCGTCCCAGTCCATCTGCTCCAGCCTCTGTCGGATCCAGCTCTTCCTGCTTGTCCCAGCCACCTGCTCCTGCTGTTCCAGCCCGCCTAATCCAGCTTGTTCCAGTCCGCCTGATCCAGCTTCTCCATGCTCGTTCCAGCCTCTCCAGCCGTTCCAGCCCGCCTAATCCAGCTCCCCCTGCTCGTCCTAGTCCATCTGCTCCAGCCTCCGTCGGATCCAGCTCTTCCTGCTCGTCCTAGTCCATCTGCTCCAGCCTCCGTCGGATCCAGCTCTTCCTGCTTGTTCCAGCCACCTGCTCCTGCCGTTCCAGCCCGCCTAATCCAGCTCCCCCTGCTCGTCCTAGTCCATCTGCTCCAGCCTCCGTCGGATCCAGCTCTTCCTGCTTGTTCCAGCCACCTGCTCCTGCCGTTCCAGCCCGCCTAATCCAGCTTGCTCCAGTCAGCCTGATCCAGCTCTCCAGCCATCTGCTCCTGCTGCTCCAGCCCGCCTAAACCTGCTTGCTCCAGTCAGCCTGATCCAGCTTCCCCTGCTCGATCCAGTCCATCTGCACTAGCTTGCTCCAGCCCGCCTGATCCAGCTCCCAGTCCATCTGCTCCCAGCTTGCTCCACCCCCACCAGCTTGTCCAACTTGCCTGCTCACCCACTCCCTACCTTCTCACTACTATGGCCCCCTTTCACATTCTATTCCTCGCCCTATCCCTCCCCAATCTCTTCCCCCTCCCTCCGCTGTCTACCACACAAACTCACTACCCATCCCCCCCGTCCTGCCCACTACTGCAATACCCTACCTACCCCTATCCCCCACCACCTCACCATCCCTACTGTCCTCCTCCTCCTCCCTAGCTCTCAACCTCCAACACCTCCTTCCTGCCATGAACCCTTCCCCATTCCTCCTCAGCGCATCCCGCCTTCGGCACCTTCGTCGCCCTACCTCCCCCACCCTTCTCCGCTCTCTCTTGCAACTTCTCCTGCTATCCGTGGGAGACATCAATCCCAACCCTGGTCCACCACACATGTCCTCGTCCTTGTCTCATCTATGCAAACGTTCCCGCGATATCTCCAATCTCATCTCCATTCCCCTCCTCCCCCCTTCCTCCCTCCCCTTCTCGTGTGCCCTGTGGAATGCCCACTCAATCTGCAACAAACTTACCTTCACCCATGATCTCTTCATCTCCCATTCCCTCCATCTGCTCGCCCTAACCGAAACCTGGCTCACCCCCGACGACTCTGCCTCAGTCGCAGCCCTTTGCCACGGAGGCTACCTTTTCTCCCATTCGCCCCGCACAGCTAGCCGCGGTGGCGGCGCTGGCCTACTACTTTCGCCCTCCTGCAGTTTTCAACCCCTCCTCCTACCACAGTCTCACTGCTTCTGATCCTTTGAAGTCCATTCCATCCATCTATTCTACCCGCTGCCACTCCGAGTTGCAGTTATCTACCGCCCCCCCTGATAAGTCCCTCCCTTCCTTCCTTACTGACTTCGATGCCTGGCTCACCATTTTTCTTGAGCCCTCATCCCCATCCCTCATTCTTGGTGACTTCAACATACACACTGATAACCCATCCGACTCATACGCTTCTCAATTCCTCACCCTAACCTCCTTCTTCAACCTCCAACGGAGCTCCACCACCCCTACTCACAAATCTGGTCACTGTCTTGATCTCGTCCTCTCTTCTACCTGCTCGCCCTCTAATCTCTGCGTCTCCGCTCTTCCCATTTCTGACCATCACCTGATCACATTCACACTTCATCACCCTCCCCCTCAGTCCAGCCCAACTCTAACTACTACCTCCAGGAATCTCCAGGCAGTTGACCCCCCCACCTTATCCGCCAGTATCTCTGATCTCCTCCCGTCCATCACGTCCTCCGAGTCCGTCGACAAGGCTGTTTACAATTACAATGCCACTCTCTCCTCCGCCCTAGACACCCTTGCACTGTCTGTTTCCCGTCCTACTAGGCGCACTAATCCCCAGCCCTGGCTTAACCCTTGCACCCGTTACCTTCGTTCCTGCTCCCGATCGGCTGAACGCCTATGGAGGAAATCTCGCACCCATACTGACTTCATTCACTTCAAATTCATGCTATCCTCCTTCCAGTCCTCCCTATTCCTCGCCAAACAGGACTACTACACTCATTTGACTAATTCCCTCAGCTCTAACCCTCGTCGTCTCTTTGCCACCCTCAACTCCCTCCTCAAAATGCCCTCCGCTCCCACCCCCCCTTCACTCTCTCCTCAATCACTGGCTGACTACTTCCGCGACAAGGTCCAGAAGATCAACCTCGAATTCACCACTAAACCTTCTCCTCCCCTTCATCCTATCACCCACTCCTTCAACCAATCAACCCAGGCCTCCTTCTCCTCTTTTCCTGATATCACCGAAGAGGAAACCGCCCATCTTCTCTCCTCCTCAAAATGCACCACCCGTTCCTCAGACCCCATCCCCACCAACTTACTTACCACCATCTCTCCCACTATCACCCCTCCCATCTGTCATATCCTCAACCTCTCTCTCTCCCCACCGCAACTGTCCCAGACACCTTCAAGCATGCTGTTGTCACACCTCTCCTCAAAAAACCTTCACTTGACCCTACAACTACCGCCCCATCTCCCTCTTACCCTTCCTCTCCAAAATACTTGAACGCCCGTTCACAGCCGTTGCGTTGATTTTCTCGCCTCTCATACCATCCTCGATCCGCTTCAATCTGGCTTTCGCCCACTTCACTCGACAGAAACGGCATTATCCAAAGTCTGTAATGACCTGTTCCTCGCCAAATCCAAAGGTCATTACTCCATCCTCATTCTCCTCGATCTATCCGCCGCTTTTGACACTGTCAATCACAACTTACTTCTTGACACACTGTCCTCTTTTGGGTTCCAGGGCTCTGTCCTCTCCTGGTTCTCCTCTTATCTCTCCCATCGTACCTTCAGAGTACACTCTCATGGTTCTTCCTCCACCCCTATCCCGCTCTCTGTTGGAGTCCCTCAGGGTTCTGTCCTTGGACCCCTTCTTTTCTCTATCTACACCTCTTCCCTGGGCTCCCTGATCTCGTCTCATGGCTTCCAGTATCATCTCTATGCTGACGACACCCAGCTTTCTCTCTCCACACCTGACATCACTGCGGAAACCCAGTCCAAAGTATCGGCCTGCTTATCCGACATTGCCGCCTGGATGTCCAACCGCCACCTGAAACTGAACATGGCCAAGACCGAACTTCTTGTCTTCCCACCCAAACCCCCTTCCCCTCTACCTCCACTCTCTATTTCGGTTGATAACACCCTCGTCGTCCCCGTCTCATCTGCCCGCAACCTCGGTGTCATCTTCGACTCCTCCCTCTCCTTCTCTGCGCATATCCAGCAGATAGCCAAGACCTGTCGCTTCTTCCTCTATAACATTAGCAAAATCCGCCCTTTCCTCTCTGAGCACACCACCCGAACTCTCATCCACTCTCTCATTACCTCTCGCCTTGACTACTGCAACCTACTCCTCACTGGTCTCCCACTTAGCCACCTAACCCCCTTCAGTCCGTTCAGAACTCTGCTGCACGTCTTATCTTCCGCCTGAACCGATACACTCATATCACCCCTCTCCTCAAGTCACTTCATTGGCTTCCGATCAGGTACCGCATTCAATTCAAGCTTCTGCTACTAACCTACAAATGTACTCAATCTGCAGCCCCTCCTTACCTCTCAACCCTCATCTCCCTTACGTTCCTACCCATAACCTCCCGCTCTCAAGACAAATCCCTCCTTTCAGTACCCTTCTCCACCACCGCCAACTCCAGGCTCCGCCCTTTCTGCCTCGCCTCACCCCACACGTGGAACAAACTCCCCGAGCCCATACGCCAGGCTCCCTCCCTGCCCATCTTCAAATCTCTGCTTAAAGCCCACCTCTTCAACGTTGCCTTCGGCACCTAACCTCTACCCAGGAAATCTAGACTGCCCAACTTGACATTTCGTTCTTTAGATTGTAAGCTCCTTTGAGCAGGGACCGTCCTTTATTTTGTACAGCGCTGCGTAACCCTAGTAGCGCTCTAGAAATGTTAAGTAGTAGTTTATCTTGTTGGGCAGACTGGATGGACCGTGCAGGTCTTTTTCTGCCGTCATCTACTATGTTACTATGTTAATTCTTCATGTCAAGCACTGGCCGAAACAAGCACTTTAAGGTCTGTGTGTACTTCTGAGCTGGCGCCAAAGCTCCAAGGGAAATTTTTTTTTTTACGCAAGAGATGTTATGTTATGTAAAGATTTTGTAACCTTGCCACAGTCATATACTCCCCATATAAGATAAGGAATACATGTGTAGGTTTTTTGGCCCAAACTAACCCACACTCCTTGAGTCATGCAGATTCCACCTTCTGAAAATTGCCATCCACACGTATATGCAATCTATATGTATAATACTGCCATCCACAGAGATGAGATACTTTTACAATAAAGGCCACTAAGCCTTTATATCATTTGAAAATGTTCTCTGATGTTTCTTTGCTAGTAATCTGTTTTCGATCTTTTTGCCTTACGTGTGCATTATGGAGGAATTTGGGGACATTATATTCTCTCTCTGACTTGGATTTTTTTTTTTTTTTTCAAGAGCTAGCACAACCAATGACACCTTTTCACTACTGATGTCAGCTCTTAAAAGGATCTGAGGGTAGCATTTGATCAGAGTTTTGGGTTTGTTTGTTTTTTAACCAAAGAGCCACTGTAAGACTTGTGTCAACAAGTGAAACTATGATACCGAAAATGCACACTGATCTCATATAAATCCCTCATCCACGAGAGCCAAACACAAATTGAATGTAAAGAGAAACTCAACACCAAGCAAAAAGCCTGAACCAAACTTAGAGAGGAATGCAACAAGAGAATCTGAACCAAGTTCACCGAAGAAGGAAACCCAGCCCTTAAAACTCTGTTAAGCCCAATTGGATTCACGTAGGGCTGAGAAAGGACTGAAGTTTGTTCTTCTAGGCAACACTATACATAGTGAGGACAGTTAGTGCTTACCTTGCCAGTTTAACCACCTTCTTCTACTTGCATCAGAAATTATGTTGGAGTGATATTCCAGGCTGATTGTGGAGAGAGGAAGAACAGAATCAGCTTCATTTCACATACACATGCAGCAGGAGAGGAAGAGACAATGGATGTTACAGCGGCATCCATGGTTGTGATTTCTCTGATTATATCACAGCAAAAAAGTATTCAAAACATAAAATGTAACATACTTATGGTCCTATTTTCAGTAAGATGACATTTGTTCTTACCTGCGAATTTACTTTTCTTGAGTCCTGCTAGACCAATCTAAACAAATGAGTTATGCTTCCCATCTAGCAGCTAGACCAATCCAGATGAGTGGGTTATGCTCTCCATCTGGCAGGAGGAACAGTAGACTGAATTCCAGTGATATTATTACCAGCATAAGTGGTACAGACCTAGAACTTCTCAGTACTACTCACAAAAGCAGAATCTGAAAAACAAATACAAAACTATGGATATATATACATCCCCACCAACCTTCAGGATCCTTGAAAAGGATGACAATCTACCTGAACTCTCTGATAGAATAAAAAGACTCCTGCCAATGGCATAAGAGAATAGTGAGGATAAAGCAGAATGCCTTCATCATTCCAGGTGTGTCATGGATTGGTCTAGCAGGATTTGAGGAAACAAAATTAGCAAGTAAGAACAAATTTCACTTTCCTTTTCATCCTCCTAAACCAGTCCAGAAAAGGGGGGCATACTAAATTTCGATTTCCTCCAGGTGGTAGAAAGACAAGGCCCATCTGAGATCACGCTAATGAAGGCAGCATCCTTATCAGCCTGAACTGGGCACAGATAAGTTTTTCTTTAATGTTTCAAAGTATAAAATTGATTGTAGATATAATTGCTAAAAACAAAAAGGTTTTATATGCCTGTAAGAGAGATAGTCTCTGGGTCCCTAACACAAGTGAATACATACCTGACATCAAAATCCCTTTTGGGAAGTATGAACTCCCCCTCAGATCACAAGTCAGTTAGATTCAATACAGTTAGATTCAACACTTACTCTGATTCCCCAAATCCAAGCAACCTTCAAGAGCTGCTTCTACTACTTGCGACAGCTACGCTGCCTCTCTCCTTACATCGAGAAGGTAAATCTTATCCCAGTTGTGTATGCCATGGTAACAACAAGACTGGATTACTGCAATGCACTATACAATGGTCTGACAACAAAGGGCCTGCACCAGCTCCAGTTGATTCAGAATGCAGCAGCAAGACTCATAGAAGGTTGCAAGCGACGTGATCACATCACACCATTTTTGCAAAAACTTCATTGGCTACCAGTACAATACAGAGCTAAATTTAAAACTCTATGTCTAATCTTCAAGGCCCTGAAAGGAAATGGCCCAGAGTATCTGAAGAATAGGATGATCCTCCATACACCGCCAAGGACACTAAGATCCTCCCAAGGACTTTCACTAACTACACCATCTCCAAAAGACATTACACGATGTGATACCCGCAAGCGAGCCTTCTCCGGAGTAGCCCCCACATTGTGGAATGCATTGCCTGAAAGGCTCCGCTAAACAAAAGACTCTTTACTTCAGGAAGCAGGTGAAAGCTTGGCTCTTCAACCAAGTCTTTAATGGAAGAAGTAACTAATTTGTTAGTCTCACTCACACACACAAGGATTGACTCGGGCTGCACATACTGCAGCAGGACATGTTTATCCACTCCTAGCCCAAATGAGATAATATTTAACCATCTCTCTGACCTCATGTGCAATTTTCTTCAAATCAGTCACCTTACTTTCTTACTAATCTATATGTTACAACTTTGCCTTACTCTTCACGACCAATTATAATGTTCTATTACGTATTGTGTTGTCATTGTATTACCACGTGGTATTCAAAATATTCTGCTTCAAACAACTGCTGCTGTTGTAATCACACTTGTTTTATCTTACTTTTATCCTTACCATATTTTGTATTGTTACTTGAATATTTTTCTACTGCTGTAATTGCCTATTGCTCATGTTTGATCTATTCTTACTGTACACCGCCTTGGAGTGAATTCTTTCAAAAAGGCGGTAAATAATCCTAATAAATAAATAAATAAAATATTGGAAACACTGAAGATTTATGTTTAAGTGTGAGAATGAAGGCATCTGATGCTAGTCTGCCGTGGGCCTGAAGCCTGGACACAACTGAGGGACCCTGTGGTTGATGAGTAGCAAAAAGATCTACCGAGGGGGTGTCCCACACTCGGAAGATCTTGCGGGCTACGCACATATTGAGAGACCACTCTGCGGTTGTATTATTCTGCTCAGCTTGTCGGCCAGGGTATTGTTTGTGCTCACCAGTAAGTGGCTCCTAAGGAACAGCCTTGTTGGCGAGCCCAATGCCACATCTGGACGGCCTCGTAACACAGAGGGCGGTGATCTGGTGCCCCCTGCTTGTTGATGTAATACATTGCAACCTGATTGTCTGTTTGAATGAGAATAACTTAATGATGTTGATCCCTGAAAGTGCCCCTGGCCACAGAACTTGACATGCCTTCTGCTGCTTGACCAACTGGCGAAAACCGCGCCTGCTCCGGAGGGAGCACATCCACCAAGTCCAACAGCTGTTTGCACTGTGTTTTGCAAGTAGATGCTCATGAAGAGCTGGTAGGACTGTATACGGGAGATGAGCACTGAAGCTTGGTACATCTTCCTCCCAAAAGAATCCAGGGTTCTAGCTTCTCTGCCAGGGGGAGCCAAGGCATAGTTCCTAGTACTCCTGGCTCTCTTGAGAGTGGACTCCACCACCATGGAATTGTGAGGTAACTGAGGCCTAATAAAACCAGGTTCACTGTGGATCCGATACTGGGTGTCAATCTTCTTGGGCACGACAGGGACCGACAGAGGGGACCTCCCAGTTCCTGACGAGGACTTCCTTGATTACCTTGTGGAAAGGGGCAGGCACAGCCCTCCCTTAGGAAGATGTGTATGTCCAGAACCTCGAGCATCTTAGCCCTAGGCTCACCCTTCCACTTCCAAAGGAAATGGAATAGAATCAGCCATTTCCTTAACAAAAGATGGAATGAAATGATCTCCAGCGGAGGACTGTCTCCTTGAAGGTGAAGGGGGAGGGTCAGAGGGCATCCCAAATACTCATCTGAGGAGACGTATGGGATTTCCTCTGACTTAACCTGAGCACGCCTCCTCGGTATCGGACAGTATCTCCCTATGGGACTGCTAAGATGACCTGCCTCGATGCCGAGGAACAGTGCCTCGAGAGCAGCATTGAGGAAGCCGGCTGGCATCTCGACTCCGCGCGAACATTTCTCACCGATGTCGATGGGGGGTACCGGCTTTGGGTGGCAGTCGACACCAGGGCCGCACCGCAGGCTGAGGGCCAGGCGGGGCCGCAAAGGAAGTATGGCAGGCTACGAGCACCCCTGATACTGATGCACATCGCTGCATAAGGCCATCCAGCAGCTCTGGGAGTAAGGTCCAGATGCACTCATCGAGGGCCAACACTGGGAAAAGCTGGGGTGCTGGTTGAGGCTTAGGTTGCAGAACTGCTGGGGTTGATGCAGGAGCAGGATCTTGGCTGCCTGAAGAACAGGCACATCGGCACCTCCTGTATGGAGGGAGAGTGATCCTCCCCGGCACCAACGCTTCTCAGGTGCCAAATCCTTCGAAGCCCTGGAGTTCCCGGCACCATGTGTAGAGGGTGTGACTGATGGCAATGCTTCTTGGACTTTGCCCTAAGCGTGTCCATCAAGGCTCCTAGGTGCCAATGAGGATGATGTCGAATCCCACGTTGCATCAGGGTCGAGTCAACGATGGACAGTTCTGAGGAGCCTGCACAGCAGGAGGCCTCAAGACAGGTGGAGACCCACTCAATGCCTCACTGCTCCCAGTGTCTAAGGGTCTCGAAGCAGCCATGCTTACTGATGCTCCTGATGCGATATTCGACGTCGACGCCTCAGACCTTGATGCCGAGGAGCTGGACTTGGCTCCAAAAATTCTCTTGTTGAGCCTCTTGGGAAACCTGGGTCCTCTTCTTCATGCGAAGACAGAGAACACAGTTAGCAGGGCTATGGTTGGGTCCAAGACACTGCAGACACTAAGAATAGGTTTCCTTTCCCGAGATAGTCAGACTGCACTGGGTACAGCGCTTGAAGTCACTGGGAGTCTTTGTGGACATGGACGGGTAAACCTCGTCAGCTAAATTAAATGACTCGATGGTGCCTAAAAAGGGGAAGGTGCGGAAAAAGAAAGGGAAGAACCCCGACTGGGATCAGTGCCTAAAAACGGCTCGATGGGTGTCGAAAAAAGAAGAAAATTTAAACCTGGGCAAAACAAATTAGGAAAATAAAGAACGGGTTTAAAAATAAAAGCCAAATAAAGGCCACAAGAAAAATAAAGAAAAAAACAGCCCGAAAGGCACTGAAAGTCTTTAAAACTGGGCAAGTGAGGAGAGGACATAAAAAGAGCACCTTCTCCACATGCAGAAAAAAGATAACTGAGGAGACAGCATTCGTACATGCGTGGTGGAGCGTGGCTAGCTACCCTAGAGGATCTGGATTTGAGCTTTCTACCTAAGAGCCTAAATTTGGCTTCCCGAACCTCTCTCCCACATTTTTCTATGTCATTGGTACCCACATGTACCAAGACAGCCGACTCCTCCCCAGCACTATCTAAAATCCTATCTAGGTGATGTGTGAGGTCCGCCACCGCACCAGGCAGGCAAGTCACCAGGCGATCCTCACATCCGCCAGCCACCCAGCTATCTATATGCCTAATGATCGAATCACCAACTACAACAGCTGTCCTAACCTTTCCCTCCCGGGCAGCACTTGGAGACATATCCTCAGTGCGAGAGGATAGTACATCCCCTGGTGGGCAGGTCCTGGCTACAGGAGTACTTCCTACTTCACCAGGGTGATGCTCTCCTTCTAGGAGACCTCCCTCCTCCAAGGTAGCACAAGGGCTACCTGACTGGAGGTGGGACTTCTCTACAACATCCCTGTAGGTCTCCCCTATGTACCTCTCTGTCTCCCTCAGCTCCACCAAGTCTGCTACTCTAGCCTCAAGAGAACCAGACATGTTCTCTAACAGCTAGGAGCTCTTTGCATCGGGCACACACATATGACATCTCACCAACTGGGAGATAATCATACATGTGACACTCAATGCAAAAGACTGGATAGCACCCCTCTTGCTGTCTAACCTCTGACAGAGGACGCCATCATTCCCTACCCTGAAAGAACCAAGACATAGACCATCCCCCAGCCCTTACACAAAAGAGCCCAAGAAGAACCCAAGATCCATACAGAAAAATCCAGGATCATCACACCAGGATGTAACGCCTGAAAACCACACCCCTGAAAACAGAAGCAAAGGCAGTGCACTTCAGGCCACAGCCGTTGCCACCACTGGAGCCTGAACCCTAACTTACCCCTTTTAACGGGCCTATTATAGGGTGAAGTGAATCTGGATCTTAAATAAAGGGCCCTGACCCAATAGTTTGAACTAGAGGCAACAGATGCAGATACCCCACTAATAGCTTGAAGGTAAGAGGAGGGGCAATTTATGGCAACTCCTTTCTAAAAAATGGTTGTGACCTCAGGTAGCCCCCATGACACCATACCATAAGGTTTCATGTTCCACACAGACTACTGTAAGTGCAAGAGAACTAGCACCTGGAATCCTACATTGCATGGTAAGGAAGACCACAAAACTGCCAGATCCCAGGACAGAATGACTCAGAAAACAAAATTTAATGTTTTGTTTTTAAATGTTTTGGTTATGCATTATTAACCTTATAGTTACTGCACAGCACCTTCTCACAGAGTCTGCTGCTGCTCATTCCTCCCACACTGCCAGGGGTCTTAGACCCAGCAGGCAACTTCCACTAATTTCTGAACACGATGAGCTCTCCAGTCACACAAGAAATGGCTGTCGCTCCTGCACACAGGAAGCCAAGCAGATGTACTAACTGCACACCTTCCATGTAAAAGGCTGTCCAGCAGAAATGGATGTAACCCTTCCCCTTGCCCTGCAGTCCATCCTGTGACCCCAACAGCGGTAGTCTTCAAATCTGCCACACACACCCCATGTTGATACTTCAAGGCTCCACTAATCTGTTCCATAGTGGCATCACCTGTGGCTCTTTCCAAGCCCCTGCTCACTGGTCCACTACCCATAAACACAGGACCTCTCCCATACTACCCCAGAAGCCTCCTGTTAGCCTCCCTTCACAAGTACCACAGTTCCAGATCTGCTGCACACAAAAATATGGAACCTGAAAGGTTAGGGCTCCTTTACCTGTAAGCTCCACTTGTTGCTCCTGCCACTGAAGCACATTTTCTCCTTTTGTTTTTGGTTAATAGAAGCCATAGCAATCAAGAAGAAGGACCAGGGAGCAGCAGACTGCTAAGGACCATATCCCTGCCCCCATTCACCAATAGACATATCTCCATTCCCCAGGACTGGCCCACATAGGACAGGGGAGGGGGGCATTCACTTCCACCCCCCCACCCCCCGAAAGAGACCCATGAGATCTCTGCTATCCAGCCACACCAAGCCAAGACCTTTGAGTCAAGACAAAAGCTGAAGAGAGAAAAATCACTCTCCTAAGTTCAGTCAGGGCACTAAGAGCTACCAACTGTCAGGCATTCAACCACAGGGCCTCAAGCCGCAGCCTGTACCCTGGAATCAGGCTTTCACCAAAGACAGGGACCGCAGTAACCGCAGGGATGGGGACGGGGACAAACTCCCTACCCATCTTCAAATCAATGCTCAAAGCCCACCTCTTCAATGTCGCCTTCGGCTCCTAATCACTACACCTCTTCTCAGAAAACTTATCTACCCCAACTTGACATTTCGTCCTTTAGATTGTAAGCTCTTCGAGCAGGGGACCGTCCTTAATTGTTAATTTGTACAGCGCTGCGTAACCCTAGTAGCGCTCTAGAAATGTTAAGTAGTAGTAGTAGTAGAATCCTACTATACCAATCTGCCTGCACCATCTGCAGGAGACAGAGGAATTACTAGCAAGTTACAGGGTTGCACCACTCCTTATACTGTGATGATGACATCACTGGAATCAGCGCTCTCTGCCTCTATCTGCTGCTTGGGGAGCCATACAACTTGTCTGGACTAATCTAGCAAGATTTTTTAAAAAGTTAATTTTTCTAAAATGTCAAAGAAAACATGAAGGGAGCAGTGGACAAAGGACTTCAGTCTGAAACCTTGTGGGCTTCAGATTCCTGTCATAAATGGAAAGACATGGACTCTGAGGCACAGCACTGTGCTCACAAGGATAACCATGTTCTACTGTGGTAGGTCTAGGAAAAAACGAGAGACATGCTACTGTAGAAAGAAAGAGACGGCATGGAAAGAGTAAACATCAATATTACCAACAGATACTAGTCTTAAAGAAATACAGAGGCAGCTGAAATGTGCATGCTTGTGGATTACTTACTTGAGATGGCGCAACATGTTGCTGGCGGTAAGTAACATAGCAGTGGGATTAGCAATGTTCCTGCCCATTGCCTGAGCAAAAGGATGGCGTGCACCCTGTCGACACAAACAGCACTTAGAGTCAGAAAGTGAGAATCCTGATATACAGATATATAACACTGCATGAAAAGCAGCCAACACAAAAGAACAGCTGATGGAGATGGCAAAATACAGTGCAATCTATTTCACCCTGGTGACTAAAAAGGATATGGCACTCTGCACAGATTGTTGTATATGATTTCAGAAATGTTTTTCTGCGTACAAGCCTGATGGCGCAGAGAAGACTTCGGATGCTGTTTGCCCCTTGAGGATAACAGAGCTTTCTTTCTGGGAACAGTAGTGTTAACACTTTGCAGAACTGTAGTTGATAGGTATCAAGATGTTAAATAATGCTACAGGCCCCACAGACAGAAATGTTTTTTCTCTTTTACATCGGCTAAAGGAAAAATACAAGCTCCCCAGTAAGCTTTATGCTCATCATCAAGTGAGATATAGGGCAGCAATTATTACCTGCTTTTCTGCAGCTAAGCAAGTGCTAAAAAAAAAAAATCATTCCCCCCTCCCCCACATATGCACATAAAAAGTATGCATGCCATTTTATAAGATTCAGATTTTGACCTGTAAAGTGTGTGTGTTGTAAATAATGAGCACGGGTGTGCACTTTGAAACAAGACAGAGCATAAGGCCTATTGTAGTGGTGTACAGTTGTGGGCAGTGAGTTTTGGGGGGCTCAGCAGACAGGATAAGGGAGCAATGGTGTGATGTGTACCTGGGAGCATGTTTTTGAAGTCCACTACAGTGCCCCCTAGGGTACCCCATTTATCTTCTGGGATGTCTGGGAGACCAGTCTACTAAAAATGCTGGCCCCTCCTATATCCCAATGACTTGATTTTCTACGTTTTTTCATTTGGATGTTTTTTTAATGGACCAGAAACAAAACGTCCAAATCATAAAACCTTGTTAGAAACAGTATTTTTGAAAACAAAAAAGATAGACGTTTTTCTTTTTTGAAAATGAACTTCTTTCCTTTTCAGATTTTGGAATTTTTGCAAAACGTCTAAACTCGGACTTAGACGTCATATCAAAAATGCCCCTCCATAACTAGTGAGAATTTCTGTTCACAAGTGTGTAGAAATAAAGGTCAACTAACAACTTGTAGGCGATACTCTTTTTTCACTTTCCTGGATTAATACATTTATGACCAGTTTTCACCAGCTCTGCTTCTTCCATCAACTCAGTGCAGAAGGCACTATGAGATGAAGTTGCCCAAAGAAGTAAACAACAGGTTGCTTTGCAACGGTAATGAGGTGGTGTTTCTTTTCAGAGCTAAAATATAAAGGGAGTGCAACAAAGGGAGCTGGAAGGGTGTGTATGTGAGAGACATAGGAAGCTGCAGGGGCAGAGGGAATGTGACATGGAAAGCTGGAAGGAGGTGTGAGACACAGGAGCTGCAGGGGCAGAGGGCGGACTGCCAAGTCTCCGGCTTTCAGCTGGTCTCTTCCGCACTCCCACCCGGGGAGCCGAGATCTCCCACTGAGGGGTCATTTTATGAAGGCATCTCCTGCTGCTGCTGGAAGGGGAGGATACTTCTTTTTCCCACTGGCCGCAACCTGGTGGGTGCCAGGAGTGGAGCTGTGGGCGGGACTGGGTGGAGTGGGTCGGCCCCCTTTGCAGCTCTTGAGAGCCAATGTGACACTGGAAACTGGAAGGGGGGTGTGTGAGAAACGGGAACCTGCAAGGTCTGAGGAAGAGTGAGAGACGGAAGCTGTGGGGCAGAGGGAGTGTGACATGGGGAGCTGGAAGGGGATGTGAGAGAGACAGGAAGCTGCAGAAGTATCAGAGACAAGAAGCTGGAAGGGGGGGTATATGAGAGACCGGAAGCTGCAGAGGGAGTGTGACACAGGAAGCTGGATAGGGTTGTGTGACAGACAGAATAAGTTGGTGGTGCACAGAGGGTGTGTGAGAGGGAAATGTGAGTCTAGAGTACCACCAAATTACTGCCAATCCTACCCACATGGCCCAACCAGACTACCAAAGATTTTAAAGGTAGGCTTGGGGGTGGGTGATACTATGGGTGTAGGGGTGATCAGGACCATGGGGACAACCCAGAAGCCCCAATGCCACTACTGGCAGTTGACCAGTGTCCGGTTAGGTTGGCAGCTATAGTTAGGACAGCTTTTCTGCTGTCCTAACTTTAGCCGCTTAACCCGTTAACAGTCTGAATATAGCCAATAACTGGTTAAGATAACTGGTTAAGTCCTGGATCCTCCCAGACTCCAGTACTATCCGTTTAAGTGCTGCTGAATATCAATGTTAGTGCTTCGGCAATCAGAAAAGATTTAACCAGGCAGGAGTCTCTCCTGTCCAGTTAAATTGCTTTGAATATCATGAGATATACATTCTCCGAGGACAAGCAGGCTGCTTGTTCTCACTGATGGGTGACGTCCACGGCAGCCCCCTCCAACCGGAAACTTCACTAGCAAAGGCCTTTGCTAGTCCTCGCGCGCCGATGCGCACCGCGCATGCGCGGCCGTCTTCCCGCCCGAACCGGCTCGTGTTCGTCAGTCTTTTGTCTGCGCTCGGGACGGTCGTGTTTTACCGCCGTTTCATGCCCCTCAAGTTGACCTCGCGCGTCTTCGCGACTTTCGCTAAAAAAAAAAAAAAAAAAGAGACCGATCGGTCTTTACCCTTTTCCTGTGTTTCCAAGCTTTTTCCCTGCGTAAGTTTCCTTTCACTTTCGGGACCGGACTATTTGGCCTCGATTCGGGTTTTTCTCCCTTCTTTTTGGTGCCCTTCGTCATCATCGCGAATTTTGATTTCACCGGCATGATTTTTCCGCCCATGTCATCGAAGTCTTCCAGCGGCTTCAAGAAGTGCACCCAGTGCGCCCGGGTAATCTCGCTCACTGATAGGCATGCTTCGTGTCTTCAGTGTCTGGGGGCTGGGCACCGCCCGCAGGCCTGCAGTCTTTGTGCTCTTTTGAAAAAGAGGACTCAGGTAGCGAGATTGGCCCAGTGGAACGCGTTGTTCTCGGGCATCGAGTGCATCGACGTCGACAGCATCGAAGTCTTCGACCTCGGCATCGACTGCATCGAGGCCTCTACCTCCGGCATCGTCGGTACCGAGATATCGAAAGGCTGCGTCGACGTCGGTGGTACCGGGACCTCCGCTGTTGCTGATGTCGTCGGACGGGGGTGCTTCATCTGGAGTGCAGGTGAGGGCTGTCCATTCCCCCTTCGGGTGGGTCTCCCACTGCCCTGAGGGCTCCTGCGGTACAGCCCCCCCGAGATCGACCTTCTTTGGCCTCGGCCCCGAGGAAGCGACGGTTGGATTCTACGTCCTCCTCGTTGGTACTGGGAAGCTCCGTTGACATGCTTCGCTTGAAGAAGTCAAAGAAGCATCGTCACCGGTCTCCTTCCCGTCTTGGTACCGAGAGCTCTGGGTCGCCGAGGCAGTCGGCACCCAGTAGGCATCGGCACCGGGAGGACCGCTCACCCTCTGTTCAGGTGTCGTCGATGCGCTCCCCCCTTGGACAGCCCGGAACCGCCTCCACGCCCGGAACAGACTCTGACATCGACGCCTGCATCGGCTTCTCGGTCTTTCTCCACAGCCGCTCTGCACGAGAGTCTCCGGGCCGTTCTTCCAGAGATTCTGGGAGAGCTGTTGCGCCCTTCCCCTCCGGTACCGGGGGTGCTTTCGCCACCGGTACTGTCGAGTGAGGCGCCGGCTGGCCCCTTGCCCGAGGTGAGGTCTCCGGTACCGCTACGGCCGCCTCTCAGGCAGACTCCCCGACGACGTCAGTGGAGGGGCTTCGCCGATGCTGGCGAGGGAGTCCACCTCTCGACGCTCCTACCGTGGCCGTGTTTCCACGGAGTCAAGTCGGGCACGGCTTCAGACGCAGGTTCGTGAACTTGTGTCTGATACCGATGGTGAGGCCTCGTGGGAGGAGGAGGAGAACATCAGATATTTCTCTGACGAGGAGTCTGATGGCCTTCCTTCTGACCCCACTCCCTCCCCTGAAAGGCAGCTTTCTCCTCCCGAGAGTCTGTCTTTCGCGGCCTTTGTCCGGGAGATGTCTACGGCCATCCCCTTCCCGGTGGTTGTGGAGGATGAGCCCAGGGCTGAAATGTTTGAGCTCTTGGACTATCCTTCTCCACCTAAGGAAGCGTCCACAGTACCCATGCATCATGTCCTAAAAAAGACATTGCTGGCGAACTGGACCAAGCCACTAACTAATCCCCACATTCCCAAGAAGATCGAATTCCAGTATCGGATACATGGGGACCCAGAGCTGATGCGCACTCAGTTGCCTCACGACTCTGGTGTGGTGGATCTGGCCCTAAAGAAGGCTAAGAGTTCTAGAGAACATGCTTCGGCGCCCCCGGGCAAAGACTCCAGAACCTTAGACTCCTTTGGGAGGAAGGCCTATCATTCCTCTATGCTCGTGGCCAAGATTCAGTCCTACCAGCTGTACATGAGCATCCATATGCGGAACAATGTGCGACAGTTGGCGAGCTTGGTGGACAAGCTCCCTCCTGAGCAAGCCAAGCCGTTTCAGGAGGTGGTCAGGCAGCTGAAGGCGTGCAGAAAATTCCTGGCCAGAGGGGTATATGATACCTTTGATGTTGCGTCCAGGGCCGCTGCTCAAGGTGTGGTGATGCGCAGACTCTCATGGCTGCGTGCCTCCGACCTGGAGAATAGGATCCAGCAGCGGATTGCGGATTCCCCTTGCCAAGCGGACAACATTTTTGGAGAAAAGGTCGAACAGGTGGTAGAACAGCTCCACCAGCGGGATAACGCTTTCGACAAGTTCTCCCGCCGGCAGCCTTCAGCATCTACCTCCTCAGGTAGACGTTTTTATGGGGGAAGGAGGGCTGTTCCCTACTCTTCTGGTAAGCGTAGGTACAATCCTCCCTCTCGCCAGCCTGCGGCCCAGGCTAAGCCCCAGCGCGCTCGCTCTCGTCAGCAGCGTGCGCCTCAGCAAGGCCCTGCGGCTCCCCAGCAAAAGCAGGGGACGAGCTTTTAACTGGCTCCAGCAGAGCATAGCCGACATCAACGTATCCGTGCTGGGTGATCTACCGGTCGGGGGGAGGTTGAAAGTTTTTCACCTAAGGTGGCCTCTTATAACCTCCGACCGTTGGGTTCTGCAAATAGTCCGGCAAGGATACACCCTCAATTTGGCCTTGAAGCCTCCAAATTGCCCACCAGAAGCTCAGTCTTACAGCTTCCAGCACAAGCAGGTACTTGCAGAGGAACTCTCCGCCCTTCTCAGCACCAATGCGGTCGAGCCCGTGCCATCCGGGCAAGAAGGGCTGGGATTCTATTCCAGGTACTTCCTTGTGGAAAAGAAAACAGGGGGGATGCGTCCCATCCTAGACCTAAGGGCCCTGAACAAATATCTGGTCAAGGAAAAGTTCAGGATGCTTTCCCTGGGCACCCTTCTTCCCATGATTCAGGAAAACGATTGGCTATGCTCTCTGGACTTGAAGGACGCCTACACACACATCCGGATATTGCCAGCTCACAGGCAGTATCTGCGATTTCAGCTGGGCACACGTCACTTCCAGTACTGTGTGCTACCCTTTGGGCTCGCCTCTGCGCCCAGGGTGTTCACGAAGTGCCTGGCTGTAGTAGCAGCAGCGCTACGCAGGCTGGGAGTGCATGTGTTCCCTTATCTCAACGATTGGCTGGCGAAGAACACATCAGAGGCAGGAGCTCTACAGTCCATGCAGATGACTATTCAACTCCTGGAGCTACTGGGGTTTGTGATAAATTATCCAAAGTCCCATCTTCTCCCAGTACAGAGACTCGAATTCATAGGAGCTCTGCTGGATTCTCGGACGGCTCGTGCCTATCTTCCGGAGACAAGGGCCAACAATCTGTTGTCCCTTGTCTCCCGGGTACAAGCGTCCCAGCAGATCACAGCTCGGCAGAAGTTGAGATTGCTTGGCCACATGGCCTCCACAGTTCATGTGACTCCCATGGCTCGTCTTCACATGCGATCTGCTCAATGGACCCTAGCTTCCCAGTGGTTTCAGGCTGCTGGGGATCTAGAAGACGTGATCCACCCGTCCACGAGTTTTCTCAAATCCCTGTATTGGTGGACGATTTGGTCCAATTTGACTCGGGGACGCCCTTTCCAAATTCCTCAGCCACAAAAAGTGCTGACTACGGATGCGTCTCTCCTGGGGTGGGGAGCTCATGTTGATGGGCTTCACACCCAGGGAAGCTGGTCCCTCCAGGAACGCGGTCTGCAGATCAATCTCCTGGAGTTACGAGCGGTCTGGAATGCTCGGAAGGCTTTCAGAGATCGGCTGTCCCACCAAATTATCCAAATTCAGACAGACAACCAGGTTGCCATGTATTACATCAACAAGCAGGGGGGCACCGGATCTCGCCCCGTGTCAGGAAGCCGTCAGCATATGGCTCTGGGCTCGCCGTTACGGCATGTTGCTCCAAGCCACATATCTGGCAGGCGTAAACAACAGTCTGGCCGACAGGTTGAGCAGGATTATGCAACCTCACGAGTGGTCGCTCAACTCCAGAGTAGTGCGCCAGATCTTCCAGGTGTGGGGCACCCCCTTGGTAGATAGATCTCTTTGCATCGCGAGCCAACCACAAGGTCCCTCAGTTCTGTTCCAGACTTCAGGCCCACGGCAGACTGGCATCGGATGCCTTCCTCCTGGATTGGGGGGACGGCCTGCTGTATGCTTATCCTCCCATACCTCTGGTGGGGAAGACTTTGTTGAAACTCAAGCAAGACCGAGGCACCATGATTCTGATTGCTCCTTTTTGGCCGCGTCAGATCTGGTTCCCTCTCCTTCTGGAGTTGTCCTCCAAAGAACCGTGGAGATTGGAGTGCTTTCCGACCCTCATCACACAAAACGAAGGGGCGCTTCTGCATCCCAACCTCCAGTCTCTGGCTCTCACGGCCTGGATGTTGAGAGCGTAGACTTTGCCTCTTTGGGTCTGTCGGAGGGTGTCTCCTGTGTCTTGCTTGCTTTCAGAAAAGATTCCACTAAGAGGAGTTACTTCTTTTTATGGAGGAGGTTTGCCGTCTGGTGTGACAGCAACGCCTTAGATCCTCGCTCCTGTCCTACACAGACCCTGCTTGAATACCTTCTGCACTTGTCTGAGTCTGGTCTCAAGACCAACTGTAAGGGTTCACCTTAGCGCAATCAGTGCATACCATTACCGTGTGGAAGGTAAGCCGATCTCAGGACAGCCTTAGTTGTTGCTTCATGAGAGGTTTTGCTTTTGTCACAGCCCCCCGTCAACCTCCTACAACGTCATGGGATCTCAATGTCGTTCTCACCCAGCTGATGAAACCTCCTTTTGAGCCACTGAACTCCTGCCATCTGAAGTACTTGACCTGGAAGGTCATTTTTCTGGTGGCAGTTACTTCAGCTCATAGAGTCAGTGAGCTTCAGGCCCTGGTAGCCCAGGCCCTTACACCAGATTTCATCATAATAGAGTAGTCCTCCGCACTCACCCTAAGTTCTTGCCGAAGGTAGTGTCGGAGTTCCATCTGACCCAGTCAATTGTCTTGCCAACATTCTTTCCCGTCCTCATTCCTGCCCTGCTGAACGTCAGCTGCACACATTGGACCTGCAAAAGAGCATTGGCCTTCTATCTGGAGCGGACACAGCCCACAGACAGTCCGCCCAAATGTTTGTTTCTTTTGATCCCAACAGGAGGGGACGTGGCTGTGGGGAACGCACCATATCCAATTGGCTAGCAGATTGCATTTCCTTCACTTACGCCAGGCTGGGCTGGCTCTTGAGGGTCATGTCACGGCTCACAATGTTAGAGCCATGGCAGCGTCAGTAGCCCACTTGAAGTCAGCCTACTATTGAAGAGATCTGCAAAGCTGCGACGTGGTCATCTGTCACACATTCACATCTCATTACCTGCCTGCAGCAGGATACCGACGAGACAGTCGGTTCGGGCAGTCAGTGCTTCAGAATCTGTTTGGGGTTTAGAATCCAACTCCACCCCCTAGGCCCATGTTTATTCTGTTCCAGGCTACACTCTCAGTTAGTTGGATAAGTTGTTAGGTCAATCTCAGTTATGTCCTCGCCGTTGCGAGGCCCAATTGAACATGTTTCTTGTTTTGAGTGAGCCTGGGGGCTAGGGATACCCCATCAGTGAGAACAAGCAGCCTGCTTGTCCTCGGAGAAAGCGAATGCTACATACCTGTAGAAGGTATTCTCCGAGGACAGCAGGCTGATTGTTCTCACAAACCCGCCCGCCTCCCCTTTGGAGTTGTGTCTTCCCTTGTCTTTGTCTTGCTACATACGGGACTGACGAACACGAGCTGGTTCGGGTGGGAAGACGGCCGCGCATGCGCGGTGCGCTTCGGCGCACGAGGACTAGCAAAGGCCTTTGCTAGTGAAGTTTCCGGTTGGAGGGGGCTGCCGTGGACGTCACCCATCAGTGAGAACAATCAGCCTGCTGTCCTCAGAGAATACTTTCTACAGGTATGTAGCATTCGCTTTTAGGCATCCTATTACAGAATGAGGGGGAAAAAGTATGGGGACAGATTAAAAGCCTCATATGCATACTTTACAAGAAAGATATTATAGGGGATATATAACAGAGAATTTAAATGGCTAAGCAGGTAGGTTGACAGTAGGCAGAGAGCTAAACACTTGTAGTTGGCAAGACCCAAAAGATGTGAAATGCTGTAGCCTGATCTAAATTGTTAGTGGTGTCAAACTGCATTCCTTAAGGGCAGCAAACTGGTCTAGTTTCCAGAATATCCATAATGAATATACATATCTATAAGGCAGTACATGGCATTACATCTCGAGTATGTTCATTATGGATATCTTGCAAACCATACTGCTATGCAGCCCAAGCACTGCAGTTGGACCATCTTGAGCAAAATGGAATTAAGGATTCATAATCCTTGCTGCTTAAACTGTCCATATTTCTGAAGCCCTATCTGAGGGAGAAGCATGCCTCCCTGCATACCTTAAATATGGCTGTTAGCCATTAATATCTTTCCATGGAACTGCAGTCTAATAAGCATTTGTAAATAAATACAATGAAGGCAATTTTTTTTTTTCTGAACAAGTTCTAGCTATCATATATGGGTAAAACTTCAGCTAAACCACATGCTGGTCAAATTTTACTTCAAAACAAGCAAAAAGGAGGAACAAACCTCACATAACCGTGAGCAACAAACAAAACAGTGAGGTAGATCCGAGGAGGATAACAAATTGTTTTTATTGGAAACAGCTAAAAGATGACCAGACACGGCCGTGTTTCGGCCTGAAGGCCTGCCTCAGGGGTCTGATGAACAACAAGAGTATAATCAAAGTCCTGGCTGTAAAATCCTTGTGATATCCTCAATTTGGCAAAAGTGCTGTTCTCGAATCACCAACTTTTGCTGGTTGGATGGCCACTGCAATTCAGTGCTTTCGTCAAATTCAAGATATCACAAGAATTTTACAGCCAGGACTTTGATTATACTCTTGCTGTTCAGCATTTCCGCTATAACATCAGAGACTCATCAGACCCCTGAGCTGTTTCCAATAAAGACTATTTGTTATCCTCCTCGGATCTACCAAATTTTATTTCAACAAGACCAGATTTTTATTCAGCACTTCTACTTACAGTCTCAAAAACGACATATTCTGCACCATAACTCTCGCCAGGAACCACACCAGCACCTCCGACCAATCCAGCAGCCAGGTTATCCACAATGTTACCATACAGGTTAGGCATGACTAAAACATCAAACTGATAGGGGTTTTGCACCAGCTGTAGCCAGGAAAGAGAAAAAAACTGATCAACACGCTCACACTTTTTAATAATGTTAAAACAAAAGTATGAAACAGACTACAGGACTATACTGGAAATGACTACTCCACTGAATAAAAACATAATTGATAAGGAATGTAAGAAAATACTCTCACATGGCATTCTGAATACACTTATCTTTCAACCACGTGTTATGTTGAAAATCTAACATTTCACATGAACAGAAGCCTAACTATTTTTTTTTTAAACCTTATATCCTGCTTAGAACAGATATGAAACTTCTAAAAGTCACCTACTCAGTAAGCGAGTAATTTTAAATGTGAAGAGCCACAGGTAGAACTGTTTTATACAAGCAAATAGCTTCCTAAAGGACAAGTCCATAAACCACTACTAAATGGACTTGGGAAAAATCCACAATTCCAGGAACAACATGTATAGAATTTTGTACGTTTGGGAAGCTTGCCAGGTGCCCTTGGCCTGGATTGGCTGCTGTCGTGGACAGGATGCTGGGCTCGATGGACCCTTGGCCTTTTCCCAGTGTGGCATTACTTATGTACTTATCAAATTTCCCCCACAGTATATGTACCTAAACATGCGTAAACAACCTAAGTCCTTGTTAAGTTTACCCACCTGAGTAGTAGTGTACTTGAGGGTGAGATCAGGGTCAACTCTGGACTTGCATAGAACATGTGGATGTAACATAAACCAGGATATTTGAGCATACCAACAGAAATTGTAAATATACACGCTTACTTTTAAGGGGGAGATTTTCAAGGGGAACATAAGTGTATACTTCTGTTTGGAAAACTGGTGTACTTACATGCATATCTGTCATAAGTTAGGTGTAAAATTACTTTTCTGAAGCTATATTTACAAACCTTATGTTGGTATAAAGGTCTTCTAAGAGAATGAATTACTGCTCTCTAAAATGGCAACAGATTATGTAGTAAGCAGCAGTTAACATAATAATATCTTTAGTCAGATTACGTATAAATTAAGTACAGTCTGACACTTTCTATTTCCTGTGTGAGTGCTGCAGGAAATCATCTTATAATATTGCATTCTGTTACCCAGTCAGAATGCTGGTAAAAGCAAAAGAAAACAAGGAGAATTCTTTTTTAAAATTTTCTTTTATTGTTTCCGTTTTGGGTATTCTTAAGCCCATCCTGTATCTAATAAAATGGATATTCACTAAGATTTTTCCTACCTGCATACAACAGTTATCAATTATCATGGTTTCAAATTGAATCCTGGGATAAAGCTCAGCCACATCTTTACAGCACTGAAGGAACAGCCCATCCCCCAATTTCCTGAAAAGAGAGAAAACGGTTGCTTCAATAGATTATTCAAGTCATTCTATAAACATTACCATGTTAAATACTGAGTGTGAGAGTTTTAAATATAACCCAGACAGAGAACTCATAATATGACACATAGATAACAGTGACAGAATCATGTGGAGATTAAGAGGTCCTACTACTGAGAAACAAAGATAACAGTTTCTGCAGAACATAATCAAAACACATTAATTAAACTAATTGAGGACTCGGTATTAAAGACAGCAGGATTATTCACTTCTGAGGTAAATCATTGTGGATGTGCCACACTGCAGGCCTGGAACAGCATGGGATTCTAATTACACATGACGTAAGTTGCTAAAGCCTTGTGTGAAACTATTAGAGAGACCTATACAGGTCAGTACTGTGCCACAGAAGCCTGAATGGGGGACCAAGCACGAGCCTCACGCCACAAAGGAGTGCCAAACACCGCGATATTGCTGTTGAGGTTGACCGTTTGTGACCCTGCAACAAGTAGTACTTCAGAAAGCCCTTCTTCCTCAAAGTGCCCTCTCAAGAGCCAGGCCATAAGACCAAAGCAGAAGGGATCCTCTATCTGAACCGGGCCCTGAACAAGGAGACCAGGAAGATCCGGTAGTCGGAAGGGTGGCTCCACAAGACGCCACACGAAGTCCGCATACTAATGGGCGCTGCAGCCAATCCGAGGACCCACCGGAATGACCCGTCCTGGGTGCAGCTTGATGCGACGCCGCACCCGCCCAATCAAGGGCCATGGGGGGGAGGGCGGAACACATAAACAAGAGGATCCTCTGGCCAAGGTTGAAGAAGAGCGTCGAGGCATGTGGCTCCTTCTGTCTGCTGAAGAAGAAGGGCACCTTGGCATTTGCCTGGGTCGCCATGAGATCAATTGATGGGGTGCCCCATCTCCGACAAATCAGACGAAATGCCTCCACTGACAGCTCCCATTGTGCTGGTTCCAAGAAGTGACAGCTGGGGAAATCCGCCTGCACATTGCTGTGACCTACAATGTAAGATGCTGGCAGGCATTGCAGGTGCACCTCCACCCACTGGAGGAGACAATACACTTCTGTCACTAGAGCTGGACTGTGAGTGCCGCCCTGGTGACTGATGTAAGCTACTGCCATTGTGCTGTCCGAAAACACATGTACCTCCTTGCCGACCAGCAGCGTCCGAAATGCACGCAGGGCGTTCCAGATCGCCCGAAGTTCCAAGCGATCAGTCAAGTCATTTCCATCGCCAACCAAGTTCCCTGGGTGCAATGGTGAAGACAACGGGCACCCCAACCGTAGAAACTAGCATCCATGACTACGACTGTCCACTGCGGTGTCGCCAGAGAAATTTCCTTCCGCAGGTAAGGATATAACAAAAGAGAGGGAACGAAGTACAAACTAAAGTGCAAACAGAAAAAACAGCACCACGGGCCTTTAAAAATGGAACACAGTTCTTTAATGAATGAGCCTTGACAAAAAGACCCGACATGAGCCGTGTTTCGGTGACTAGCACCTGCGTCAGGGGTCCCCACTTCTCATATAGTAAAAGCTACAAAGCACCAGGCACTTTCACTTTCTGTATCCAATCCGTTTGGATACAGAAAGTGAAAGTGCCTTGGTGCTTTGTAGCTTTTCTATATGAGAAGTGGGGACCCCTGACGCAGGTGCTAGTCACCGAAATACGGCCCGTGTTCCATTTTTAAAGGCCCGTGGTGCTGTTTTTTCTCTTCCGCAGGTAAGGACCAATGAAGCACCAGGTCAAACTGCGGCATGCCTGGGGAAGCCATGGGAGTCTTTGTTGGCAATCCTGAGAGACCGGAGACCATCTGTGGAGGATTGAAGAGATCGCATGTGAGCCTGGGCTCATGGAACCACGTCCAGGGTCACAGCCATGGACCCCAAAACCTGAACGTAGTCCAAGACCTGGGGAGTCGGCAGCTGCAGTAGAGTGGAGTTTGACTACGCGATCCTGCGGAAGAGAGACCCAGCCCCATATCGAAATGAGCCTCTTGGTAATTCAACTGTTGAGAAGGAGTGAGAGGACTCTTGGGGAGGTTGAGAACCCAACTGAGAAACTGCAGAAGAGCAATGACCTTGTCGGTTGCTTTGCGACTCTCCGGCGCCGAGTCCACTTGAATCAATCAGTCGTCCAGATAGGGATGAACTCAGATGCTCTCCTTCCGCAGGAACATTGCTACCACCACCATGACCTTGGAGAACGTTCTTGGAGAAGTAAAGAGGCCAAAGGGGATTGCCTGAAACTGAAAGTGACGGCCTAGAATGGCAAATCACAGAAAACGCTGGTGCGGAGTCCAAATGGGAATGTGAAAATATAACTCCTAGAGATCCAAAGCCGTTAGAAATTATCCCGGCTGAACTGCTGCCACACAGATTCGCAAACGTTTCCATTCGGAAAATGCCGCACTCTCAAAAACTGATTTATATGGCGGAGATTGAGAATGGGCCAAAAGGATCCTCCTTTGCGAGGAACCACAAAATCAATGGAATAGCGCCCCATCCACAACTCAAGAGATGGAAACGGAACCACCGCCCCAAGATCCAACAGGGCATGAGAGTTGATTTGATGGCTGCCCTCTTGGAGGCGAATGCACAGTGGGACTCCAAAAACAGATTGGCCTATGGGCAAGGCAAATTCTAGCCGTTACCCTCTTTGATAATAGCCATGACCCATTGGACCGACGTAATTGTGGCCCACTCCTCGTAGAAGAGGGTCCAGCTGACCCCCAATCCTGGGAAGTGAGGAGTGGACCAGCGTTCCATCATTGAGAGGTGCAACCAGAATGTCCTGGGTGCGAGGACGGGAACAGCCGGTCTCTTATCTCCACGAAAGGAAGCACACTGCTGAAACGGTCCCTCGAAAAGGAAGGCGTAGAGCAACCCGGACAATAAACGTGGATGTCTCTCAGACGAGGACACGAAGGCCCAGACCGAGGGCAGATCGAGATCGGTCTTCAGGAAGACATTCACCCTTGGAGTCACCCAAATTCTTTACAATCTTTTCCAAATCCTCCCAAAAGAGAAGCTTACCCCGAAAAAGGTAGATGTGTGAGCCGCTGCTTGGAAGCCAGGTCACCCGCCCAATGGCACAACCACAATAAGTGATGGGCAGAAGACAGCCAATGCCATCTGTGTGGCTGACATATGGACCAAGTCATACAGAGAATCAGCTAAAAAGCTAAGCCTGATTCCATGTGAGAGGCTACAGACTCCAAATGTGAACCCTCGTCTGGGTCCTGCCCTTGAGCCTGCTGCAGCCAACTAAGGCAGTGCTCTGGCTGAATAAGAACTACAAATGGAAGCCTGAAGGACCAATGCGGACACCCTCAAAGGCACGTTTGAGAGAGGCTTCAGATGACAGTCCTGCAGGCCCTTGAGGGCCACACCTTCTTCTACCGTCAGGGTAGTTTTCTTGGTGACCACTGTCACCAAGGCATCCACAGTAGGGAAAAACAAACCTCTTCGCTTGATCAGGGGCCACAGGATAGAGGTGAGACCTGTGTCGGGATACCCTGAACGACGTCCTCGGGGTCCGACCACTGAGCTCAAATCAACCTCCTGAATGGCCTCATGAACAGAAAAAGCCTTAGAGGCTTCACATGATGGCCTGAGAATCCGGATCCGAATGTTCAAACTGCCCAGAGCATTAGAAATAAGGGAAAGAAGCTCCTCCCTATGGAAAAATCTGAACGCCAGTGGGATCATCAGACACCTTCTGCAGAAGTTCACCCTCCTCAAACTCCTCTATTCTAGAGGGCGAAGGGAATCTCCCTAGGAGGCAGTCAGGGAGAGGAAAGGAGAACACCGGACCTACCGAGATCTCATCTGCGGTCCTCCTTTGTTTGGCAGAGAGGTCCTCGGGGGGGGGGGGGGGGGGGGGGGGGTCACTGTAGCCTGCTCCCAGCCCGCCCCCGAGCTACCCACAGGCACTGAGGCACCAAGGATGGAAAGCTGAGGGCAATTTTTCTTTAACATATATGCCTGATGTAAGAGCAGCACGAATTCTGGGGAGAAAGGTTCCCCAGAGCCCCCGGAGAGAAGGGGACAGGAGAAGAAGAGGGCCCAGCGAAGTTATCCACAACTTCAACGGCGCCCCACTCTGCAGCCAGCAACAGCTGACCGGCAGGAAACACATCGGGGAGCAAAACAGAAATGACGCCGCGCAGTAGATGGGAGCAGGGCCCTCCAAGGCGGGGGGGGGGGGGGGGGGGGGGGAGGAGCCCTCGCCGTCAATCATCTTACAACATCCAGCCAGGCACAGTCCCGCTGCGGACCACTTCTTACCGCAGCGGGAACACCATTTTGCCGCCTTGGCTATCAACGCCGCCGCACCGACAGACCCCAACAAATAAAGGAGAGGAGCACTCACTCGCTGCAGCGCCACTGAAAGTCCCAGGCCACAGTCATCGACCCGAAAATGGCGGGAAGGAGAACACAAGCACTCAGGTAAGGGAGTGAAAACTATGCTTGCTGTTCTATATCGTCTGATTCCCCTCTGAAAGCTGCCTGCGTCTTTCTCTGTGTTTTGTTTTTTTTTTTTTTAATGGCTGCTGAGGAGAAGCAGATTCCCTGGCACTGTAGCTGTAGGGTTGTTTTTTTTGTGAGGAAGAAACAATTAGCAGCCCAGCCTGAGAGTCTAATGGGGACACGGTGTAAGGCAGGGACCCCCAAGGAGGTATGCCCCCAAAGATGACACCAAGAGCCAGTCACCCCCAAACTCAACTGGTCCCAGAGGACCTAGGAGAAGTCCCAAACAGAAGAATCTAGGAGCTGGTAAGCAGACGTCCACCACCCGCTGGATATAGAGATATACTAACCTATGAAGGGGCTGGTAGTCCAGTATCACTCACCAAGTTAGTTAGTTATCTCTATCTCCACCTGCAGGTTGATGGACACAACCCATCAGTTCATGGATTAATCTGCTGCCTGTGCTAAGGAACTGGATTTTATTTATTGCATTTATCAGAAGGCTTTACTGTAAGTAACTGTGTGTCCCCATGTGAGAATGCTATAGGCTAAAACAAACACTATTGGCTCTTTCACTTGATTAGTAATGTTTCCATTACTTTACATCTTCCTCTTCAAATTTCTGTCCCAGGAAACTTTCTTACATGATATTGGCCTGTGTGCACTGCTGTGACTTTTGAACGCCTTTCTTCGTGCATAATCAAATGCAAATTTGGCGATCGGGTTGACTTCTCACGCGTGATGATTTTCAGGCACTCGATGACTCCCTTTGCACTCTGAAAGAGGAATGTTTCAAGAAAATCTAATTAGAAGTACTATGAATGGGAACTAAACCTCACTCAACAGCCTGTCTCACTTTCTCTGAAACCCAGAAACATTAGAAAAATCTAGCTTATCTTGAAATTACCAAAACAAAGATACACAAGCTCATTACTGTTCTCAACTCTGAAATGTCAATTATGTTCCATTCATAGACAGACATAGACTAATATTAGAAAGATTGCCTTTCCTCTTCCAAAGGCTCTTTTGCCCGGGTTTAATTTTGGTACAATGCTAGGGCAATCTTTGGATTTGCTCCCACAATCTTAAGAGCCTTGAATGTACTGAAATGTCAAGATGACAAAGCTCTAGGCAGATTGGGAGAGGAGCAAGCAGGACACAAGGTGTCATTATACTTTGGACAGATGTAATCCATAGAGCCATGGCTTGAATGTAACTATTAAAATATATTCTTCAAAAACAGACAATGCAAAGTATTATTATGTTACTGTCTTCAGCATTGTGGCACCTTCTTTTGAATATGGAAAGGTCTTCATTGGGCAGTGAGAACATGGGACTGATTATTGTGAAAAGATAGAGAAAAGCTACATAGGGGAAATTAAAGCACTGAAGGCAGAGTAAACTGGAAGCTTGTTTATTGCCTGAAAAATACCACATCAACCAGTTTTTTTTTCACATTCTAGTCTTGGATTCCATGGCAATACCCTATCCAGAATGATCTAGGCCAGTGATCAGCAACTACTTGTCTTATGAGCTCCATGTAGCTCTTTTAAATAGGTTCATATGAGTCTTTTTGTTATTGGATACTAATTATACCATCAGTAGTAGCTTGTGCTAATATGTGCTAGAAACTTATAAACTCCTATCAGAAGTATTTTCTATATACTTTTGCCTGATTGGTTGTCCTGCTGTGATGTTGCAGAAATGAGGCATAATATGGAGAATTTATTAGTACCGAGGTGCAAGCCTTCTGTTTCTGGCAACTAGACCTTCTTGAATCTGGGAGTCTTCTGGATCCGATACATGGAGACCACTTTCTTCAGTACAACTTGCACAGAGAGCGGGGTCTCTTAGTTCTTCATTTGTGCATCTCGGAGAATCTTGTGCAGAGGAATTGTCACAGCATCTCTGGGTGGAGAATCAAACTCCAGGATCTGAAATAATTCAGCCCAAGGTTCGTTCTCCATTTCCAACTTAAAGGGAATGGCATCCGTCATTTCCTTGACAAAATGGGTGAAGGAGAGAGGCTCATATGGAGGATTTTCTTCTCTCGTCAGGTGGAGAGAGGTCTAATCTTGTGCTATATGACCCCTTCTCAGAGAGGTAGTCTAGCTCTTCCTCAGACTCAACAAAATAGTCCTGATGGGACTTCTGAGACTGCACCTGTCTCGGTTGGCTTGAAGTATGTCGAGGCCTTGGGGCTAGGTGCCTGTTCACATCTCAACTTGCATGGAGCTTCCTTCCCCGATACCAAGCAGTGCCATGCATGGGAAGCCACTGACACCAATGCATCTCAAGGCAAGGAGATTGGGGTCCACTGCACAGGTGTGTCATGGACCTCAAGTTTAGAGTGGCTGTGGCTGGTACAAGCACCCTTGATGTCTAAGCACTTTGCAGCTGTAGCAAGCCTGCTGACTCCTCCCTCAGAATGGCCCAGAACAGATCATTGAGGACAGGCATCGGTAAGGTAAGGGCCCGGGTCGGTGTGGAAACATCCTGCTGAGTGGTCAGTGCCATATCGAACTGGAGTCCTGGCTGCATGGGGGCATCGATAACAGCACCAGAATCACAGAGGAGAAGCAGTCCTCTCGGCACCAATGACAATGTCTCAGAACTCCCTGTACTATGCAAAGGGGACAGATGCTTCTTTGAGTCGTGAAAATGTGGGATACAAATGTAACAAATAAATAAATCTTTCTCCAATGACAGACATAGATGTCCCTCATTGTCGATGAGGATGACATCGAATCCACCCGTGTCCTCTGTATTGGGTTCAATGAAGATCGGTCCTGAGGTTTGCTAAAGATGCCCAACACAAAGAGGTGAAGACCTCCTCGATTTCAGTGTACCTTCAGTGTTGGACGATGCCCTGGCAGCCATCAGGGTCGATACTTCCGATGCTGATGTCGACTGACCAGACTTTGAGGATCCAAAAAGTTCCCTCTAGCAGGCCTGACCTGCCTTCTGTGTTCTTTTCTGCATTTTTTAAACAGAGAATACAGATGGGTCATGGTCAGGCCCCAAGCACCCCACACACCAATTGTGTGGGTCAGTGCTAGATATCACCTGATTACATTGGGTGCATCTTATGAAGCCACTGGAAGTCTTCTGGGGCATGTCAAAAAGAACAGCAGCTAAATAAAAAGGCTCAATGATGAGGTCAAAAGGTGCTCTGACCTAAGAGGGCCTCGAGAGCTGTGAAAAAATAAAGAAAACCTAAAAGTGCCAAAAAAACACAAAGTACAAGGCAGGGAAGAACATTAAATTGTATGACTAAATGAGGGAAAATACCAGCATAGGAAGGCAAGAAATCACAAGAAAAAGATGCTGAGATCAACAAAACACGACCTCCTAGCTCTGTGGAAAAAACAAGACTGAGGGTCCCATACTTGTGCATCAAGCGGAAAGGCACTTATGCATGAATGGTGGGGGCCACTATCAAAAGTTATAGAGCACTAGATAGTGTCCCAGGTGTAAGGATACCACTCTCCTGCTTGTCCTCAGAAAATGCTGGAGACAAAAGAAAAACAATAACATAGCAGATGTTAACAACATGGTCCATTTGGCTGCTCCTACCTTCACTTTTCTAATTACTACTACTACTTAACATTTCTAGAGCGCTACTAGGGTTACGCAGCGCTGTACAAATCAACAAAGAAGGACGGTCCCTGCTCAAAGGAGCTTACAATCTAAAGGACGAAATGTCAAGTTGGTGCAGTCTAGATTTCTTGAGTAGAGGTGTGGTGGCTAGGTGCCGAAGGCGACTTTGAAGAGGTGGGCTTTGAGCAGTGATTTGAAGATGGGCAGGGAGGAGGCCTGGCGTATGTGCTCAGGGAGTTTGTTCCACGTATGGGGTGAGGCGAGGCAGAAAGGGCGGAGCCTGGAGTTGGCGGTGGTGGTGAAGGGTACTGAAAGGAGGGATCTGTCTTGAGAGCGGAGGTTACGGGTAGGAATGTAAGGTGAGATGAGGGTAGAGAGGTAAGGAGGAGCTGCAGATCACGTGCATTTGTAGGTTCTCTCTCAGGTGTAAGCCACACAAGCTTGTCTGTCTTCACTGTTCATACTGTAGCCATAACGCTTCCTTATTGCACCCATCAAAAATGGAAAAATTAGTTCTTAACGGATAATTATTTTTCCTTTAGTGCAACAGATTAATCTAGGACAAGTGGGTTATGCCCGTCTACCAGCAGGTGGAGATGGAGGACACAGAGTTGCACTGTGCCTTAAACCCTGATGCTCAGTGTCACCTCCCAGTATACCAATAAAGCAATGTAAGGGAGAAAAGTCATACCTCACCTCGCCAGAAGTGGTCTCCTTCCCCTAAACGGCTGGAACTGCAATATCCACATCCAGAGAAATCTGCAGAACCAAAACCACCAGCATCACCCCAGACACACAGAAAGTTTCCAAGGGAGGTTTATGGATTGATGTGTTGCACTAAAGGAAAGAAAATGATCTGGTAAGAACTCATTTTTTCCTTCCTTAGCATGGCAACAGATCAATCCAGGACAAGTGGGACGTACAAAAGCAGTCCTCGTATAGGGTGGGCACCAGAAACTCCTGCAAGAAGGACCATAGTCCCAAAGGAAGCATCCTGCTGAGCCACCACATCCAGGTGGTAGTGCCACACAAAAGTATTGTACAGCGCTGCGTAACCCTAGTAGTGCTTTAGAAATGTTAAATAGTAGTAGTAGTATGCCCCAAGGACCAAGTAGCAAATCTCAATTAATGAGACTGCCCAAGACTCCGCAAGGAAGTAGCCATCCCCTGAAAGGAATGAGCCCGGAACACCGTTGGAGGCTGTTTCAAGGCTGTTTCAATTTCTATTGATAACCTTAAGAGTGGACTAACACGGCTACCACACTCCTCTACTTAAGGCAGACACATACACTGAAGAAATTGCCTCCCTCATCCAACGAGAAACCGTGGCCTTGGAAGTCGCCTGGCCCTTCCTAGGATCAGAGAAGAGCACAAACAAATGATCTGAAGCCTGAAAATCATTAGTGACCTCCAGGTAACACAACAGTGCCCGCTGAAAGACCAGAAGACCGAGGCAAGAAAAATCCAACTCATAATCCTCCCTGCGAAAAGAAGGAAAAAAACACCTTAGGCAGAAAAGGGGGGGAGGGGGGGGGAACAGTATGGATGGAAACATCTCCTTCGGTAAACACCAAGAAAGGATCCCGACACCCATCTGGCCAAAGCAATGGCAACCAAAAAGACCATCTTGAGAGTAATGTCCTTAAGAGTAACTCCCTGTAGGGGTTCAAAAGGTGTCACCTGAAGACCCCTCGGGACCAAATTAAGAACCCATTCAGAGCATACGGGCCGGAATAGAGGCTGCAACCAATTAATGCCCCGCAAGAATCTGACCACATCCGGATGATGACAGCGAAGAACTGCTCACATGCCCCCTGTAACAGACCAAGAACACCACTTGAACCTTCAATGAGATCAAGGAAGGTCTTTCTTGAAATCCTCCTGAAGGCAGGCCAAAATCTGTAGAAGGAAGGCCGAAAAGGGAGAGACAGATCACTCCCTGCACCAGACCTCAAAAGTCTCCACACTCTAGCATAGGCTGAAGAAGTGAACCTCTTCCTCTTGCAAAAGAGTGGTGATAACCTCTTCTGGATAGCCCTTTCTCCTCAAGCACGACCGCTCAATAGCCAGGCCATAAGACTAAAACAAGATGGGTTGTCCATCAGAATGGGCCCTTGATGAAGGCAATCCTCTGGCCACAGAAACAGGAAGGGGCTCGTCCACCATCATGTGAACCAGATCTACATACCATGGTTGCCTGGGCCAATCTGGAGCTGCCAGGGCCTATCCGAAGCTACCAGGACCACCCAGCCCGGATGGAGAGCCACCCTCCACTGCCCTGCCCACAATGGGCCAGGGGGGAAACATGTAGAGGAGAGAATCGGTCAGCCACTGCTGAAGAAATGCAGGAGCCTGGTGTTGCCCTTCTGTGCCATGAGATCCAGAGTGAGAAGACCCCACCTGGAGGTTATCAAGGCAAATGCATGACTGGAGAGATCTCAATCCATCGGATCCAGCATGTGGTAGCTGAGAAAATCCGCCTGAGTGTTCAGGGATCCCACAGGAGGGTCCTCTGCCCAGGAGAAGAGAAGTGAGCGTCCAAGGCTAGGGAGGCACTGCAAGTTCCCCCTTTCCTGTTGACATAGGACCCCACCATCGCATTGTCTGACAGCACCTGGACAGACTGCAGGTGGAGCACTGGAGCAAAGGCCTCAAGGGCCCTCTGAATTGCTCAGAGCTCCAGAAAGTTGATAGACCAGGTAGCCTTCACCATGGACAACTTGCCCTGAGCCACCAAATGCTGACAATAAGCTCCCCAGCCCGAAAAGCTGGCATTCGTGGTGACCACAATCCAAGCCGGAGCCACCAGAAGCTTCCCCTGTGCAAGGTTGCCTGCAGCCATCCCCCAGGGCATGCTCCTTCTCGTTTGATGAGTCCAAGAGACTCAGACCAAAATGTTCTGATCGAGTGGGGACCAACAACTGAGAAGGGAGGACTGCAGCAGCCGCATATGAGTTCTGGCCCAGGGCACCATGTCTAACGTCGCCGCCATGGAACCCTGCACCTGCATGTAATCTATCTTCTTGTTAAATTCCATCTTTTTACTTTCTCTCAACTTTCCTCCTGTCCTGTTTGCTCCCATCATTGCTTGTCTTCCTCTATCCTGCTTTCTCTCCCTCCTATTTGTCTTTTGACCATCATGAAGCAACCTGAATCTATCCACTTCAACTTCTCCAGGTGTCTTCCTCCTGTTGTCCACACTGCAAGACTCTATTTTGAGCTGTGTGATAGGAATGGAAGAGAAACTGGGCCCAGATGCACAAAACCTTACAAGCCAGCAACGTGGATTTTAAACTGGTTCTAGCCGGTTTAGAGAGCAAGGAGTACAGCCAGACATGCACAAAAGGGTTCTCCGAGGTCTTTTCCTATCGCGGTAGTAGCTAACGAAAAAGGAATGCAAAGCCAGGGCCGTGCTGACACGGTAAGCGAGCTAAGCAATGCAGGGGGGCGCTGACCTCTAGAGGGCACCACTCACTTGCAAAATCTTTTACCTGAAGTTGTGATTCTCCTCTCTCCCCTGCCCGCATCAGGAAGTGAAGGTAGCCCACCAGTGCTGAGACAGACACGCTGCTCTGCTAAAGCTGTTTCAAAGAGTACAACCAGCAGCTATTTATGGCTTTGGTGTGTGAACAACTTTCATTCAGGGTGAGCTGGAACAACATTCAAATTAAAGAGAACAGGTTTGGAGGCAGGTGTGCAAGTGAGACTGGGGAGAAATAAAAAATAAATAGTGTAATTGTTATCTGTAAGTGGTTCAAAGTTTTTGTTTTTTGAGCATGTACACTGAGAGGAGGGCATGACTGCAATGATGTGTACATAATTATCATAGCTACAGCTAAAATCCATTTAATTGGCTGAGGAAGTTTAGCTGACGTATAGTGTAGAATAGCTGGTAAGTAAAAATCTGATTGCTTTTTTTGTGTGTTTGTTTTTATATAAAACATTCTGCTTGGATAGGGAGAGTTTGTGATATTTGAAAATACATTTTGCTTTAATGAAATTGCTAAACTTTAGAGTCAGAGACTTATCAATGAGGGATACATACAGTGGAAAGGAAGCCCTGGAAACAGAGTTAAGAGGACAGATACCAGCAACAGAATCAGATACTGGGCCAGCATGATCAGAAAATGAAAGTCACCAGCCAACAAAGGTAGAAAAAAATCGTTTTATTTTCATTTTAGTGTTTGGAATATGTCCACTTTGAGAATTTACATCTGCTATCTTATTTTGCAATGTATAGCAGTCTCCCAGTGAGCCAGGG
The DNA here is from genome assembly GCF_901765095.1 of Microcaecilia unicolor. NCBI lineage: Eukaryota > Metazoa > Chordata > Amphibia > Gymnophiona > Siphonopidae > Microcaecilia > Microcaecilia unicolor. Next base: position 448,341,034 of record NC_044032.1, read on the forward strand.
GAGGTCAGACTGTGTAAATGAGATGAAGAGACCCCCCCCCCCCCCCACTGTAACAAAGACAGGAACATGCATAATCAAAGCTTAGGTCTCTGCAGTTACAAGGGCTGGCCATTCCTAATTATGCTAATAGTTTTTAATAGGCTAAGTCCCACTGAAAAGCCTCTTTATAAAGGCAGTGCTTTCTCTGGAGAGCAGTGTTAAGAAACAGCAGGAATTGTGTTTATTTTTTTAAACTGCTTTCCTGTGTAAGCTAATTTACAGTTTTCTAGTATATGCTTGACATTGAAGGGTGTGGTAGACCCTTTTGTCAGGTCTGGCTGGGCCTGTAGTTTTCAGTCTAAAGGAAAGACAGGTAGCAATGGAGAAACATCTAATGAAGAAGCGAGACGGGGGGGGGGGGGGGGGGGGGCACCAACTGATAGTCTGCAGGGGGGCACCAGAGACCCTTGGCACGGCCCTGTGCAAAGCTATTATAGTGAGCTAATTACTATACAAATGTGCATGCAAAGCAATGCACAGCCATTTTCCAACTCGATGCAGAGAAGCAGCTCCTACTTTTACCGTGGAAATCTTAAGGTGTGGTCAGGACATGCCAGCACTATTGAAACAGTGGAGGGAAGGGGAGGAGATGATATCAATTCTAACAAACCAGCTGCGATTTAAAAAATAAAAAGCCTTATTATAATGTATGTCCACTGCAAAAGATTCCTAAACAGCCCTTTAATTGTCTAAGGCACAGCTACAACCACTTTCACTTTAAACCACAGCCAAAAGTTTGAGTACACATGCGGTCTTTTAAACTTCAGCAAAGCTTCCCAAATAAACGCACAAGTACGGACTACTTCATACACAGCAAGTGCCGGAATCATTGCTTTACATGTAGAAGGAAGACTATTAGCTCTCACTTATCGGAATGAACAAAATCACTTGCCCCACATGCTCAAACATACAGCGCCAGTGATGAAGAAGTACCCCTCGGCAGCAAAAAGAAGTCATCAGCTGTAGCAGAAACATTTGTTCCCTCTCTCCCCTCTCGGAAGAAGGAAAACTGAGTAGTTAGTGCCATTTCATCAACCCTCCCCGAGGGCAGCAAAACTGAACTGTGCCACTGCAAAAAGCCACCCGAAAGCCTTGCACCAGTCGGGGCCAGTGGAACGCAGTAAGCAGGGTATGCATGGTGGGGGGGGGGGGGGGGGGGTAGAAACTGCCATGCTTACCTTGATCCTTGAAGGACGCCCTGGTGGTTTAGTGGCCTCTGTGGCTGCAGGGGCAGGAAAGAATCCCACTCTTTCCTGCCCTCTGCCGCTCCTCTGTCTCCGCTTTGCTCTTCTGTGCCATGGGCGCCATCACCATATTTTCAAAATGGCTGCTGAGGCCTCCAGGCCTTGTGCTTGGGGGGGGGGGGAGGGGGAGAGGGAGGGGTCTGGGTGTCCACCGGATCTCCAGGCCCCTACATACATGGGGGTCTGGGGGATCTGGAGTCCACTGGCTATATTGGCCAGTCTCCCCCACTCCTCCTTTGCTCTGCAAACCCTAATGCCAACTTCGAGCTGGCATAGGGTTTGTCGCGGGAGCAGTGTCTTTTTTTGGCACACTGCCCGCTGATCATTAGGGAGGAATACGGGAGACCCTCCTTTGCATGCAAATAGCAATCAGAGCAAGCAAGCTCGTTTCACACACTCGCTGGTGCTGATCCTGGGGCTCAGGCAAATGCGGGTGCTAGTCCGGTGCTAATGGCCTCTAGCACCCACACTTGCTTCTGATCATCTGTCCATAAGAGGACAGAGAGAAAGGGGAAGGTATTAACCTGCTCAGTGTCAACACTGGGAGGGCAGAAAAGGAAGAGGGTGCTTCCTGCTCAGTGTTGGCAGCAGGACTAAGGAGATGGGCAGGGCCTGATTAACTACTGGGCAGATTAGGCATATGCCTTGAGGTGCCTTTTCCACAAGAGTAAGGGCAGGCAGAGGAAGAATCTGCTCCATGGCAGAAGGTTGTAGCCATGGGCTATAAAGAAGCCTGGATTTGTGAGCTCAGTGTGCGCTCACAGACGCTGTACTGGCTAAGCCTTCTCTCACAGGCGTTTTCTTTTCAAAAGGAAATTACTTTTATTTAGTAGCTGTTATTGTTTATATGAGAATATAATTGGATATAACACAAAGTTTTTTTCATACATATAGTGTGCTGTAATTTATGGTAATATTATCAGATTAAGTGAGAGAGCATGGGCAGGCCTGCTTAAACAGGTCTTATAAAACTACCTTTAGACTAAAGTCTTCTGTGGACATGTGTGAGTAAAGAGCAGAGCACCGGCACGTCCTGTAGCCTGGTTTGCAACTATCATATACCCATAAACCTCTCTGTTTGAACCCGTTATGGAAGACAGTCTTATCAGCTTTAACAAAAGGACAAAAAACATATGCACAGTAATGAACCATAACATATAGTCACAAAGCACATACTAAATAAGAAACTTGTCTTAACACCAAAGCAGAAATCTGCCTCAAGCTGCCCTGAAAAGACATTCTCTCACTAGGCCTACATTGACAATAAAAGACAGATTGAAACTGATACTTGTTATGGAGTCTAACTATCCCGGTATTACCAGTTTGCCACAACATAAAGGGACAGTGTCTAGTCATGTAGCAGTCAAGTGGCACAGGCAACCAGAGAAGCTGATTAGATCTCCAGCTTTCAATCAAAAGGTGACTACATGATCTGCATGTGTCAAATTAATTCCTAACACACAGTGTGTGCTGCTTTTTTTTTGTAGGAAAAACGGTACCAGTACTCATTATGGGCGGAGTCCATCTATGGCTCTGCCCCTATGGTAGCCACACCTACAGCAATCACACCCCTTATACCAGCCATGGCGCATATAAACAGGCATCATTGAAAATACTATACCAGTATAGGGGAAAAAAATAACTTGTGATTTTTTTTTTCATTATAAACTAGTAAAAAAAGGCCCGTTTCTGGAGCAAATGAAATGGACGCTAGCAAGGTATTCCTCCCCAACCCCCCCCACTCCTTCGTCGTTGTGAAACCACTGACGCCATTGCTCCGCACCTTGCCAACGCACCTTCATCACCTTCTTCGTTATGAAGCCACTGACGCCATTGCTCCGCCCTCGATGTGTGACGCCATTGCTCCGTCCTCGACGTCATCACGTTTGACATGAGGGCGGGGCTCAGAGACTTGGTGATTTTGGTGGCTTCACCACCACGAACCCTTCATGAAGGAAGTGACATCAGTGGCTTGGCTTCAGTGACGTCAGTGTCTTCAGAACGTTGAGTTTTATTATGTAGATAATTTCTGTAAGCTTTTATAGCTCCAGTATATCCAGTGCAAAATAAGACAGATGTAAATTTTCAAATTGGACAAATTCCAAACACTAAAATGGGGAAAAAAAAAAAAAAGATTTTTTTCTACCTTTGTTGTCTGGTGACTTTGTTTTTCTGATCATGCTGGTCCCAGTCTCTAATTCTGCTGCTCTCTATGTCCTCTGCCCCCTGTCCTTCCCTGCCATCCATGTCCTGCGATTCTCCTCCCCCCCTGCCCTCTCCTTTCATCCATGTCCAGTGATTCTCCTCGCTCCCCTGCCCTCCCTTCCCATCCATGTCCAGTGATTCTCTCTTCCCTGCCCTCTCCTTCCATCCATGTCCAGCAATTCTCCTTCCCCCCCATCCTCTCCTGCCATCCATGTCTAGCAATTCTCCCTGTCCTCCCCTGCTATCTATGGCCAGCAATTCTCCCTCCCCCGCCAATTCTCCTTATCCTGCTGCCTGTCTGCTTGAGAGTCTGGGCCCCCAGCATCAACCAGTACAAGGCCCAGCACAAGCACTAAGCCTTCACGCCAGGCTGAGTGTGCTGGTGCCGACCGGGTCTTCTACTGATTGATTGGGGACCCAGACTCTCAAGCGAGGAAAGCGGAGCAGTGAGAAAGGGACTCGGGAGGTAAAAAAAAAAAAAAAAAAAGGTGCCAGTACACTGTACCAGTGCATACCAGCACAAAAAAAACACTGGCTTGAAGTATAATTCTGTAACAGTGCACCTATATTTAGGTGCCTATTCTATAAAGGAAAACTTTCCTTTATAGAACGTTAGTAAAAAAGGCCCGTCTCGGACAAAAATGAAACGGGCGCTAGCAAGGTTTTCCTCGGCGTGTGTATGTTTGAGAGAGTGTGTGTGAGTGAGAGAGTGAATGTGTGTGTGTGACAGAGAGAGAGAGTGAGTGTGGGTGCGAGTGTGAGAATGAGAGTGTGTGCAAATGTGTGAATGTCACACAGTGTGAGACATAGTGTGGTGGAGCTTCCCCCCTCCCTCTGTGTGGTTGCAGGACCCCTCCCCCCTTCTGGTCCCCCTCTTCTCAGGTCTGTGGACCCCCCTTTTCCCCCTTCGTTCTCAGTACCCCTCCCCCCTCCTCCTTCCTCTTCCTTTTCCCTCCCCCTCTCCGAACTGGGGACCCCCTCCCCATTGCGCCCCCTAAAGTTGTCGGCCGTCACCCCTACACCCCCTCCCAAGGTGGCACCCCTACCACCTTCCCCCCCACACGTTGCCACCACTGCCCCCGTCCACCCACCCTCACCGAGGTCGCAGCAGCCAGTGCTGCACCCTCCCCCCCCCCTGCAAGGTGGCACTGCAGCTCCCTCAACCCCAAATAGGTCGCTGGCACTCCCCCCCCCCCCCATGTCCTACATCAGCTGAGCGGCACCTCCCCCCCCCCCCCCCCCCGTCAGATAGAAAAAGAAAATTAAAAAATTTAACCTGCCAAAATGTTTTGACGAAGGAAGCGGGGCCCCGCAGCCAGCCATGGGGTGTGAGCTGTGCATCTGCTCCTCCTCTTTGTGTTGACATCACAGCCCCTGGAGGTGTACCCCGTAGCGAGGAGGAGCGGATGCACAGCTGACAACCGAATGCTGGCTGCAGGCCCCGCTTCTTTCGCGAAACCATTTTTTTTTTTTTTGTAATTTTGTTTTTCTATCGGACAGAGAGGGGGTGGTAAGCGGCGCTCAGCAGATGTAGGACAAAGGGGGGATGTGAGCAGCGGCGACCTGTTTGGGGGGAGGGGTGGAGGGTGGAGCAGTGGGTGGTGCGACTTTGGGGGGGGTGAAGGATGGAGCAGTGGGCGTTCTAACCTTGGGGGGTGTAGGTGGGGAGCGGTGTCAACATGTTGGGGGGGGTGGAGGGTGGTAGGGGCGGTGTGTTTGGGAGGGGGGGGGGGTTTGTCCGGCTGGCTTGGTGGTTCTTTCATTCCATCCCTCCCTCCCTCCGACGTTGTGGCTGGCTGCCTGCTTCCCTCCCTTCCTTCGCTCTCACGGGTGTGTTTTTTTTTTTGGGTCGAGTGTATGTGCTCCGCCCTCTAAGTCATCACGTTGTGACGCGAGGGCGGGGCAGGCACTCGTGGTGGGAAAGTGATCTACATCATGACCATCTTTACTTGGAATGCTGGGTAACTTTGCCTCATAGAACGTTGGAGGTGCCTTTTATAAATAGAGACTAGTGTAAACAAGTGAAATACACATCTATAATTTAGATGCAAGCACTTATGCCAGCCTAAATGCCAGAGATAAAGAGTGTAACTTATAGTATTCTATGTTATACGTATTAAGTGTGAGTCCCACCTATAAAATATACAATATGTAGATAAATGTGTATTTAAAGAATAGCACTTAGCTGGTTTTTGGCATCTATGTGCATATGTACTAGAATTCTATACGTTTACGCACCCAAATGGTGCGTGAATGTTAGCACCAACTTTACAGAATTGGGTAAATGGTGCGTGAATGTTAGCACCAACTTTACAGAATTGGGTAAAGAAACCCAAATGACAAGATTCAACACAGATATTCTCTGCCCACCTCATGCTCCAGCGAGCTATACTCGCCCTCTGTTTGTTCTCGGATAATAACCAAGTCCAGATTGTTATGTCGTGTGTTAAAACCAGGCAAACTGCTCACATGAACAACGTTGGCAAACAGGTCCAGCTTACGTCTGTAGGAGAAAAACCTCTGTGAGAAAAGTACGCATCTAAGACACACCACATACGAAATACGCCTCAGCAAATTGTTCATTAAGACAAATATTCACAATTACTTAAAGCACTACTTATTATTTCTATAGCGCTACTAGTCGTACGCAGCGCTGTACACTTGAACATGAAGAGACAGTCCCTGCTCATCAAATTTAGACAGCACTTTACTATTTCAACATATATGAATTAGCTATTTACTAAGGCAGTGTTATACATTTGAGTTTTTAAGTGATTCTTTTAAGCCCCCATTCATAAATCAGTAAAATAATAATAACTTTTTCTCCTGTAATCCTGCTGATTACAAAAGTGAGAAATAGAGTACACTGTAACATTACATTAAACTCGGCTGTGGAATTCCTGTTGCTAGCTGGCCAGAAAGCAACTTTTTGGAACTGGTTCATTACTGGTCCTTCATTCTAGTCTAAAGGTGACTGGTTTATAAATATAAACAAAAAATCTCAACCAGCATAAGGAGACATGATGGATAAAGGATTAGCTGAAGACATATTATTATTATTATTATTATTATTGTATCCTGCCAAATCCATTTAAAAAATAAAAGGTGCAAAAATGAAGGAGGTGGTATAGCTGGTGGAAGATTTCAATCAACTGCGGTAAAAAGGGCCTCAATGCGTAGCAAAAATAGCCACAGGACTCCTTTTACCATAGCTTGGTAAAAGGGCCCTTAAGAGCCTTATATTCACTAGACGATCAGCACTTCAATTTAGATGCCTCAATTAATTGCCCTATTTAGATGCCTATTTCTAGCCAATTTTAGGGTCCTGCAAATAGATCCCTAAATTAATTTTAGGTGCCTTAAAATTGAAACACCTAAGTAAGGTTACTACTGAGTTTCCTAATTGTAGGCACACAAGTTGGGTCCGGGGTGCTGACAATCAGCTCTGGATGCATAATTTGGTTCAACCCAACCTGGCCCATCCCTTTTAAGAATCCTAAAGTTTCGGATCCTTGTGAACTGAAAGTTTTAAATTAAGGCACATTTTTAAACTGAAAAGAACTAGGCACTCACATTTTGTTAGGAGTCTAGACCAGAGTTTCCCAAGTCGGTCCTGGAGTATCCCCTTGCCAGTAAAGTTTTCAGGATATCCACAATGAATATGCATGAGCTCAATTTGCATAAAATAGAGAGGCAGTGTATGCAAATTGATCTCATGCAGCAGGAAACACCCTCATCAAACATCATCTCCTGCTGCTGTGGGATCAGTGGTAGCAGGAGATGGTGCTTTATAAAGGCGCTCCCTGCGGTCACTGGATGGGAGATCACTAAGTAGGAGATACCGATTTGTTGGCAGGAAATGCGGGCGACTTGGCAGGTCTGCATCCTATACCCCCTCATTCCAGAGCTTCCTTTCAATTGAAAGAGACTCGCCTCCTGTGCGTTTATGCTGCATAGGTATTTAAAAGTCTCTACCATATCTCCTCTCTCCTGCCTTTCTTCCAAAGTATACATACTGAGAGCCAGATGCACAAAGGTCCCGTTAAGGATCCGTCTGCATTTCCAAATCGGTAAAACTTTACCGATTTAGAAACACAGATGCATTCACTAAGAAAATCGCATGCAAATGAGCTGCTCATTGCTTTTGCGACCCAGCTCATTTGCATGCAATATGGGGGAAGCAAGTCGGTGAGCTGAGCATGCGCAGGTCAATCGCTATGCGTGGCTGCTCTGCGCATGCTACAGATGGCTCTCATACACGCAGACAAGCTGCGTCTATGATAACAGTAGATTTACCCCTTTTTTTTTTGGCAGACACAAAAGCGCTTTTTTTGGATGGGCATACCTGTGTTGCAGCTCCCTACCTCCGGCTGCTGGGAAAAAGTGAGAAAAACCTCCCCCTGCTGCTCTCCGCTCTTCTGTGAGGAATCAGCAGCATCAGGGCTTGGTTCTACCCCCAGCTGTTCCTGCTGCTTCCTTCTATTGGCTGGCTGACATCCTAGAACGCCCACCTCCCTGAAGATGGACTCTCATTGGCTGGCTGCTGTCTCAACTCCTCCTCCCTGTAGGACTTCCCTGATGACATCACTTTAGAGTTGTAAACTGATTGGATCCGAACTTCCTGGTGTCCCCTTCTAGTAATGAGTGGGCGGGACATCCCAGGCTGATGCTGTCCAATTGATTTAGCCCCTCACTGTGGATAGGGACACCAGGAAGTTCAGATCCAATCAGTTAACAGCTCTAAAGTGATGTCATCAGGGAAGCCCTGCAGGGAGGAGTTGGGTCAGCAGCCAGCCAATGACAGTCCATCTTCAGGGAGATGGGCGTTCTAGGATGTCAGCTGGTCAATAGAAGGAAGCAGCAGGAACAGCTGGGGATGGAACCAAGCCCGTGTCCCACAGACGCTGTTTCTTTGATGGACCCTTAACTTCTTTGCATTTTTGGTAAGTCACCATTACTTTTATGCTTAACATTTCAGTACTCCCCTCCCCCCCAACATTTCAGTACTCCCCTCCCCCCCCCCCGCCCAATTTCTTGCCAGTAAATGTAATTTGAAAAAGAAACATATGTGGCATGGCTTTCATACACGCAAAGAAGCTGCGTGTAAGCTGTTATACTATTTTTTTTGTGCTTCATCTTTCCTGCCTTGTTTCTCCCCTTTTCCTACTTGTAATAATGAAGAACCAGCAGGTCCACACCTCACATTAAAATTTCCACGATAAAGGTAGGGACTGATTTTGTGCATGGGGTCAGAAACGGTAGTGCATCGCATCGCATTCACATTATAATAAAAATTAGCTCATTTGCATTCCGTTTTTGTTAGCTGCTACCGTGACAGGAAAATGGCTCGCAGAATCCTTTTGTGCATGTCCCAGTTTACTATTTGCGCGCTAAACTGGCTAGAACCAGTTTTAAAACCACGTTGCTGGCTCATTATGTTTAGTGCATCTGGCCCTCAGATCTTTAAGTCTCTTCCCATATGCCTTATGACAAAGACCACTGACCATTTTACTAGCTACCCACAGGATCAACTCCATCCTACCTGGGTGGGCCCTTCCCACTCCCACCCCTATACATTTTTACAAACTTTGCCCCTGCTATCATCATCTTTCTCCCCCTCCGCCCAGCATCTGCTCCTCTCTCCCTTCTCCCCCCTTCTGCACAGCATCTGCTCCTCTTTCCCCTCCCCCACCCAGCATCTGCTCCTCTCTCCCTCCCCGCTCTACATCCAAACTGTCGCCGGCAGTGATTCCAGTAAGCAACCTGCACCAGCCCCGCAGGCATCCCTCTACTCTGTCCCCACCAGTGAAGAAACAGGAAGTGACATCATCAAGGGTGGGACGTGGTAGGGGGAAGTCTGCAGGGCTGACGCAGGTTGCTTACAGGAATCGCTGCCAGCAGCAGCTCAAAGGTAAACGGGGGGGGGGGGGGGGGGGGGGGAGTTAGAGAAAGACAGGCAGCTGCCATGAGAGAAAGGAGTGAGGTACTGCCAATGAAGTGCTTTGTGGATCACTAGACTGGGTGGGCCTGTGCCCACCAGTAGCTACGCCACTGACCCAAATATCTTTCTATCTTTGGCTATCAACTTTTTTTTTACCTGTTTGGCCATCTTAAGATCATCACATACAGTCACAACTAAGTCCTGCTCCTTTTTAATGCACAAAGGTTATTCACTCCCTAAACTGTACCATTCACTCAGGTTTTTGCAGCCCAAATGCATGACCCTGCATTTTTTAGCATTAAATTCTAGCTGCCAACTTCTGGATCATTCTTCCTCATGTTATCCGCACCATCACAAAGCCGTATGTGTATGGGCTGCATGCATATTTACATTGTTATAGCATGATTTATGTTCACCAAAATGTATCACTCTCCTCTGAAATTGTGATTTCATATCCAGTAAATAGTTCTGCAATGCTTCAGAGTCATGTGTGCTAGATAATTAGGTAAAATTTAATTTCTCATACAAATCTCAAGTGGACTGCATCCTGAGGTTAGGAAGACCACACATTGGACACCCTGCCAGCACTATTCTTACTAACACTCAAGGTTAACCCTGTGGAGCTTTAGGAGTTTCCTGCCGAACAATGTTCAGTCTGCAGCTGCACATAAACCCCTATACTGGTAAACAACCATCAAGTGGATTTTGCTTGCCTCTGGGGAAGTACGCGACCCTTCAAATCCCTATAAACTTAGGAGTCACACAGTTCTCAAAATTGCACCTATAGATCAAATAAAAAACAAATGCTAGGGTCACTGACCAGTCACAGAGACGGAGCTAACAAACAGAAAAGGCAAGGAGAAATTGTGTCTTACCTGATAATTTTCTCCTTTAGTCCTACCAGACCATTGGGAACAGTCATGTCCGACGACCAGCGGATGGAGACAGAAAAGTAGTACCTAGCACTACCTTTAAGGGTAGTGTGCAGCCATAAAGTGTTCAGTATTTCTTATAGCCAAGCAATGGTGCTCAGGATTAGCTCATCCACCAATTATGCCCAGTTAAGATGAAGCCATGAAAACAGGGATACTTGCAGCAATCCTGCAGACCTATGCTCTACTGACCGAATCAGGAGACAATTGAGGCTCTGAAAATAATGACAGAAAGACAGATTCAGGGTAGGATTCTGAACTGGTAAGGTCAGACCAAAGGAAAGAAAATTATCAGGTAAGACAATTCTCCTTCCTTTGCAACCATACCAGACCAGTCCAGACCACTGGATGTAGAAAGAAGTGTCCAGATAGGGTAGGTCCAGTAGAAAAGTCAACAAACGTATGAGACCCCAACGAGAAAATAAAAATCAAATCAATGGAGTTCTCTGGCATAAAGGAGAAGTCACCCAGGAAGCAGTGCCACCGACTAATCTAGGGAACCTAGAACCCAAGAAAGCCAAAATACCATACTACCTAATCAACTGAGTATGAAGCAGAATAAAGGGACCCCAACAGACTAATAGGAAAAACAAAGAGGATCAAGGTTAACCTGGATAGCCAATGTCATAGAGGCTGGAGCAGGAAAAGTGCACTGATGAACACAAAATCTGAGTCCCAGAGCTGGCGGCACAGCCAATGAACTCACTGAAAGTCATTCCTCTTTCATAGTACTGGTTCAAGAAGGATAAGGTCAAAAAAATGACAGCCGCCACCACACACACCATCGTACTGGTTGGATAAGGAGCATATCAAGAATACCAAAACTCTGAAGCTCTCCAATTTCCCTACCATATCCCTCAGATCTAGAGAAAACTACAGATTATGTCAAAGTGACTTGCCTAACTTTCCCACATCAATACTGTATGGAATAAGCACCGGTAATGAAAAGCTCCATCAGCCAACCAATGCCACAAAAGGAAAAAATGAAGAAGATTGCCGCTTACGACTGACAAATAGGACACCTGCCTTGGCCCAAGTTACCTCAGTGCTTTGAAGAGATGCACCCCTCCCCCTAAGGCTACAGCCTGAATGCCGAGAGACTGGCAGAGCCACCAAGTTGAGCAGATAGACCAAGAAGTAGAGACCTCAGCTGACAAGCATCAAAGTGCCTCCCCATTGGGCAGCAAGCACAGATGTCAACCGTCCGCAACAGAAGGGGTAAGGCACTAGGCACTGAAATCTTATATGAGAACTTAGAACTGTACCATACAGCTGGCAGGAGACTCTGAAGTAAGGAGCTCGCAATGCACTACGAAATCTACTGCCGGCTGGTAGCAGTAAGGCGTACATCTGGAAGTTAAGCTGTGACAGATAAATGGAACCTGAAAAAAATAAATCTTAAGAATGGGCACCGTAGTGCCCCCAGTCTTAAGTTGTCGAAAGTAGCACAGATGCTAAACAACATCACATCCACCACAGATGTGCGTGCAGGTGCTGCTGAAGGCCAGAGCTGGATCCTAGGGCATATAAGAATGTAAGAACAGCCATACTAGGTCAACTAATGGTCCATCTAGCCCAGTATCCTGCTTCCAGCAATGGCCAATTCAGGCCACAAGAACCTGACAGACTCAAAGAACCGAAAGTGTTGACACTTGATAAAAGGGGTTTCCTTCACAACCACAACCAGGACTGACTATCACTACATCTGTTGTGATGCAAAACAGAGTGATCCTGAAGCAGAAACAAGACTTCTACCGCAGCTGCACCCTCACATACATTTGCTGCTGAAACTGTAACCTGCAAGCGATTTGGCTGGCAAAGCAGAGACATACGCACCACTGCTGAATGCTGTACATTGCCGCACGAGACTTCTGATGCCGCCACATTGGAATTCAAGTGGTAGACGATGCTGGCACAGCGCCCTGGTAGTAACCAAAGACACCAATGCAGCGACATGCTAGTGGCTGCAGCAGTGGCTGATAAAAAGACGCCACAGTGCCAAGGAAGCAGCAAATGGCAATGCAGCACCCAGGAAGGGACTGATCCTGCCGACGTGGTGCCATAGAAGCCACAAAAGATCCTGCTGTTGTGCTCTGCAAGTGGCTGAAGATGATTATGCAATGCCTGCTAGTGAGCAAGGATAATAACACTGTGTCATATGAAAAAATTAGTTAATTACCTGATAATTTTCTTTCCTTTAGTCCCAAAGGATCAGTCCAGAGTAATGGGTTGTGACCATCCGCCAGCAGGTGGTGATAGAGAACTCTAATGAGTTGTGCCTCATAAGCTCCTGTGCTTAGCAACCAAGCTAGTATTCTCTGTCTCCAACAGGCGGGATAGCAGCTCCTGTGCCCTGTGGTGACTTGTGTGGCCTTGGGATGTAATGGAAGTGTGCGCTGATGCTGATGTCACATAAAAGGTTGTAGATACTGATGTAATGCCCTACAATTGGTCGCATATGACAGTACAGAACCGTGCAAGTGGTTGCTGAAGGTGATGCCGCAACATAGAAGCGGCCTATGAAGAAGGAGCCACATCACAAAAGCGGCTGCTGAAGCTAAGCTTAGACTTGAAGGCAGCTGCAGATACCGATGCACTAACATGCATCCAAATGTTATGGGTGCGCATGCAGTCATTCAATGTAAAGGGGGTTGCTATCAGAACTACCTCACACTGCTGTGAGCAGCCACTTAAGCCTTTCCGTGCAGCTAACTGCTGCCATGCAGCTGGCTGCAGTGCAGGAAATATTTCCTATAGCAGGCTAATGCTGAAGAAGCTGACCCATGCCACTGGCTGACATCAAAACTGAACCCTGCCTCTAAGTTCAGAAGCCAACACTATGCCCTCACCCCCACTGCCCCCCCAAGAGCAGTTGACAGAGAAGCTTTGCCATGCCGCATGCTACTTGTACAGAAGACGCAATATGCGACCATCAGTATGTATAATGCTGGGCCATACTGTGGGATGGTGCTGGAAAATGCCGTGCCACACGGAGGGCTAATGGTGCTGGAGTGGCACAGTCCTGGGGACTGGAGCTACAGAATTCATATGCCGATGGCAGTGTTTGCAAAAGCTGTGCCAAGCAGGGAGATGATGCTGCTGAAGCTGTGCCCTGCAGAGAACCGACAATGTCAAAATCACATAAATCAGGAAGCCGGCAGAGCAGAAACTGTGCCCCTCAGAAGCTGAGTCTGCAAGTAGGAGCTGTTGAAGCTGAACCAAGCAGGGAGCAGGCACCAATAAAGCTGTGCCACGTAGGGAGCTTGCTCTTCTGCCATTGTGCCAAGTCGGGAGACATTTCTGCAGATGCTGTGCCATGCAGACATCTGGTTCTACTATGCTGCACTAAGCAAGAGGGTGGCACTGCAGAAACTGTGACATGCCAGATGACTTTTCTGAAGTTGAGTAATGCAAGAAATCTGTTACTACTAAAGCTGTGGTTTTATAAAGGATGAAGTGACTAGCTCAAAGTCCAAAGGAGCCTCAGTGGGATCTGAACACTGGCTTCCCTGGTTCTCAGCCCACTGTTCTAACTATGAGGTTACTCCTCCACCCAAGTCCTGGTGTCACTAGAGCACAGCCACTTAGGAGCCTGGAGTAGTCCACAATGCCGCTGAAGCCATGCCATGGTGAAGCAAGCGCCTCTAAAGCTGTTCTAAGGTTGTGTCCCCTGCAAACCTAATATACAGCAGGCTGCTGCCAGTGCCGAACAGCGTTGGCATCCCCAGAGGTGGTGCCATGTATTAGCCTAATGCCAAAGACACGCCAGTAAGTAGTGGTGAATCTACTGAATAGTACCAGAAGCTATTAAAATGTTCCATGCCCCTAGGCACATCTGAATCAGAATGCCACAGCATTAGAAGCTTTCCATCAGAACACAGAAACATGCAACCGAACCTAGAGATACTGGAAGTGAAGTGTTCCATTCAGTCAGCTGCAAGCAAATTGCCAGAGAGCCAGGAGCCTCTGTAGAGCTAAACAGCAATACGTCCGCCATAAAATAATGAATGGAGGACTATAATAAAGCTCCTGAGATGTGCTTACTAATACATACTGTGAGCCCAACGACCCCTGAAAACTCAGAGAAATAGCCCCCTTAAAAAAAAAAAAATCAGCTCCAGGGGAAGGTGAGCTAAGGCTATTGCATCCTAGACTGGAATCTGGGGGTGGAACAAGGAGACATGTATACAGGCAGTAGCAGTGTTACTCAGAGAGCACCATACCACCAATTAAACTCTGGCCTCTGAGCCGTCAACAATAGCCCCTAAAACATGCCAGCTATGAGCTGCATGGAGAAAGACACAATAAATTAAGACGCCTCCTCAGAGAAGCAGAACAGGTATTACTTACCCTATTGTAAAACCAGAAAGCCTTTCTCAAATGGAAAAATACTGGAGAACCATTTTTCTTGTCTCACAAATGCCTGACTCACAGAAAGGTATTGGAACCTCAATTATCTGCAGCACTGATAGCAAAGTGAGGTTGGGGGGAGGGGCTTGACCCCACCGAGTACCACCCAGCTTCTTTAGGTTCCATTCCAAGGTGAGCTGAATATTATTAGCCTGGCCCCCCCCCCCCCCGCTCTACTGATACCCTGATAATCAGCTCCTGGCCCAGAGTGTAAGAGCACCAAAGCCAAGCTGCACCATCACCCATCTGCTTGGAAACAGGAAATACTGAACATTCTATGGCTGCACAATACCCTTAAAGGGGCGAATCACACGGATCTACTTTCATTTCTGTTTCCATCCGCTGGTCGGCAGACATGATTATTCCCAATGGTCTGGACTGGTCTGGTCTGGACACGAAGGAATTAACAGTTCAAAGAACTTTATCAGAAAAATATGATTTTATTTTCTTAACAACCAACAGGTAAAATGTTTCCTACACATCCCTATCCAGACAAGTTTCAGTGCTTGGGAAGGATCAGACTAAGCTATCCTCACCAGGGCCTGTATTGCTGGGACAGGGCCTTGGTACAGATCCAATTCCTCCATATTCTCAAGGGTTGTAGTAGATTTGAGGCTAATTAACATATGCTGTGTCTGAATGACATCAGAGCACAAAGTAGTACCTTTCTAACCAATAAAACTGAAGAATGTTATTACTTTACAATTCCTGGAAGATAATGGAAAACGTGCTGCCGAAGCCTCAGTCTGAGTTACAGTGTTACAAGGGTCAGGACACAACAGCAGGGCTTCCCATATTGTGTGCAGCGACCCCAAATGGTGTCACGCATGCTGTGTTTGGTGTTGCAACCAGGCCCAGAAGTACCTACACACATCATTATGATGTGCACTGGCAGGGTTTACTTGTTAGGGACTTGTAGGGGATACGGCCTGAAAATGATTTGTATGTGCTGACCTATAGACTTGCCAAAGGGAAAGGAGTCTCCACATACTTGTCAGTTCAAGGATAAAAAGAGAATGAAAGCCTTAAGGGATAAACAAGTAGGGTAAGCGCGATGAGCATGGTTCATGGAATTCTTTTCTGCGCACGCACACACGTTTGTGTCCCTATCCATTTCCTTATACAATTCATACTTCTCTTACTGACTTACAAGTGTATTCATTCTGCAGCTGTTCAGTATCTCTCCCTAAACCCCTCCATTGCAGCTCCATTCATTGGGTAGGTCATTCATATGTGACCTTCTCCACTGCCATCCCCAGACATGGTTTCTTCCATTTTGTTGCACTGTACACCTGGAATGAGTTAGTACATCATGCTTTATCTCTGGCTCTATTCAAATGTAAGCCAAAAGCCCACCTTCAGTTGCTGATTTTAACTCATAAGTACATAAGTAATGCCACACTGGGAAAAGACCAAGGGTCCATCGAGCCCAGCATCCTGTCCACGACAGCGGCCAATCCAGGCCAAGGGCACCTGGCAAGCTTCCCAAACGTACAAACATTCTATACATGTTATTCCCAGAATTGTGGATTTTTCCCAAGTCCATTTAGTAGCGGTTTATGGACTTGTCCTTTAGGAAACCGTCTAACCCCCTTTTAAACTCTGCCAAGCTAACCGCCTTCGCCACGTTCTCCGGCAACGAATTCCAGAGTTTAATTACGCATTGGGTGAAGAAACATTTTATCCGATTTGTTTTAAATTTACTACACTGTAGTTTCATCGCATGCCCCCTAGTCCTAGTATTTTTGGAAAGCGTGAACAGAAGCTTCACATCCACCTGTTCCACGCCACTCATTATTTTATATACCTCTATCATGTCTCCCCTCAGCCGTCTCTTCTCCAAGCTGAAAAGCCCTAGCCTCCTTAGTCTTTCTTCATAGGGAAGTCATCCTATCCCCGCTATCATTTTAGTTGCCCTTCGCGGCACCTTTTCCAATTCCACTATATCTTTCTTGAGATGCGGCGACCAGAATTGAACACAATACTCAAGGTGCGGTCGCACCATGGAGCGATATAACAGCATTATAACATCCTCACACCTGTTTTCCATACCTTTCCTAATAATACCCAAAATTCTATTCGCTTTCCTAGCCGCAGCAGCACACTGAGCAGAAGGTTTCAGTGTATTATCGACGACGACACCCAGATCCCTTTCTTGGTCCGTAACTCCTAACGTGGAACCTTGCATGACGTAGCTATAATTCAGGTTCTTTTTTCCCACATGCATCACCTTGCACTTGCTCACATTAAACGTCATCTGCCATTTAGCCGCCCAGTCTCCCAGTCTCGTAAGGTCCTTCTGTAATTTTTCACAATCCTGTCGCGAGTTCACGGCTTTGAATAACTTTGTGTCATCAGCAAATTTAATTACCTCGCTAGTTACTCCCATCTGTAAATCATTTATAAATATATTAAAAAGCAGCAGTCCTAGCACAGACCCCTGAGGAACCCCACTAACTACCTATCTCCATTGTGAATACTGCCCATTTAACCCCACTCTCTGTTTCCTATCATTCAACCAGTTTTTAATCCACAATAGGACATTTCCTCCTATCCCATGACCCTCCAATTTCCTCTGTAGCCTTTCATGAGGCACCTTGTCAAACGCCTTTTGAAAATCTCTTAGCTCCCTATTCACCTATTTAATACCCCTGAAGCTGCTCTTTCTGAAGGTGAAACTGACAGCTAGGGTAGGATAATGTTTTGAAATGCAGATATCTATTTATAGATACTGGCGTTTCACACTATAGATATGCAGCTTATTGGACTATTAATTTCAGTCAAGATAAGTAATCTTTTTATATTCACTCTGCAGTTCAACCGGAATAATGGCCTTGTCCCCAAAGTAGGTAGAATGCCAAGAAAAAGCAGCGACTTTGCTAAAGAAGCATGTCTAATATTACTGATGGACAACGAGGAACTGAAAGGAATTGTGGGGCTGCAGCAGAATAGGAACACCTACATTTGAGCAGCACCTAACTTTAGGCTTCTCCTTAAAGCTCTATACAGGCTGTCAGTTTGGTGCTGAGTTCATATACAATCCACTTGCGACTTAGTGACCTTGCTTGACTAAATGTTTAGTTTTGAAATAATGGTTTACAATTTTCTTCCTAGATTTGTTTTCATGATTTGTTGCTTCAAAAACTCAATTCCCTTGGAATCACAGGACCTGTATGGACATAGTTTTTGAGCTTTTTGAAAAAACGTTATAGGGTTCTAAAGAATAATCAGTTCTTTTGTACTTTGTCACCAGACTGCGAGATTCTGCAGAGTTCACCACTATCTCTGATACTTTTTAATATTTTTCACGGTTCCTTTGGAGAACTACTTAAAGGTTTGAAGTTATTACATATATGTCAATGTTGTGCTGATCATCTTTCCTGTTAACATACAAGATACATTTGAGCACATGAATTTCTGTTTGCAGAACATTTTTAACTGGATGTCATTGAATCTCATGAAACTCAATACTGATAAGACATCATTGCTATGGATAAGTGGGATTATATCAACCCTACCGAATATTAAACTTGTATTTGATGGAAACTTTCATTGTTGTTATCAATTCATAGTACTGGAGTTTGGTTAGATACTTCGCTAAAAAGAGACTCTCAGATTAAGCATTTGTTTTAATCTGATTTCATGAAATTGCATTTTTTGCAGCAAACTAGATCATATTATTCTTTAGATGATTTAACTATGTGATAGTTTTTTTGCATTTTGATTACTATAAATTTTTTTATATAAGACTTACCAAGAATTCTCTTTCTAGGCTTCAGTTATTACAAAATAGCACAGCAAGGATAATTTTGTATAAATCTAAATCTAAGTATTTTACTCCTTTGCCAACATCTCTTCTTTGGCTTCCTATACTAGCAAGAATTGAATTTAAATTCTTATGTCTTCCTTTTAAAATACTATATGTCTTATATGACTTTGGTGCTCATTTTCAAAGCACATAGACTTACAAAGTTCCATAGTAACATATATAACTTTGTAAGTCTATGTGCTTTGAAAATGAACCTTTTTGTAAATTCATCTTAAAACTGGATTTAGTTCTAATTGCTCAAAGCACATGTATAAACTCAAGCTTTCTTCATTCATACTTGAGCTTGTCAACTATTGGACAAAAAATGATTTTTTTCTGCATTTCCAATTTTATGGAATTCGTTGTCAGCTGAAATATGAATGGAGCAGAATTATGAGATGCTTCGGAAGCTATTAAAATTTTAGTTGTTCCAAAAAAATATCTTGTACAAATTTCAGATTGTAGTTTCTTGTAATTTTATCTAGCCATTCTGAGATTGCATTTCGGACTGTAAACCGTCCTGAGCTATCTAGGCTGAGATGGTATATAAAAATGTCTATTGTTATTATGTATTCCTTTCTCAATGCCCTTTTCTCTTTCTTTGCATGGCCTTGTTGTTACCCTAAAAGTACCTTTTTGGTTAATGTTGCCTCCCCTTATGCAACATGCACTGGGCTAAAGGTCAGGATTATAAAATACAGCTCTCGATCAAAGATGATGCTATGTGGAGAGATGTACCTGTAGGTGCTCCTCTCCTCTGTTTGCTATGATCCTTCTCGGGCTTGTTGTGAGCTGAAAATAGGTTAGAGAACAGCAAAGGTCTGTGGGCTTCCCCCAGCCCCCTCCTCTAACGCCTCCAATGAGGCAAGCAACGTTGGATCAATTTGGAGCACTATTGGGACCGAACTGTACATCATCTGCTGCTGATGACAAGGAAGGACATGTTTAAAAAAAATATATGGTGGAGAAATTAAAAATGCCTTCAGAATCATTGCCTCCTACTACCAGGGCCCAGTATATTCTGGGCATTAGGCATTCCAGTGGCCCGGATATCCACCCAGAGATGAAGGTTATCTGAATTTAACCTAATTTTTGGAGTCTTCACTGGAGTTGATTACCCAGAGAACCACGTTGGTTGAGACTTTCACTCTTGAACCCGATCGCAATACTGTGTTAAGGCTTTCATTAGACATTTGGACACATTGTTTATGGGGTTGAAATTTAGGGCATTCCATGATTTAGCTAGGGGAACACAGGTAAGGCACAAGGATTTCCTGGCCTATAGGCCTAGGGTTCAAGATTTGTGGGCTAACTTTGTGTTGCAATTTCCTTGTTTATGTTAGACTAGTAAAAAAAGGCCCGTTTCTGAGAGCAATGAAACGGGTGCTAGCAAGGTTTTCCTCGGAGTGTGTGTGTTTTACAGAGTGTGTGTGAGAGTGAGTGTGTGATAGAGAGAGAGTTGAATGTGTGCGCGTGTGTGAGAGTGTGTGATAGATAATATTATTACTTGATAAATTGTTTGTGTTTTTGTAAAACCAATAAAATTGTTGGACATAAAAAAGAAACTTTTTTTTTCTCTGGGCCTGGGGAACCCAGCATTCACCCTGCCTTTCAAAACTGGTAACAGGAAAAAAGAAATCAGCTGCTCCGTGCAGCTGTAGGATATAGAAGGGAAAGTGGCAAGTGGGCCGGCCACCTGCTAGTCGGTAGTGGGCATGTGGGAAGGGTAGGGCTGCTTGTGCTGTGCTGTGTTGGGTAGCGGAATTGGTTGGTGCTGCAACGTGTGCAGGCTTCTAGGCCCACGTCTGTCAGACTGGCAGTGGGCACAGACGGTGCTCATGTTGTGAGGCTGCTGCTGATCTCGGGTTACGATGGCGCTCGGCAGAGGTCATTTCTTTTTTTAAAATTCTTTATTTAAACATTTTCAATTTACATCCAAAGACATAAATGAAGAAATTCAGAAATATACAGAGAGGAATGGCAGAGGTCATTTCTAAATGTAAGTTAGCAAGTGTGCCGAGGGATCGGGTATGGACCGTGGTGGCGGGGTAGGTGCGTCAAGGCCGATTGTGAAACTTAACGGGGAGCAGTTTTCTGAAGGGAGAGGGGGCTTCGTCTTCAGTTACATTTTCTGTTTGTTTACCTTTCCAAAGATCGGCTGAGAAGTGGAGCTGTGAAAGTGAACGGGGAGAAGTTTGCTGAAGGGAGAGGAGGCTTCGTCTTCAGTGTCATTTTCTGTTTGTTTACGTTTCCGAAGGTCGGCTAAGAAGTGGAGCTGTGAAACTTAACGGGGAGAAGTTTGCTGAAGGGAGAGGGGGGCTTCCTCTTCAGTTTCATTTTCTGTTTGTTTACCTTTCCGAAGATGGGCTGAGAAGCGGTGCTGGCTAACGCTTCATATTTTTTTGAACTTGCTGTGTGGAGGTTTAGAGAACACAGAGATGCACAGGGCGGGTAGGCTCACCCGATGTAAAGTGGACTGGTTAGGAAAGGGATACGCTGAAGACCTCCAGGTTAAAACAGCTGACTTCGGACGGAGGAAGGGGGGGGGAGCGGCAGCGATCTGTGCTGGAGGGTTGAGTAGCGGGTGGGGCGATGGGATTTGCTGAGTGTCATAGCCCCGCCCTCGACGTCATCACGTTGTGACGCGAGGGCGGGGCCGACATGGGGAAAAATTCCGATCTATGCCACCTCGGAAGTTGCAGCTTCATTAGAATGTTGGGGTTGCGAATTATGTGCGGAAGGGGCGTGGCTGAGGGCGGGTCTATGAGTGACAGTGAGTGGTGCTGACAGCCTCAACAGTGCAGGGTTTCAGTGTTTCCCTGCCACAGAGTGAGCTTCAGAATGTTTGAGGTGAGAATTATTTATATAGATATTTACTTGGATTTTTTTTTTTGTGTGTTTACATTAATAAAAATAAAGTAAAAAAAAAAAAAAAAAAAAAAGATTATAAAATACAGACATAAAAACAGGCAGTTTCACAAAAGAACATACCTAAGAGCCATTTCATAGGAGGCCAGCTCACCTTTGAACTCCATAGGAGTGTGAATCTTCCCTGCAAGTATAAACACATTAGTACAGGAAAATTCAAAGTCTGATATTAGCATACAAGTCCTATAATTCAGACAAAGCAATTTCCAATTGTTTCAAGGAAGTCCATCCCTCTGTTCCAGCACTATCTGAAATACCACACCTTGATTTTGGAACCAAACAAATGAAGCAGTGTGTCCACCAAGGGCTTCTTTTACAAAGCCGCGCTAGTGATTCCCGCTCGGCAAATGAGAGGAAGCCCATAGGAATTGAATGGGTTTCTTCTTATTTGCCACACCAAGAATCAATAGCGCGGCTTTGTAAAAGAGGCCCCAAGTGTAAGGAGAGGTAAAAATAAGAAGTATATCTCCAAACAGCAGGTGGATTGCTATTAATGTCCTCAAACAACTAGGTTCCATTCCTGTCTCAGGTTCTTGTGTAAGTAACCAAGCTCGGAGCTACCACAGATGTAAAAGAGATGTGGTCCTTTGAAGAATAACTAGTGGCTGATTTAAATAGCCTAAACAGTAGAAGAGCCATGTAGCAAACTCATCAATAGGATACAGATACTATCAAGGATGCATCTCAGCTGGAAACAGAAAGGAGTAGGCAAAGAGACAGGCAAAAATTATAACAAAGGAACAAGTATGATGGTGAAGGTCCAGAGAGAGGTACTTCTGCCATTGTGTTATGACAAAATGAGGCTCAAATTTTTCAAATGCTACTAGTCATAATACACATGATTTGAGTTTTATATTCTCAACTCTCGTAAAAATATCATACCTTTAATGGCAACACGATTCACCTTCATAGAGCTGACCACGTCTTCTAGCTTCTCTGGAGACGCCATATGCTGAACCTCGCTTAGGTGATACTCATCAAATTCCACGGGCACATTTGCTGCCTGTATGCCATCAATACCAAGATTCAATGAATGCAAGAAACTATATAGACCCTCAGGGACAAAGGCTCTCTCACTTACAGGCAACTTTTCAAATTGAGTTACACAATGGAAAGAAAAAAGAACAAGAAGCTCTAAGACCATGTAGACAGTCTAAAGATCACAACTGATAGACATACAAATGTAACAAAAACAATTCCCTGCAGACTCCTCCCTGCAGTACTAGAAAGGCCAACATTTTCAAAGATCAGCAGCTACAAGCTTAGGGCACTCATTTTCGAAGCAAATGGATGCCTCAAAATGGCCGAAAAACGTTCATCTGCCAAAAATGTCCAAATTGTGATCTTCAAAAGGCAGAATTTGGATGTTTTAAACTGCAGTTCATTCAAATAGCAATGGGGTATGTTGTAGGCATGTTTTGGCAGGCCTATAATTAGGATGTCTTTCAACGATAATGTAACAGGAAGAAATGTCCAAGGTGGACGTTTTTAACTAGACCTGTTTCAATCACTTCCAGGGTACAAAAAGGTGCCCTGATCGAGCAGCTTGACCACTGGAGGGATGACAGCAAGACCCCTCCATCTCCCAATGGTTACTGATCCCCTGCCCATCCTCCTAAGAAGTGGATACCAGGCTCTATGACAGTTTCAGCTATTATGACCATTCCTAAAGTGTAAGGTGTAGCCTAGTGGTCAGTATAGTGGACTTTAAACCACAGGACCAAGGTGTAACTCTCACTTTAACTCTTATTTCTGTACAAATATGTGAGCACTCCTGGAACATAGAAATACCTACTATACTTGAATTTATAAGACACCTGCAAGTATGGTGGCCATCACAGTAGTGTACCTTTAGGTGCAATAGGTTTTTATCTGTTCTTAGATGGTTCACAACAGCATATAAAGGAATTAAGGTGGGATTTGCACTTGGGTCCCTTTGCTTAAAGTCCATTGCACGACTACTAGGCTGCCCCTCTGCTCTGCAGGGACATCTCTGTAGCCATTTTTGTACAAATGATGCCAGACATTTGTGTGCCTGCTTTTTTGGCATTCATATTTTGAACATTTCATTTTGGAAAATGGCTGTTCACTTTGGATATTTTCAGCACCAGAACATCTGATATGAGCAGGCCGTCCAAATTCTGACTTGAATGTTCTTTCGAAAATGTCCCTCTAAACAGGATTTTATACAGCAAAAAAAATGAGACCAATTTTGAATCAACATTAAATACCCAAAATGCCCAAGTGATGTTTCTGATCTGGATATGGTTGCAGTAGGAAGCAAGAAGTGACAGCTTCTAGCTTAACAATTCAGAGAAAGCATAAGGAAACAAGGCATAATAAACTGTATATAAAACTTGACTAAAAAAGTGTAATGGAAGATTTCAAAGATTGTATTTCAACTGTGCCTTGACCGACAAGTTCACTTGTGATCTGTATTTTTGATCAGAAGTAATTCTGTTTGTGTGAAAGATAAGACACAGTTCTAATTAATTTGGTACGTGAAGGGAGAGGTGGAGTCTGTTTCGAGTTCAGACTGGTCACCTGGACTGAGAAACATGTGACCACATTCCCACAGTATGGCTTGTTTACCTAAACAGAGAAATTCTCAAGCATTCTGTAATTTTCCTTAGCTCTGAACAGGAGTTCTAAGCCTAATAAAAAGGGAGTTTCTTTCAGTGAAATGGGGAGCTCATCTGTAACGTACGTACTGCGCAGCGAACCATATTTTCTGGTCAAAGAAACTCCTGGCTTTCACATGTAGAGATGTTAGGAAAGGTGGAGGGGTATTGTTAATTTATCGTGAATGTTTAGGTTTTGAGACTGTATGTGTAGAGTGTCCTGGAGTGATTGATTTATTGGTTATGAAGAGTAATATTTTGACTGTTTGTATGTTATATTGTCCTCCCCCCCGCCCCCATCTTGTGTTGCAAAGAGATCGTTCTTTTTTGTGGAATGTTTTGGAGACATTGACAATGGATTTATCTAGATTAGCGATTATGGGGGATTTCAATCTGACTTTGGTTCCTGGAATTGTTTCATTATGTGTGTTTGATGTTTTATCTGCTCATAGGCTTAAGCAAATAGTGACAGCTGTGACACGTGTAGCCAGGCATATGTTGGATCTTGTGTTTTTGCCCCAGGTTTGTTCTTTAGTGACTGATATGAGTATGGTACCATTATCATGGACTGAACATTGCTTAATACTATTTTCATTGTACTGGGGTCGATTCTGTTCAATATATTTGTGACTGATATTGCCAAAGGATTAAAAGGTAAGGTTGGCCTTTTACAGATGATACTAAGATTTGTAATAGAGTGGACACCCTCGAAGGGAGTGGAAAACATGAAAAGGGATCTGCAAAAGTTAGAAGAATGGTCTAACCTTTGGCAATTAAAATTTAATGCAAGTAAGTACAAAGTGATTCATTTGGGGAGTAGAAACTCAAGGGAGCCGTATGTCCTAGGAGGTGAGAGGCTAACATGTACAGATGGGGAGAAAGACCTTGGGGTGATGGTGTCCAAGGACCTACAAAGCTGTAGCCGTAGCCAGAAGGATGCTAAGCTGCACTGAGAGAGGAGTAACCAGCAGAAGAAAGGAGGTATTAATGCCCCTGTACAAGTCAATGGTGAGGCCCCACCCGGAGTACTGTGTTCACTTTTGGAGGCCACATCTTGCTAAGGATGTAAAAAGATTGGAAGCGGTCCAGAGGAAAGCAGCAAAAATAATATGGGTTTGCACCAAAAGGCGTATGAGAAGAGACTGGAAGACCTAAATATGTATAGCCTAGATGAAAGAAGGCATGGGGGGATATGATACATATATTTAAATACTTGAAAGGTATTAATATAGGAACAAATCTCTTCCAATAAGGGAAAATGGTAAAACTAGAGGACATGAACAGAGGCTGCAGGATGGTAGACTTAGGAGTAATGTCAGGAAATTCTCTTTCACGGAGAGGGTGGTCGATGTCTGGAATGCCCTCCCGAGGGAGATGGTAGAGACAAAAACAGTGACAGAATTCAAAAAGGCATGGGATGAACACAGAAGAATTCTATTTAGAAAATAGATGGTATAAACCAAAAATAAAAAGTTTAGGATAGGCTGGAAAGGGCTTGAATGGCAACATCAATAGCTGGAACCGAGGACAGTGCTGAACAGAATTTTAGTTTGGCTCCCACAAACGACAAGATGTTATTTAGATAAGCTGGAGTGGGCTTTGATGGAAACTCCAGTAGGTGGAACATAAGGACAGAGTCAGACGGACTTTTACAGTCTATGTCCTAGAAACACCAAAGAGACTCGTGATAAAGTATATAATATCACATTCATTGTTGATTTAATCATGAATTGATAATGAGCGTGACTGTTGAGCAGACTGGATGGACTGTTCAGGTCTGCTTTATCTGCCGTTACTTACTATGTTACTATGTATTAAGGGGAGGAGTTATCAATGTGGGCTACTGTCAAGACGTGTTATTTTATGATTAAACACTGGTTATTAGTAACTAGGTCTCATTGCATAAAATGGGATCCATGCTAAAATAGTGCAAGTTAGTTGTAATATGTCTTAATCGTAGCCCACTTTGATAACTTTGCCCCTAATATGAGAGGTAATTTTATGGCTTGGGTGCAGGCCCTCTATCAGAGCTTGAGGACTGCCATTCTTGTGAATGACAGGAAATTAGAAACTTCTGAACTGCTTAGACAGGGATACCCTTTGTCACATCTATTGCTTGCTCTTGCCCTGGAACCATTTGCTTGTAGCGTGCATAAAAATGCAGAAGTTAAGCCAGTCAGGTATCAACATAAGAAGAGTACAATCTTCATAAATGCTGACGACAGACTGATCTTTATACAGGAGGCTAGTTCAACTGTACCCAGTTTACTGCTGGATGTAAAACAGGTTTCAAAGCTCCATGAGTACAACATTAATATAGCAAGCTTGAGGCCCTGATCATTGGTATTAATATCAAATCTTTCTGGAGTTCACATCTCTTCAAAATACATAAGTCAGATTACTCAGGTGTTTGTATATTGGCATATCTACACCAGTTATATGATTTAAACCATAAACATACAGTAAGGAGAATCAGAAATGGCCCTGATTGATGGAGTAGGTTAACTATAAGATGGGTAGGAAGAAAAAAGAAATTAGATCTTACCTGCTAATTTTCTTTCCTTTAGGCCCTCCAGACTACTACTACTAATATTTAGCATTTCTATAGCGCTACAAGGCGTACGCAGCGCTGCACAAACATAGAAGAAAGACAGTCCCTGCTCAAACAGCTTACAATCTAATAGACAAAAAAAAAAAAAAAGTAAGCAAAATCAAATCAGTTAATGTGTACAGGAAGGAGGAGAGGAGGGTAGGTGGAGGCGAGTGGTTACGAGTCAAAAGCAATGTTAAATAGGTGGGCTTTCAGTCTAGATTTAAAGGTGGCCAAGGATGGGGCAAGACGTAGGGGCTCAGGAAGTTTATTCCAGGCGTAGGGTGCAGCAAGACAGAAGGCGCGAAGTCTGGAGTTGGCAGTAGTGGAGAAGGGAACAGATAAGAAGGATTTGTCCATGGAGCAGAGTGCACGGGAAGGGGTGTAGGGAAGGACGAGTGTGGAGAGATACTGGGGAGCAGCAGAGTGAGTACATTTATAGGTTAGTAGAAGAAGTTTGAACAGGATGCGAAAACGGATAGGCAGCCAGTGAAGCGACTTGAGGAGAGGGGTAGTATGAGTAAAGCGACCCTGGCGGAAGACGAGACGGGCAGCAGAGTTTTGAACCGATTGGAGAGGGGAGAGGTGACTAAGTGGGAGGCCAGCAAGAAGCAGATTGCAGTAGTCTAAACGAGAGGTGACAAGGGTGTGGATGAGGGTTTTGGTAGAGTGCTCGGAAAGAAAGGGGCGGATTTTACGGATGTTGTAAAGAAAGAAACGACAGGTCTTGGCGGTCTGCTGGATATGAGCAGAGAAGGAGAGAGAAGAGTCAAAGATAACCCCAAGGTTTCGAGCTGAGGAGACAGGGAGAATGAGAGAGCCAACAACAGAAATAGAAAACGGGGGGAGTGGGGAAGTGGGTTTGGGGGGAAAAATGAGAAGCTCGGTTTTGGTCATGTTTAATTTCAGGTGGCGTTGAGACATCCAGATAGCAATGTCAGACAAGCACGCTGAAACTTTGGTTTGGATGCAAGGTGAGATTATCAGGGGTAGAAAGGTAGATTTGGGAGTCATCAGCATAGAGATGGTAGGAAAAGCCATGGGATGAGATTAATGAACCAAGTGAAGAAGTGTAGAAAGAAAAGAGGAGGGGACCAAGAACAGAACCCTGAGGTACGCAGACAGGCAGAGGGATAGAAGTAGAAGAGGATCCACCAGAGTGAACACTGAAGGTGCGGAGGGAGAGGTAGGAAGAGAACCAGGAAAGGACAGAGCCCTGGAATCCAGATGACAACGCTTCGATTATGCATACCTACCAGCAGTTGCCAGGCAGCCAGTATTAAAGTCCCAAAGCAAAGAAATACCCAACAGCTGTTCTCAGGACAAAATATGCCATACATTCCTCCACTAGACTGTGTCCTACCTAGCAAGAAACTTTTTTTGTTTTAAATCTGTTTCACAAACAACCACAGCAACTAATTCAAAGAATAAAACTTCAAGAAATTATATACAAAGAATTCAACTGAATCAGCACAGTCCTCCACAACTGAACCACATAGTCGGACTAAAAACTTTTGTGCTCCATGAGTGGAAAACTACCAGGGTGGCTCCTGGACTGGAGGGCCTAAAGGAAAGAAAATTAGAAGGTAAGATCTAATTTCTCATTCTTTGTCAGCCCTCCAGACCAGTACAGATGCTGATGCTTGGGAAGTACCAAAGCAGTAAGAAGTTATGGGTGGGACCTTTAAAGCCTGGAAGTCAAGACTCCCGCACCAAAAGCCGCATCTTGTCTGGCTTGTACATCCAGTAGTGCCTCGTGAAGGTATGCAATGAAGATCAGACCGCTGTTTTACAATTATCCTGTGGCGGAATCATCCAATTTGGGCCACAAGGATGCCATGCCTCTCATGGAATGAGGTTTTAGTGCAAGGGGCACCGACCGCCTTTGAGAAGATAAGCTAAAGCAATAGTTTCCTTAAGCAAACAAGCTAAGGTCACCTTACATGCTGCAGCTCCCTTGTTGTAACATTGCTCTTTGCCCCATTAGAATCCCCAAGAACTGGAAAAGAAATAGACTGCTTCACATGAAAAACCAATACCACCTTGGGCAGATAAAAAAGGACGGTTTTTAGAACTACCTTGGCATAAAAGACTAACAAAGAAAGGCTCCCTGCACCAAAGCTCCTGCAGCTCAGAAATCTTCCAAGCTGAAGAAATAGCTAAGAAACACCATTTTCAAGGTAAGATCTTTACAAGAAGACAAGGGCTCCAAGGGCATCGAGACCATCACTGACAAGACCAAGTTTAGATCCCAGTGAGGAATTAAGGACAAGCAAGAAGGCCTGAAAAGTTTAACGCCCCTAAGGAAATGCAGCAAGTCAGAAGAAGATGACAGCACTGGGAATATATTTCAATTGGATCCTTGGTGAGATCTTAAGTATTTAATTGAATCTCGCTTGGACTTATCTTCTTTTTCTATGGATGAGTTTCTAGCATTTTTGCACATCAGCAGTGATCAATAATTGAACAGATTTGTTCTATCATACTGGAAAAGAAAGTAGTCTTTTTAATATCTTAGGAATGCCAGTTTGATTAATTTGTTATAGGATTAGTATAGTTTACAATCGTAATTTTACCTTGGTATGTCGTTCTTTAATTTTGAATATTAACAATATCATGGTACGTGTGAATTGGCAGTATTTTACTTTATACTGTTATTTTAATTTTATTTTTTATCATCATCTTTATTTGTATTGATATTTATCTGACGTCCCGTTTATAAACAATACATATGATAAGATGGATTTATTGATTTTTGATGTTATAATTGTAACCCAACATTAAGATATGGAATAGTAATATGCTCCTCTTTGTTACATTATGACCGTTGTGCGACCCTGTGAATATGAATGTATGTATATACTTTCATTATTTTGGAGGATATGTTTTATATTAATCCGTTTTAAGGATTATGATGTTATTATTTCAAAGAATGTAC
Organism: Microcaecilia unicolor; assembly: GCF_901765095.1. Classification (NCBI taxonomy): domain Eukaryota; kingdom Metazoa; phylum Chordata; class Amphibia; order Gymnophiona; family Siphonopidae; genus Microcaecilia; species Microcaecilia unicolor. The sequence continues at coordinate 448,370,690 of NC_044032.1, forward strand.
AACCGGATGAATGGAGTACTTTGCTCTATTGGCCTGGGAGCGAGTCCTGCCTTGGAGCCCCATAGTAGGCTATTGCGGAGTTTCTTTTAGGACCACCTTAAATGTTGGGATCTGCCCCATTACGTCACTGTAGGAAATATAGGTTTAAACACTCCTGTGCGCACGCTCCTATTTTTGGCAGTTTTCATTATTGGAGGCGTCTTTTTGAATACAGACGAGCTGTTAACACAATGGGTAAGCTTCGCTTCTTTTCACTAATCATACTGTTTGTGAATGAGGCTCACTTTACAATGTAAGCGCCCTTTTTGAAGATGTGGGCTGTACTGAGATGTAGGAATTTTCCCTTATGTAACATCTGGTCATTAGGACCTTCTGGTTTTTAAAGATGAATCTTGGAGCTTTGTTTATAATTCTATCTACGGGAGTCAGCTATATGATCTTGGTGCACGGTTTTTGTAGTCACATACATTAAATGGTTTCTAAGTGAGGTAAAGCAGTCTCTATTGGGGTTAAATACAGAGAATGCCGTTTAATCAGCGGCTGCATGTAAGCATTTGTATTTTGAAAGCTGTCAGGGCCCTGGTAGTGATTTTTTAATGTAGAGACGCTGAATACGGCCTTACTATAATGAATTTTAGCTAATATATTGTTTATGAAATAAGGGGTTTTCTTATGAAATAAGGGGTGCTATCTTCGTTTATTGAAGTATTTATTATTTATTATGTGGCCATCATTAGGTGATGGATTTTGAACACCCTATCTTTGTTCTCTTATATTAGGAGTACTACCTCGATTGTTTTACTTACCTCTTGCGCAATAGTTCGCAAGTTGACCAATAGGATTTTATTGGTAAGACAAGGTTATCCAACATTTGTGACTTTACAATGTTTAGTATGCTTTGGTTATGTTTTATTTAGAAATATGTGTTGAAGAAGTTTGGAATATGGTATGACTGTGTGCGAGTATTTATATGTATGTATACGTAATGGTCTATTTATGAATATGGATATGTGCGCTTATATATGTATGTACAGGTGGGCATGATTGTGTGTGTGGATTTATATGTATGTATACGTAATGGTTTATTTATGAATATATATATATATATATGTGTGTGTGGATATGTGCGCTTACATATGTATGTATAGGTACCATTTAGAAAAATATATATTGTTTAATATTTTATTATATATATATATATATATATATATATTATATATATATATGTGGTGTATATGTATATGTATAATGGTTTTAATTTATGATAATCACGTGTATATGACTGAAATGATGGTCTACTGATATTGTATTATCAATTTAATAATTTGTTGTTTTTAATAGATGTTTATTTTTATGTGTCTTTATGTCAGACCCCTGATGCAGGCGGTTGTACGCCGAAACACGGCCCGTGTCAGGTCTTTGTTATATTAAAGGACTACATTTTTCTCAATCCTGAAGGCCCAGTGTTTGCTTTTTTGTTTGCAACACTGTCCCTTTAACCAGACCCTGAAAACAAGTGCTCCCACCTGAACTTTTAAGGAAGCCAACGCTAGCCACTTGTTGAAACCATCTTAAACAAACTCTAAGATCTGAGGCAAGGATGCACACAATGGAGCGCAACTCTTGTTCTGACATCAAGCCTCAAAGATACTCTAAACTCGTAATACACTAAAGATGTTGAAGTCTTGCGAGATTTCAACATGGTATTTATCACTGCTGGGGAAAAACCCTATTTCCACAGGTGCGCCCTCTGAAGAGCCAAGCCCTAGAAGAGAAGGGAGTGGGTCTGGCATACTGACTGGATCCTGTACCAACAGGTTGTCCTTCCCCTGGAGATGTAGAGTGGTGCTCACTGCCAGACTAGGTCTCCGCACCATGGCTTACGGGGCCAGTCTGGTGCTACAAGGATCATCAGATTGAAATGAGTCTTGATGCACTGACTTAGTCGGCCTACTAACAGCAAAGGAGGGAACACATACAGGAGACCTTGAGAAGGCCAGAGTTGAACCAATGCATTTCTGTCCTCCAACTCTGCTTCTCTTCGTCCACTGTAGAATTGGGGAACTTGAGTGTTGACTGCTGTTGCCATGAGATCCATTAGTGGCACACCCCAAGTCTGAACAATTTCATCTAAGGCAGACCAACAGACTCTAGTCTGTGGGATCTAAGATGTACCAGCTCAAAAAATCTGCCTGAACGTCTTCCACTCCTGTGACATGCACCGCTGAAAGATTCAAGAGATCAACTTCTGGCCATGATAGTAACTAGGTGGCCTCCTTTGAAACTTACGCACTCTTTGTGCCCCCCTGGCGATTCAAGTAAGTCATCACTGTCGCATTGTTGGAAAGAACCTTCACTAGTTTGCCTGATAGAACTTGCAGAAAGGACTCAAGGCTAAATGAATCGCCTGAGTCTCCGGACTGTTGAGGACCATGAGGCTTCTTCAAGAGTCCAGTTCCCATGCGCAACTCAACCTAGGCAATGAGCCCTCCAGCCTTTGAGATTGGCATCCGTCATCACTAGAACATAGAACATAAGAGTAGCCATACTGGGTCAGACCAATGGTCCATCTAGCCCAATATCCTGTTTTCCAAACAGTGGCCAAGCCAGGTCACAAGTACCTGGCAGAAACACAAATCGTAGCAACACTCCATACTACAAATCCCAGGGCAAGCAGTTGCTTCCCATGTCTGTCTCAATAACAGACTATGGATTTTTCCTCCAGGAATTTGTCCAAACCTTTTTTAAACCCACATCCTCCAGCAAAGAGTTCCAGAGCTTAACTATTTGTTGAGTGAAAAAATATTTCCTCCTATTTGTTTTAAAACTATTTTCATGTAACTTCCTCAAGTGTCCCCTAGTCTTTGTACTTTCGGAATCAGTACAAAAATCAATTTACTTCTACTTGTTCTACACCACTCAGGATTTTGTAGACCTCAATCATACCTCCCCTTATCCATCTCTTTTCCAAGCTGAAGAGCCCTAACCTCTTTAGCCTTTCCTCATACGAGAGTTGCAGCTTGCTGGGGTTGAGCTATCATTGAAGACTCCTTCTTGCTTCTCCTTGAAGGAGAAGACATATCTAGATCGTAACATTGGGGGGGGGGGGGGGGGGGGGGGGAACCATCTTGTCAACAATGCATTCTGTAAAGGTCACATATGAGCTCTGGTCCACTGTACCACTTCTATGGAAGCTGCCACAGAACCCAGCACATGAAGATAATCCCGGTCTTGAGGAATTCTGGCGTTCAGGAGACTTCAAATTTGGTTCTGAAGCTTGTCAATTCTCTCCTGCAGCAGAAACACCTTGCCTACTCAAGTGTTGAAGCGTACTCTGAGATAGACTAGTAATTAAGAAGAAATTCACCACCCAACCTAAGTGTTGCAGAAAACCCACTACTTTGGAGTGACTTTCTCTCATTCTCTTGAAAGGATTTTGCCAGAATTAACCAATTGTCAAGGTAAGAATACACCAGAATGCCTTATTTGTACAACGCCACTTCCACAGTCTCCATAACTTTGGAAAAGGTGGAGCCGTGGCTAGACCAAACAGAAGAGCGAACAATTGAAGTGCTGCCTTAAGATAGCAAAACAAAGGAACTGCTGATAGCTTTGCGAACTGGAATATGTAGATATGCTTCTGAAAAATCTAAGGAGGTGAGAAACTGGACTGCTACAATAACTGACCACAATGTTTCCATTCAAAGACTGGGTGCCTTCAAGGCTCTGCTGACTCTTTTGAGATCCAAAAGATGACAGAAAGTTTCTTTTTTCTTGGGAACTACAAAATAAATGGATTAGCTTCTCAAACCTCGTTCTTCCCAAGGAACAGGAATCACCTCTTGTAGAGATAGAAGGTTCAAGGTTGCATTTATTTAATTGACTAAGGCAAAGCCGTCAAAGTGATTTACATAAAAGCTCAAACATACATTATAACCTGAAATTTTACAGCATAAGCAAATACATCAGATACACACATGAAAAATAAAAACAGGACCAAAAAGCAAGCAAACAAACCCGCTATATCTCATAGGATCCTAAGACCAAGGCAGACCAACAGTTAGAGAAAGCAAAATTTAATTAGGGAAAGCTGACTGGAAGAGGTGTGTTTTAAGCAAAACTTTTGAGGGGAGAGAGATCTCCAAAGCGTAGATCCCTAATATTGGTAGGTAATTCCAAAGTGTAGGCCCCCCCATATTAAACATCACTTTCCAAAATGTAGGAGATGGAATTGTATGCAGCAAAGGAACAGACAATAACGACCACTGGCTAGAGCAGAGGGCCCATCCCAGAAAAACAGGACTGCAAACAAGGGGACAAAAATGCAGGTAGTTTTGTATGGAAAATTTTGAACACGAAACACAATATTTTATAAGTAAAGCAATATTCCACTGGCAATCAATGTTCAGTTTTCAACAATGGAGTCACGTAGTCATATTTTGTAGCATGGAAAAGTAGCTTTATAGCGACATTCTGCATTGCAGTCACTTGATCTCTCTCTGACCAATGTTCTTAAAGAGAACATTACTATAATCCAGCCATTGCAAGACTAAGGCATGAATTACAACATATATAGCCTTTATATCAAACAAATGCTGTACGGAGCTTATCTGGCGTAACCTAAAAAAATATGCTTTAACCACTGCAGAAATATGATCCGTAAAAGAGAAAGCAGAATCCAGCAACACAATCAAGACTCTAACCACTAGGCTGTAAGGACAGATCACCAAAATCCAAAGTGAGTAATGTGCTGAGGATGATTTATGAAATATTTGAAAACGTGTTTTTTTGTAAATTAAGAACTAATTTATTATCCAAAAGCCAGGACTCGATCCGTTTACACTTACACGTCCACCATGGAGGGGTCATCGAGCGTATTTAAAGGCACAAGAATATTTACATCATCGGCGTACAAATATGGTATAAATCCTAGTTTTTGTATCAGAAAAGCCAAAGGTGCTGCAAAGTGTCCTTGATCACCTCCAACTTGCAGTGGGAACAACAGGAAGACTCTCGAAACAGATCTGGAAGAGGATGATCAAACTCTAAAGCACAACCTTCTTGAATTACTTCCAGGACCTAAGGTGATGTGGGTCCACATCTGGTAAAAAAAAACTGTGTTAGACAACCCCCCTAGTGTACCAGAGGCTGGACCTGACATCTTCACTGGGAGCCTCGCCCTTGACTGGAGGATAAAGTTGAGGATTCGCGCCCTCTCCCCCTCAACCCACTGGGGCAAGCACCCCAGAAGGTCCAAATTCTCTAAAAGAAACAGCCCCACTGGGTTCCTCCAATTCTGCCTGGATTGTAACAACGAGCATCCCAGAACCTTCCCCTGTTTCCCCAGACCCTCTGCCTAAAGCTCTATGCTTATCTTCTGGCAATATGGGAACTTTAGCCTCATCTAAGCCTTTTACCAACTTATCCAATTCCTCTCTAAAAATCATGGAACCACAAAAAGGCAAGGAACAGAGTGTAGATTTAGAGGCAGATGCAGCAACCAAACGTAAAAAAATCTAAATCGTTAAAGTCCCTAACGATTTTAAAATAACGAAGAATGCACCAAAAAAAAAAAAGTCACACATGCTGAGATCGGTATTGAAACGTACAATGTATCAAAGAATCACAATACACATCGTTAATCGGCCCCCAAATCATGCGCAGAGCAGCCAAGCGTTATGTTAGCTGCTCTGCGCATGCCACAAACAGTCAAAACACAAGCACATGGCTCCAAAATCAAAACAAAAAAAAAAGTCACACACTTGCCCCCCCCCCCCCCACCCGAGGTCGCCATTCCCCCCTGCCCCACTTCCCCCTGCATTCTAAATTAAAAAGCAAACGTACCTTTAGCAGCCCCGGCCCCCCTCCCTTCCTCACTACTCTGTCTCCCCTCAGCTCCGCCTCCCGACATCCTCCGCCCTGTGCCCCGCCCCCTCGGGGTCGTCGCCGCCATTCCCCTCCTCCACCGGGCCCCCCTCCCTCTTACCTGGCCCGTGCAGCGCCTCTCTCCTCTGTCCGAAGGTGCTGCACGGGCAAGAAGAAAGCTGATGCCTGCCTTCGCCCAGCTTCTGTCGCATGTCTCTCTCCTCCTAGGCCCGCCCCTGTCTGACGTCGGTTACCTACGTAGGTTACTGACGTCAGACAGGGGCGGGCACAGGAGGAGAGAGACGCGCGACTGAAGCTGTGCGAAGACAGGCATCAGCTTTTCTTCTTGCCCGTGCAGCGCCTTCGGACAGAGGAGAGAGGTGCTGCACAGGCCCGGTAACAGGGAGGGGGGCCCGGTGGAGGGGGGGAATGGCGGCGACGACCCCAAGAGGGGGCGGGGCACAGGGCGGAGGATGTCGGGAGACGGAGCTGAGGGGAGACAGAGTAGTGAGGAAGGGAGGGGGGCCGGGGCTGCTAAAGGTACGTTTGCTTTTTAATTTAGAATGCAGGGGGAAGTGGGGCAGGGGGGAATGGCGACCTCAGGTGGGGGGGGGCAAGTGTGTGACTTTTTTTTTTGGTGCATTCTTCGTTATTTTAATTTAGAACGGCAAAGAGTGGCATGAAGTTCTGGGGATTGTGCCTTTCAGTTTCCTTTTGACCAATCACAGCACTATTAGCTCTGCTAATGCGCTGGGATTGGCTCACAGTTTGTTTGTTTTTTCACTTTACTATTTTTCCTGGCACAGAGCTGTCCTAACGAGAGGTCCAGACCTCTCGTTAGATTTCCTGCCTTTTTCCTGCGTAAAGGCAATCGGAAAAGGTTAGTGCATCTCGTTTCAATGGGGTTTTCACACTAATTGCTCATCTCCATTCCGTTTTCGTTAGCTGCTGGCTTCCTCGGTAAAAGCCCTTTGATGCATGCAACGGATCAAATTTTCCTCGTTGGAGGGTCATTAAAGGCTCATTAAGCTTTAGTGCATCTGCCTCTTAGAGGCCTCATGAGCAGCCCAACCACGCAGCCGGAGGGGGGGGGGGGGGGGGGGGGGGGGGGGGGGGGAGATGGGGTTGGGAATCTACGGGCCGCTACTACTAAGGGCATGCTCTCAAGAGATCATACATAATATCTGCCAGAAAGGATGAACCCATCTCTAGCTTCGCAACTTCCGCAGTCAGTTCCTGGTGACTGGAACCCGGGATATCCATTCAGCCCACTGAAAACAAGTTCTGGCTATCAGACCTCCCACATACAGACACCTGCAACACCATGGCTGAGAGATCAAAACTACATTTGAGCACGCAGAACCACCATCTACTGAAATTGTCTTTTTCAAGGATAAAGTTTACTCATTGATTTGGCTACCTTGCATGAGGTATGCGGCGAAGACCACCCTGCATGAATCATTTCCCTAAGGTCTTGATTCATTGGAAAGGTCTTGGGCAGCTTCCTAATACCCTTGACTAAAGGGTCGATCTTCTTTCCTCTAGAAGGATCCTGAAGAATAACATCCCCCTCAAAGTTAAGAGCTGAGCAGACTTGATCCATCAACTCAGAAAGCTCATCTCGGTGGAAAATTCTGACAACTGAGGGTTCTTCTCATGGAGGTAAGTAATCCTTCCCCGATTCCTGTAAAGCAAAATCCTCATCTTTAGAAATAAAGATTTTTTTGGATTGAAAGTAAGGATATTTCCGGATGTGGCAAAAGAGACTCAAACAAGGAGGCGTCAATTTCTTTTACATAGACCGGGAGTCCAGCAGTTGGGTGCTTCCTTTTTTCTGTACTATCCATGTAAATGTATAGTTCGATACCAGGCAACTAAATATGCTTTCTTTGAACCTACACATCTCACTGAATTTCTAGCTACCAAGAGAATTGGATTAGAGACTCTAAAGTCCTGAAAGGAAAATTTAAAAAAGCTACACAGGTCCATCCTTTTTCCTTTTACTCTTCTATTTAAGTGAAGTAACTTTCTTGTGTTCTCCATATACGTAAATCTTGAATCATAATTGTGGACTCGTGCAGTGTAATACTAAATATGGATGCTTAGTTTAGGGTATTCATATTTTTCTTTGTTAAAATGTTTTCCTATTGTAAAGATTATTGTATTTATACTGCTTTTCTAAACAAGCGTTTTTGGCTTGATTTGTAAATTTGAAATTATAAATAAAATAATTAAAAAAAAAAAAAAAAAATCCTCATCTTTCAGTAGCATTTACTTCAGAACCCAGGTCTTACGCCTAGCCTACACTGGGTCTTTTTGTGGAAGGTGGTAACTCATAAGAAGATCTAGCCTCCCCAGAGAGCTCCCCTGCCTGCCAAGCCTTGTACGTTGCTCAGACAAATTCAGGGGGAAAGCCACAGTCCCCAGATGAGAAAGGCAAGCCAGCTGCAGAAGAAGTCTCTACACCACTCCAAATGTTTTTTTGGTACAGTGATGCTATAATGTTTACAAAGTTTCCAATGAAGGAGGCATGTCACCTTGTTGGGCCTTTCAACCATCCTGCCTGAATCCTTCAAATAGAAAGGCTTCAACTCTAAAATAATCTCCAGAAAGAGCACTGTATCATTGACTTTATGGTCATTAATTCTAAGAGAATTTTTTTTTTAATATCCAGGAATATAAGACCTTTGAAGTTTAGATGATGACATTTTTTGACAAGACACGAAAATCTCTGTTAAGATCTATGACATTATAAACCATAGAATTACACTGCTTTATCACCTTCTAATCACCCATCCATCTCTTCCTGATTTCCCCCATCCCCCACCACCTTTCTTGTGAGACTGTGATTAAAATGCTTTTATATTTCACATATATATTCTGCTGTTGTCACCCCTTGCTCATTCCCGACCTGAGGAAGGTGGTTCTAGTCAAAAATGTAATGTTAATCCAATAAAAAAGGTATCATCTCTTCTTTTTTTTCTTTTGTTTTATTTCTATTAATCATCTTTAAAGTGGACTAACTTGGCAACCACCCTATTGCATGTATAGATTTAAAAACTATCTTCCTTCTGCTAAAGAGAACTTAAAAAAAAAAAGAAGAATCTTCCACATGTGATGGAAGTGTAACTATATTATTAATTTTATTGGGATTTATTAACTACCTTTATGAAGAGATTCACCCAAGGCAATATACAGCAGGTAGAACTTCACATAAAACTTTCAACAAGGTAAAATATATTGGACTAAGGTTGAAAAAGCCAGGCAACATGTGGCATACAGCTGAAGCTTGAACCCATATTAACCTAACTAGTTTTGTAGAAAATGGGTGTGCCAATGGGAGAAACCAAAAGACTTCTCTTCAGTCCTTTTTTTTTTTCTAGTAGAAAAGGTGTCTGTATTCACATGCAGAGATGTCCTTATGGAGTGGGGTAACCTCTGAGGGACAACATCCCCACAATAGCCATGCTCTGCAACTGGTCAAAGAGTCTATGAAAAGGCAGCATCACAAATTACAGTATACCAGTATTTAGGTGAGCACTGCACATCTCTTGGGAAAAAAGAACAGGCTGGACTTCTGCTACAAATCCCTATACCGCAACTACACATGCTTTTGCAAATACAACTTTGGTCACACATGCAAAATATGGGTACAGCCTTACTAAATACATAAATACAGAATAAATGGTCACATATTACACACAAGTGTTCAGAGAAAGAATTTAGTGGAAACCTAAAGAAGTTGGACTCTACTTGCAGTGCAATTCCAGAGAAATAGAAACAGAAATGCATTTCCTCCTGTACTGTGCAAAATACAAAGATATTAGAGATGCTGCACATTCATATTCCCAAAGCTGACATATTCTAATCACTAAACCAATCCTTTATTGTCTGGACAGCTCAATGTCTGTAGACTGTCTTTGTAAGGGCTGGGATATCATGTGCTGCATGCAGCAGGTTCTTTTACATTCTTCCATGATCCTACAGGGATTGGACTGAAGACTGCTTCTTCTGTGGGAGGCATTCTGTGTGTTTTGGTTGTACAGAGCTGGGCTCTTTCAGTAATGCTTGGGGATCATAAATCAATTTTAGAAGGCAATGGAAAAGGTACCATTGAGACCTCCCTGAAAAAAAGCCCTGCTTGTCTTGCAATGCTTCTAGCTGCTAAGATGAGTGCTGGCAAGGAACTGGAAACCACAGAGGGATCACAGTCAACTGAAGTGGATTTCTAAGGTCAGAGAAATAACAAACAAATATGATATGAAAGAAGTACAATATCACATAGCAGAACGTGATAAACTTGAAAATTGGTTGAACTCCATTTATTTAAATGCTTTGACAGATCTGATGAAGACAATGACTACATTTGGAAAAACATAAAAGGCAGAGTGCTAATGAAAAGGAAATAATTTTGTGGCTGTTGAGTCCTACCCTACACAAAGTTTAAGATCTAGGAGCTAGACTTGTAACAAGCCAGAACACACTTGTGCGGGCACCCCCCCCCCCCCCCACCCCCAAATAGCTCTATCTCTGCTTCTCCCCAGCATGCACACTCCCACAGATCTGTCAATCACCATCCATGACAGAACAGTAGGTTTCTTAAGCCTGTAAAACTGCCTTATTACCTGAAGTGTATTTCTTCTAGTGGTCAGCGGGTGGTGAATGTTTTATGTTAAACCTGTTATAAAAGTGAATGCTCCCTCTTTAGTTCACTCAGTAAGGAAGTGATCATTCTACAGTACTGTGAGCAGTATACTTTTAAAACTTGTTGTTCTGCGTTCTGATTGGCCCAGGAGCTCATTTTCATTTGGAATTTACTGGCTTTCCCCCCAGTTTTAGCCAGGGAGAACTACTACTACTACTATTTAGCATTTCTATAGCGCTACAAGGCATACGCAGCGCTGCACAAACATAGAAGGAAGACAGTCCCTGCTCAAAGAGCTTACAATCCAATAGACAAAAAATAAATAAAGTAAGCAAATCAAATCAATTAATGTGAACGGGAAGGAAGAGAGGAGGGTAGGTGGAGGCGAGTGGTTACAAGTCAAAAGCAATGTTAAAGAGGTGGGCTTTCAGTCTAGATTTAAAGGTGGCCAAGGATGGGGCAAGACGTAGGGGCTCAGGAAGTTTATTCCAGGCGTAGGGTGCAGCGAGACAGAAGGCGCGAAGTCTGGAGTTGGCAGTAGTGGAGAAGGGAACAGATAAGAAGGATTTATCCATGGAGCGGAGTGCACGGGAAGGGGTGTAGGGAAGGACAAGTGTGGAGAGATACTGGGGAGCAGCAGAGTGAATACATTTATAGGTTAGTAGAAGAAGTTTGAACAGGATGCGAAAACGGATAGGGAGCCAGTGAAGGGTCTTGAGGAGAGGGGTAGTATGAGTAAAGCGACCCTGGCGGAAGATGAGACGGGCAGCAGAGTTTTGAACCGACTGGGGAGGAGAGAGGTGCCTAAGTGGGAGGCCAGCAAGAAGCAGATTGCAGTAGTCTAAACGAGAGGTGACAAGGGTGTGGATGAGGGTTTTGGTAGAGTGCTCGGAAAGAAAGGGGCGGATTTTACGGATGTTGTAAAGAAAGAAACGACAGGTCTTGGCGGTCTGCTGGATATGAGCAGAGAAGGAGAGAGAAGAGTCAAAGATGACCCCAAGGTTTCGAGCTGAGGAGACAGGGAGAATGAGAGAGCCATCAACAGAAATAGAAAACGGGGGGAGCGGGGAGGTGGGTTTGGGGGGGAAAATGAGAAGCTCGGTTTTGGTCATATTTAATTTCAGGTGGCGTTGAGACATCCATGCAGCAATGTCAGACAAGCACGCTGAAACTTTGGTTTGGATGCAAGGTGAGATATCAGGGGTAGAAAGGTAGATTTGGGAGTCATCAGCATAGAGATGGTAGGAAAAGCCATGGGATGAGATTAATGAACCAAGGGAAGAAGTGTAGATAGAAAAGAGGAGGGGACCAAGAACAGAACCCTGAGGTACGCCGACAGGCAGAGGGATAGAAGTAGAAGAGGATCCACCAGAGTGAACACTAAAGGTGCGGAGGGAGAGGTAGGAAGAGAACCAGGAAAGGACAGAGCCCTGGAATCCAAGTGAGGACAGGGTATCGAGAAGTATGCTGTGATCGACAGTGTCAAAAGCAGCGGAAAGATCAAGAAGAATGAGGATGGAATATTGACCTCTGGATTTAGCCAGTAATAGGTCATTGGAGACTTTAGTAAGCGCAGTTTCGGTTGAGTGGAGAGGGCGAAAACCAGATTGTAGTGGGTCAAGAATAGCATGTGAGGAAAGAAAAATCAAGGCAGCGGCGGTGAACAGCACGCTCAAGTAATTTGGAGAGAAAAGGAAGGAGGGAGATGGATCGGTAATTATAGGGACAAGTAGGGTCAAGTGAAGGCTTCTTAAGGAGAGGTGTGACCACAGCAGGGACAGTCGCAGTGGAAAGTGAGAGGTTGAGAATGTGACAGATAAAAGGAATAAGAGTAGGAGAGATGGCATTAAGAAGGTGGGTGGGAATGGGATCAGAGGAACAGGTGGTACATTTTGAGGAAGAAAGGAGAAGTGTAGTGTAGTTTCCTCAATAGACAGATCTCTTTGCTGAGGCCCTGTGATCAGTTATATTTGATAATCTGTGAGCAGCATATTTCCTGATATCCCCAGGTACTTTTTAGAAAATAAATAAATATTTAGTTAGTGTTATAATTGATCCATATTTCAGTTACCTGTTATTGTTCTGCTGATTACAATTTTTCTGTTTCAATGTTCAATATTTTTATTACAATAAACACTATTAGTTTGATGCCTCTGCCTGTCTGGACTGATAAAGAATCTTGGTGGTTTGTGTGTTGGGTCTGTAAATGCTTTCCGGGAACTGTGGGACCACTGGGAGTGTGGCTCCAGTAACCAAGAAATCACTTGGAATAATTTGAGAGCGGGAGACTCGCCCAAAGACGGTTGTGACCCAGTCGGTGGGAGGAGGGTGCTAGTGTAGAGCACATGCCCAGGTGCAGGCGGACCTGAGTTGTGTTGGGGATAGACCCTCTAAGTGGCTGCGGGGTAACCCCAGGTGGGTGGCTAGGTGTTTCGTGACACCACCCCAAATACCCTCCTGTGGCATACACTTCCCTCCTCCACCAGTAGCTGTCTCCCAAAGACTCCCCCCACCCCCCCAAAATTGAATTCTCAATACTGCTCTACAGCTTTTTAATCTTCTCCACCTGCACATACCTCTCCAGATCCTGCATTCCACCACACTGACACTAGTTTGTCTAGTTTGTGCTCCCCCTCCCCCAGTAATACTAGAGAAACAGAAACGAAAGATATCAAAGATGCGTATTTCCCAAAGCTGACATGGTACCATTTACAAATAAAATACAATATTTTTTCTACCTTTGTAGTCTGAGCATTTGGTCTGTCTCTCTTGCGCTTTTCTGTTTTTCCTGCCTATTTGACATTTCTTCTCTCTCCATTTCTGCCATCCATCTTCTCTCTGTGTATCTATTTGTCCTATCCAGCATCTCTCCTCACTGTCCCTGATCCTATCTTCCTCCCAAGTTCAGCATCTGCTCTTTTAGTGTCCCTATCCTCCCCTTATATTCATCATTGCCCCTGTGGTCAACAATGCCCTCGGTGTTCATATCCCACCCCTTTTCCACCACTGCCCTATGCCCCTGTCTCTATTCTTACCCCATGCTCAATATCTGTCTGTGCCCTGTCCTTCCCTCCCACATCCCAGGTCAATCATCTGTGCCTCTCACCTGACCCCCCCCCCCCCCCCATGTCTGGAGTAACTCCCTCTCTCCATCTATGGGACCAGCATCTCTCCTCCTCTGTTCCAAACCTCGATTCAGTCTCTTCCCTCCCCTCTTGTGCTGGACCTGCCAGGAAGGGGAACATCTCCATCTCTCTCGAGCTCCCCCACCCCAGGGTCCAGCAATCTCCATCTCTCTCCAGCCCCCACCTAGGATCCAGCACATCTCACTCTTCCCCCCCCCCCCCCCCACCAAGGGTCCAACGTATATTTCTCTCTCATCCTCCCCCTTGATTTCAGCATCTCTGCCACCCTTTCCCACCTTGCCCCCCCCCCCCCCAGAAATCCTGCCACTGATCCTCACTGTCAGCAGCCTTTGAAGACATGCTGCCAGATCCCACCTTCACGGAAGCAGGAAGTTGCCTCAGAAGGTGGGACCCGGCAGAGAAAAAGCCCAGACGTTGGCAACAGCAGCGTGTCTTGAAAAGCTAACACTACCAGTGAGGATCAGAGGCAAGTTTCCAGGGGAGAGAAAGGGTGATAGCAAGAGATGCTGAATTCAGGAGCACTGGGGAGAGAGAGAGAGATGCAGGCTGGACCCAGCGGTGGAGAGAGAGGAACTGCCAGCAGGGACAAAACCTAGGCACCAGGTCAGATGTTTTTAGGTGGCGTGGTGAACTTTCGCCTGGGGTTTGTCGACCCCTGGTGCAGGGTATTCTCTGCATTTTGTATCGCATTTTGTTTAAAATAATGTAGTTACAGCGTATTGGTGAACATTTTGTGAATAAAAAGAAAAATAAAACATGCATGTGAATATAAGAATTCATGCCTACACAGGCTTCCTAATTTGGATAAACACCTGGTATATGATTAAGCTGTTAATACATTCTGCATTTAGATGTTTAACATTTAAGATTAGGTCAGCACATATTTTACTGGTTTAGTGTCTCTCTCTCTATAGATGCTTAACCAATATTTTTCAAAAATGTGTTAGGCATTTGCCTGATCCTTTAGGGGCAACTGTTGATATCAAACTGAAACACACACATCTTAGACTTATATATTATTTATTTTCAACTCAATTAAGAGCCATGACAAAAACCAACTTGCACTGCCACAACCAATATCCCATTCTCCACTGTACAGGTCATCATGTTAGCTCCATGAATGTAAAGAAATATACCTTGAACACTTCTTTGACAGCATGCATGAGCTCTGGTCCCACACCATCTCCAGGAATCATGGTGACGTGAAATGTCCCTTCTGGTTTAGCACCCTGCCAAAAATGAGACAACATACATCACAACTCCCAAGAAGAAAGAGAAAGCAAAACTGCTTACCTATAATAGGTGTTTTCAGATGCCAGCAACACAAAGTGCAGCCATATTCACTCATATTGATGCCTGCCTAAGGAAACGTCTTATATCTTGGCTTCTAGATAGGAATCTAATCATATGGTTTCAAATACAGAAGGTTTGCTATCTTTTTTGCTTGAGTGGGACTTCTCCCAGAAGACTGTAACCTGATATTTTCTCCTGCCCTTGCTATCTGGTATGACAGCATACTTCCGGATTCTTGCTCTTATTCCACTTACAAATTGCTTGAGTACCTTCTATATTTCTTAAGAGTTTGGTCTTAAAACTAACTCTGTTAGAGTTCACCTTACAGTATATCAGTTCTTTGCAGAACAAACACCGATTTCTGCTCAATCTTTAGTTGTCAGGTTTAGAACATAACAGCAGCCAGAATGGGTCAGACCCAAGGTCCATCTAGGCCAGTATCCTGCTTCCAAAAGTGGCCAATCCAGGTCACAAGTACCTGGTAGAATCCTTAAGAGTAGCAAGATTCTGTGCTACTGGTCCCAGAAATAAACAGTGCCTTTTCCCAAGTTTATGCAAGGCATACTTCATTTGAAGTCGCCCTTAAAAAAGGCCAAAGTCAGGAGAATAGGAAACAGCATAAGCAGTGATAAATTTAAGGCAGGCCAAGAAAGAATTTGCTTGGTTAAATAAGGATCAAGGGGAGCAATGTCCAGCATTTGCAGAAAGAATGGACTCCAGCAACCCTGATTCCACTGGCTCTGGAAGAAGTTCTCCTTCCTCTTTTTTAGAATCAGGTCGAGGATACAGAGGCAGGATGAGAGGGAGAGGGAGACAACAGAGACGGGGTGGTCGAGGACAGCGAGGGTACAGTCAAGACAGGAGAGATCGACCGCAAACGCGATCACAACAGTGAGTGAATCAGTGGTGATTAATTTATCACATCATCAACTCACACCAATTGAACAGGCAGTGTTAACAAGAGGATTGACATTTGTACCAACAGAAACAATACATATATTTCAAAACAGAGTGGATTTGGAGAAATTTATGCGTAAATTACACATCAGGTCATTTTTCGGGGAGGAGACAGAAGCATGGGTGGATACCTCTAGGGTTAAGATTAAATCGAAGTGGTCTCCCCCGACCCCTCTAGAACCAGCATTGCAGATTTTTCGACAGTTAGTGCAAAAAGATTTAATTAAGATAGAACAAAGCAACAGAGGGAGATATGCCAACTGTACCCGAGTTGAAAGACAGACAATAGAGTTTGAGAAAAGTCCCCGAGTAGTGATTAGAAGAGATGATAAAGGGGGTTCGGTGGTACTACAAGATAAAGAGAATTATGAACAGGAGGTGTGGAGACAACTCAGGAACCCACTTGAGTATATGGAATTAGATCTGGACCCGACAGAGATGTTAAGGGAGAAGATTTTCTCGATCACAGGGAAAGGTTTTGCATCTAGTTACATAACACAGAAAGAATTTGCATTTTTGAATAGAAATCATCCGTGGATCCCTATGTTCTATACCCTCCCAAAAGTGCACAAGAGGCTAATTGATCCACCAGGGAGACCGACAGTGTCGAGTAGAGGGTCTTTATTGGAACCACTATCCATTTACGTAGACACTTTTTTACGGCCCATGGTGAAACATAAGAGATCATATATTAAAGATACTACTGATTTTTTGAACCACCTGAAAAGTTTTGAGGAAACACAAGAGAGATGGTGGTTGGTCACCATGGACATAGTGAGACTATACACGGTTATTTCGCAAGAGGAGGCATTGCAAGTGATAACGAAAGAACTGGATAAGAGGGAGAATCAAAGTGTTCCCACAGATTTTATAGTCACCCTAGCTTCTCTAGCAATGTAGTATAATTTTTTTCCAATTTGAAGGAAAATTATTTAAGCAATTGTCGGGAGTAGCCATGGGAGTGACGATGGCCCCCTCAACAGCCCATTTGTTTGTTGCACAATTTGAGGAAGAAACAATATATCGTTCCACCCATTTTAAAAGTTAAAATTATGGGTGAGATTTATAGATGACATCTTTTGTATATGGGATGGAGAAAAGGAAGAACTGGAGGCGTTTGGATTAGAACTGAACCAGGGGCATCCAACACTGAGATTCACTTTGGAGGCTAGTCAAACAAGTATTTCCTATCTGGATGTACAGATCAATAAAAATGGTAGAAGATTAACAACTACGGTTGTTAATACACCTTTTTGGAGTATTCAAGCTGCCATCCAAAGAAGCTGAAAGACAGCCTACCGCTATCCCAATTTTTAAGGTATAGAAGAATTTGTTCAGAGTACATAAGTACATAAGTACATAAGTAGTGCCATACTGGGAAAGACCAAAGGTCCATCTAGCCCAGCATCCTGTCACCGACAGTGGCCAATCCAGGTCAAGGGCACCTGGCACGCTCCCCAAACGTAAAAACATTCCAGACAAGTTATACCTAAAAATGCGGAATTTTTCCAAGTCCATTTAATAGCGGTCTATGGACTTGTCCTTTAGGAATGATTTTAAAGGGAAATCCAGAGAATTGAGTAAGAGACTATGTGAGAGGGGCTACCCGACACACATAGTTCGAAATGCATACAAAAGGGCTAGATTTAACCATTGTGAATATCTGCTAATACAGAGAAGCGGGGAAGACACGACAGAGATGAAAACTGCAACATGTGTCTGGAAGTATAACACAATGGCAGCAAAAGTTGCATCAATAATCAACAAACATTGGCACATAGTGCAGACGGGAAAATTAGGTTCTTACCTTGGTAATTTTCTTTCCTTTAGTCATAGCAGATGAAGCCATTACGTATGGGTTGTGTCCATCAACCAGCAGGGGGAGATAGAGAGCACTCAACTTTTCACAGTGCCTCATGGCCAGCCAGCTCCACTGCCTCTTCAGTATTTGAAGCTTCCAAAGCAGTATGGCAAACCGCAATGGGAATAACATGAACTTTCCTCACAGCGAACGATGGCCCCTTAACAAGGGCATGAACTCAAAAGGAGGGAATGAACACATCCTCCTGGAGGGAATAAACTCGTCCTCCTTAATGTATAACTGGAGGGGATACACGCAACCTCCTGGAGGGAATAAACTCATCCTCCAAAACATAAACTGGAGGGAATGGACTCATCCTCCTATAAGTGAACATGAATCCTGAAGACTGTTTTCCAACTTTCTCCCAAGGAAGGAACTTCAGGAAACAAGAACAGAACCTGAAACAGATTCACAGCATACAGACAATCATACAGGGAGGGCTCATGGCTTCATCTGCTATGACTAAAGGAAAGAAAATTACCAAGGTAAGAACCTAATTTTCCCTTCCTTGTCATCAAGCAGATGAAGCCATTACATATGGGATGTAACAAAGCAATCCCTATATAGGGTGGGAAAAGGTCACACCACGCGCTAGCACTTGTGCTCCAAAACGCGCATCCCTCCTAGCAGCCACATCCAGCCTGTAATGTCGGGCAAAAGAGAGCTTAGAAGCCCATGTTGCTGCACTGCATATCTCTTGACGAGAGAGTGCTCCAGTTTCAGCCCAAGAGGAAGAAATCGCTCTGGTAGAATGCTCCTTAAAGGCTACAGGTGGAGACCGGCTGGCAAGCAGATAAGCTTAAAAGATAGTTTCTTTGAGCCAGCGGGCAATAGTGGTTTTAGACGCTGGAGACGCTCTGCAAGAACCTGATAGCAAAACAAACAGATGATCATAGATCCTGAAAGAGATAGTAACTCGCAGATACTGCAGCAGAGTCCTGCACACATCCAACAGGTGCAACCGCCCAAAAGATTCTGGAAACTCCTCCTTATCAAAGGAGGGCAAGAAAATAGCTGGTTTAGGTGAAACGCTGAAACCACCTTAGGCATGAAGGAAGGCACGTCCGAACCGTGACCCCGGACTCTGAGAATTGCAGAAACGGGTCTCTACAGGACAGCGCCTGGAGCTCTGACACCCGTCTCGCTGAAGTAATGGCCACAAGAAAAACGGCCTTTAGTGTCAAATCTTTCTCCGATGCTTGCCGAAGCGGCTCAAAAGGAGAAGCCTGCAGGGCCTTCAAAACTAGCCCCAGGTTCCAAGCTGGACAGGGTGCTCGCACGGAAGGCCAGAGCCGAAGCACCCCACTAAGAAACCGTGCCACATCTGGATGAGCAGCTAAAGACACGCCTTCAACCTTACCATGAAGGGAGGCCAACGCTGCCACTTGCACCCGCAGGGAATTATAGGCCAAGCCTATTTGTACACCATCCTGCAAAAAGTCCAGAATCGGCGAGACATGAGCCCGCATGGGTGTGATCGCTTTTGAAGCACACCAAGACTCAAACTGGCGCCAAATCCTGGCATAAGCCACGGAAGTGGAACGCTTGCAGACCTGCAGGAGAGTGGAAATGACTGTATTTGAATAGCCTTTGTCCCTCAATTGCGCCCTCTCAATCGCCATGCCATAAGACCAAAGCGGCAGGGGTCCTCCATGGCTACCGGGCCCTGTGACAACAGGTTCGGTACCAGAGGTAAAGGAAGGGGAGCCTCCACTAGCATCTGTCGGAGGTCCGCATACCAAGGCTTCCTGGGCCAATCCGGGGCGATGAGGACCACTTCTCCTGGGTGCAGCCAAATCCGCAGGAGCACGCGCCCTATCAAGGGCCATGGAGGGAACACATATAGTAGGCCAGGAGGCCAGGGCTGAGTCAAGGCATCCAACCCTGCCGAGCGAGGATCTCTCCGTCTGCTGAAGAAGCACGGGACTTTGGCATT
The DNA here is from genome assembly GCF_901765095.1 of Microcaecilia unicolor. Lineage (NCBI taxonomy): Eukaryota > Metazoa > Chordata > Amphibia > Gymnophiona > Siphonopidae > Microcaecilia > Microcaecilia unicolor. The sequence goes on from NC_044032.1 coordinate 448,390,393, forward strand.
TGAACTTGTCGCCATAAGATCCATCACGGGCTTGCCCCATTTGGCACATATCTGCAGGAATACTTCGTCTGCTAGTTCCCATTCTGCTGGATTGATCTGATGCCTGCTTAGATAATCGGCTTGCACGTTGCTCTGACCTGCAATGTGAGCTGCCGACAGAAACTGAAGATGCAGCTCGGCCCAGTGGCAAATCTGTTCGGCCTGCGCGGCCAGTGCTCTGCACTGAGTGCCGCCTTGTCGATTTATGTAGGCCACTGCTGTCATGTTGTCCGACATCACTCTGACAGACAATCCTTCCAGGGTCACTTGAAAGGCCAGAAGCGCCTGAAACACCGCTTTCAACTCCAGGCGGTTGATGGACCACTCCGAATCCTCGGGTGTCCATAGACCCTGGGCATGCTTCCCCTTGCAATGTGCGCCCCAGCCCTTCAGGCTGGCATCTGTCACTACTAGACACCAATCGGGGAGCGCCAGCGGCATTCCTCGCCGCAGCATACTGTCTGAGAGCCACCACTCCATGCTGAGTCGGGCTGCAGGGAGCCAAGAAAGTCTGCATTGATAATCCTGAGAAACTGGAGACCATCTTTGAAGTAGGGAATACTGTTGAGGTCTCAGGTGCGCTCTCGCCCAGGGCACCACTTCCAATGTGGCTGTCATTGATCCCAACAGCTGGACAATGTCCCAAGCTCGCGGGCGGGGCATCCTCAGGAGCAGACAGACCTGATTCTGAAGCTTGCACCGCCTTAGCTCGGGTAGGTATACATAGCCCGAGTCTGTGTCGAACCTGGCCCCCAAATATTCTAGAGATTGCGAGGGGGTCAGGTGACTTTGGCCATATTGATGACCCAGCCTAGAGATTGAAGTACTGAGACCACTCTGGCTGTAGCTTGATAGCTCTCTGTTACAGAGTCTGCTCTGATGAGCCAGTCGTCTAGGTACGGGTGAACCCTAATACCTTCTCGCCTGAGCAAAGCAGCTACCACCACCATTACCTTCAAAAAGGTTTGGGGAGCTGTGGCGAGGCCAAAAGGCAAGGCCCGGAACTGGAAATGTTTTCCCAACACCGCAAACCTCAGAAACTTCTGGTGCGGGGGCCAAATTGGTATGTGCAAGTAAGCTTCTTTCAGGTCTAGAGATGTGAGAAACTCTCCTGGCTGTACCGCAGCAATGACGGAGCGCAGGGTTTCCATGTGGAAATGACGCACTCTCAGGGACTTGTTTAATTCTTTTAAGTCCAGAATAGGGCGAAAAGACCCACCTTTTCACGGCACCACAAAGTAGATGGAGTATCGGCCGTAGCCGTGTTCGGCGGGAGGTACCGGGGACACGGCTCCTAACTGAATCAGACCTTGCAAAGTCTCCTCTACCACCACCCGTTTGGCGGCAGAACCGCATCGGGATTCCACAAACACGTCTCTTACTGGGGCGTTGAATTCTATTCTGTAGCTATCTCTGATCAGGTCCAGAACCCACTGATCTGAGGAAATATTGGCCCACTCCTCGGCAGAGAGGGAAAGACGTCCTCCAATGACAGGAAGCGAGGAGGGGGCCGGCGCACCATCATTGAGAGGTTCACCCCTGAACTCCAGGCCTAGAGCCGGTGGCTGCGGAACGCTTGTCCGAGCGAAAGGAGTTCCTCTGCTGAAAAACGGGCATGAGAAGTGAACCCAGCAGAACGCCCCGGACGGTACCTTCTAGCTTCACGGAAGCGAGGTCTATAAGAGAAGTGGACTGCCTGGCCCTTGAAGGAAGGCCTCGGCCTATCTTCGGGCAAGCGCTGGGGTTTAGGATCTCCCAAGCCTTTAACAATTTTTTTTCCAACTCCTCACCAAATAGGAGAAGGCCTTGAAAAGGCAACTTCACCAACCTTTGCTTAGAGGCCATGTCCGCTGCCCAATGTCGTAGCCAAATAAGACGGCGAGCCGCCACAGCTACTGCCATTTGTTTAGCCGAAGCTCTGACAATATCATAAAGGGCATCAGCCAAAAAGGACAAGGCCGACTCCAGCCGCGGAGCCACATCCGAGAAGGGCTCCGCTCCATCTCCGGGCTGTTCCACTGCCTGTTGCAACCATGCCAGTCAGGCTCTAGCAGCATAACAACTGCATGCAGACGCCCAAACAGCAAGACCTGCAATTTCAAAGGACCGTTTAAGTGCTGCTTCCAGCCTATGGTCTTGTATATCCTTCAGGGCAACTCCTCCTTCCACAGGGAGGGTAGTTCTCTTTGTCACCGCAGTGACTAGGGCATCTACTTTAGGCATTGCAAAGCAAGCCAAATGCTCCTCACGCAGAGGGTATAATTGCCCCATAGCCCTGGAAACTTTCAAAGGTCCCTCGGGGTCAGCCCACTGAGCGGAAATAAGCTCTTGGATGGAGTCATGCAAAGGAAAGGCTCGAGCAGGCTTTTTGGTACTAGCCATCCTAGGATTCACAGAGGAGGCCGTGCCACTGTCAGGCTCTTCAATAGAAAAGACCTGTAGGGCATCTGAAAAAAGCGCTGGCAGCTCATCACGGTGGAAAATCCTCACTGTGGAGGGATCATCCAGATCCTGTGGTAATTCTGCACCTGACTCTGGCTCCTCAGACCACGAAGGCCTGCCAGAACTCTCCGAATCCCCACAGCCCGACCGGGGGGGGGGGGGGGGGGGGGGGGGGGGGGGGGAGGAGGTGCACCACAATCTGAAGGGGAATTAGCCCTTCTACGCTTTTCTTTATGCCAATTATCAGGGAAAATAGCCTCAGCGGGCAGTCCCAGGCCAGAATCCACCGGGGGGGACAATAGAAGGGGCCTCAGACGACCCTTGAGGGAGAGCTCTTTTCAGCATGTATGCTTTATGCAATAACAACACAAAATCAGGGGAGAAACACTCACCCTGGGCACCCAGATCCCGTCCGGGGCTAGCCGCTCCCTGAATAGCCTCAATTCGAGGTTCCCCCCCCCCCCCCCCCCGGGCTCAGGGCTCTCCGTCTCTACGGAGGCCGCGCCATGTGGAGAATTCAAAATGGCATCCGCTGCCAGCTCTGAGCGGGAAGAATCATCGCTCGCCATGCTCCGGCCAGCTCTTACACCTGTACAGCACGATTTACAGAGCCCCGCTGCTGATTTGCGCTTGCCACACCGGGAACAGCGCTTTACATTCTCTGCAGCCATCGCCGAAAACGGCGGGAAAATTCAAAATGGCGGTTTCACGCCAAAAACGCCCCGATCGCGGGCCCACCCCGGAGGAGTTAGAAAACATTCTTACCTCACTGGACCGAGTATCACAGCTCCGGTCCCATAGAAGAATCAAAGGAAAACCTCTGTTCCATTTTTTTTTTTTTTAAACGCTGTGAGGAAAGCAGAGGTAATAAGAACTCCGGAGGCTCAGGTGAGTGGGAAAGGCAGGGAAAGGCGAACCAATGTGCCTGCATCCACTGAGTGGGAAAGGACAGGGAAAAGCAAGCTAATATGTCTACATCCATGGGGGCATGGGTAGCAGGGAAAGGGCTGACCTATGTGCCTTCAAAGTGAAGCTGCTATAGCTTCTAACACCCCGGCTAACAACTGGGAAGCCAGGAGCCACACCCAGGCAGATTTCTGATGGAGCTCGAAGAAGCTGCAGCCACCCTGCTTAGGGAGATAGAGAATACTGAAGAGGCAGTGGAGCTGGCTGGCCATGAGGCACTGTGAAAAGTTGAGTGCTATCTCCCCCTGCTGGTTGATGGACACAACCCATACATAATGGCTTCATCTGCTTGATGACAAGGAAACATGATTTAACCACTAACAGAATTTCTTGAAAGTCTCATGTAAAAGGGATATAAAATTGTGACATCATCTGCAAAAATAAAGAAATGGAACACTTGTGCCTCCAATAGCCTACATAAAAGGTGCCATCATGACATTAAATAAAATAGGAGACAGAGGAGAATCCTGAGGTACATCACAGTCAGGAGTCCAGGGGGATAAGATAGAACCAGACAATTTTACCCAACAGAACTTAGCCATTAGGAAACCCTGGAACCACTTAAGGACATCACCACAGATTCTGAAGTGACTTAGCAAATGAAGTAGTATGACATGGAGGCATATTTTCAAAGCACTTAACCTTCCAAAGTTCCATAGAAACCTATGGAACTTTGGAAGGCTAAGTGCTTTGAAAATACGCCTCATGGTCAATTACATCTAAAGAACACAACATGTCAAAATGTAACACTATAACCCGTTTCCCTAAGCTAATTTCTTTCCACAAATTTGCCACAGAGGTGGTTAAAACAGTTTCAGTACTATAACAAGGTATGAATCCTGATTGGAGCTGTGTAAAATGGAAAAGGAGGAAAGATATTCCATGAGTTGATGCCTAAATAAACCTTCCATTACCTTCGTCAATAAGGAGATGGAAGCAACTGGTCTGTAATTAGCAACATCGCTTCTTGAAGCCAGCAAGTTAGAACACAACCCGTCCCCTCAGGAAAAAGACCATGTAAGGAGATCAATAAAAGGCTAGGAGCATCTTGCACTAGATAATTCAGGCAAACATCTAAAGATCATTGTGAGAAAAGATATTTTATTAAAAAAAGACTTAATATTGCCAGATGAGGGTAACTGAAACGATGAACAAATCATATCAACGTTTGCACCTCTGCGCAAGGTGAAAGGTTCTCTGAAATGCTCCTCATGATTACTCTTGAGAGTCAATACACTACATCTGTTTGAAGTAAGTGAAAAGCTGATCTGCAGAAGGAACTATATTAACAGCTGATACTTCTTTGGTATCGAAAAGACTACCAATCAGATTAAAAAGCTTTCTAGTGTTCAAGGAGTCACCACCCACAAATTTGCAATAGTAATTAGTTTTAGCTTCCCTTATAACATTTGTATAGTCTCAGAGTGCTCTTCTCCACAGTAATCTACTCTTTCAGCTGAGCGAACCATAGATAATTTCCTCTCAAGTCTCCTGCATTTCTGCTTCAACTGAAGAGTATCTTGATTAAACCAAGGAGACAATCTACATGTTGGTTTAACTCTGATCTTTAATGGGGCTATATCATCCCACCTGGACATGAAATCCTTTGAATCAGCCAGGGGGAGATGATGTCTATCGAAGACAGCAGACCAGAACTTCACAATGTCAATCTTACCCCTGGTATAATAGGACTGAAGGTCTTCACAACGTTGTACATGTCTAGTAGTTTCCATCCAATTTATTGTGAATTCTAGCCTGCTGTGATCAGACCAAAGGATAGGGAACAAAGTGCATTATTAACAGAAAAAGTTCCTGGATTGGAGAACTGGAAGGGTAAAAGGTCCAGCAGATGGCCCATGGAGTGTGATGAAGGAGCAGAGAACTGGGTAAACTTCCAGGAAGTAAGGAAGTCACCAAGACTTTTTGTTCTTGCATCTCCTAAATTATCTAAATGAAGGTTAACGTCACCTACTAGCAACACATATGCGAACTTGAAGCAGAGGCTACAAATGAATTTCGAAAAATCCCCCTCAGAAGCTTGCCAACTGTCAGGTGGACGATAGAAAAAGGCCAAGACGTATAGAAATCAGATAATGAGTCATCACTAATTTTGCAAGCAATAATTTCAAGGTTGGAAGAATTGTGGCTAGAGATTATTTCCACCCTCAAAAAAGACTTGTAAATGATCGCTATCCCACCCCTTCTTTTACTAATGCTAGTTTGGTGAAGAATTTTATAGCCACACATCAATTAGCAACAGATCATCCAATAAGTGCAGCCAGATCTCTGAAATCAACACCAGACCAAGCTGTTCCTCCACTATCCATTCTTTTATAAATACAGCTTTATTCACAACCGATCTGGCATTAACCAACCAGGATCGGTAAGCGAGAGAACAGCATAGTGACTGAGCTTTATAAAAACTAAATGGCATTTAGCACGAGAAGGAGCTCCCAGTACAGCCCTGTAAGAAAGAGTAAAGTGAGAAGCTAGAAGATCCACACCCAGCACCACAGGCCCATTCCTAGAATCCCTACTAACCCAGCAACCAAGCCATCTGATTCCAACTCAATTTGTGATGACTGGAATAGTAAAAGGAACATTAGATGCATCAGTTAGAGGGCCTATGAGCCCTACAAGTAAGAAACAGCACATCCAGTTCACTATGAGCAACCGCAACGCCATAAAACAGTAACAAGCCCTCGAACAGGACCTGCCATACCGAGAAGGGAGACAAAGATCTTCCTCTTCCTAGAAGTGATTTATGAAGAGTCACGCCCCTTTAGTGAGACGCCTCAAAAGAAGTCTCTCAATTGTAAACACTGTGCTCTGACCTTAGAGCTGCCAAAGCGGATTCAAACAATAATGATTTCATACTGAAACACACTGAGGTGTTCATAGGTGGAAATAAGAAGTATACCTGAATTCAGAAAAGCATACGACAAACACAGAGGATCTACAAGGGAGAGGAATGGATTGTAGAGCTTGGTAATAGGTAAGGATGGGCAGACTAGATAGGCCGTGTAGTCTATCTGTGAGCAGTGTTCCCTCTACGGTAAGCGTGTGAGTGATAGCTCATACAAACCGGGAGCATCGCTCACTTCAGGTCATTGTTTGCTCACTGTCTTGCTCCTCCACACAGTCACTTTGCATTCTGACAGTGTGGATCTGCAGAGCAGGAAAGCAATTGTGGTGGGGAAAGGTGCTACTCACTCGGCATACTCCATGTCCCAGGGTAGGTACTTGCACCCCTGGGGTGTCCGCACGGCTCTGACCATGTGGTCGGCAGCTTGCTGCTCCTGGTTCGGTGACAGCTGCAGAAAGGTGGGTCTGCAGACAGGGTCTCTCAGGGGCAAGGGGGCCGGGGCCGGTTCCAGGGCAGGGGGGAGTTGGGAGTTCCTGCTCATCTCATCACAGTGCTGGCATTCTGGTTTCTTCTTTGGTCCTTATGAAATCCAAACTGAATCCTGCATTCAGGACCCCACCCAGGTCTTCCTACCAAGTTTTGTAAAAATCCACACAACTACCAGAACTTCTGGATATCCCCTGTTCGTAGATGTTGCAATTGTAAGCATGGCTGCTCTATGCAAGTTACCCAGTCTTCTCAGAAGCAAAATGGTAACAATCTGCATACTGGATTGTATTCTCCCCTCTTTAACATTTCATATGTCTAAACAAACACTACATACACTGTGAACATTTTTTGTTATTCTTTTAAAAAAGTATTTTCTCCTCTAGCAACTGTTACCTCACCTGAGTCTTTGCCATTCTATTCACACAAGCTGATGTGGTGAAGGATCTCCAAGCTGTGTGATTCCATTGTGCCAGGTATCCCTGAAAGAGAAGCAGATAGAACAGGGCTGTGAACAGGGCTCGAATTTACCAACAGATAGTGTAAGCAAATGCCTAAGAGCAGTAGCCCCAGTGGAACAGACACCCTATCCTCAGCTGTGGTGCCATGACAACTTGTGGGGGTGGTGGGAGAGCAGCTGGGCATCAAATCAGCCCCAGGCTATAAAAGCTATAAAAGGACATTATGTTGGTTCCTAATTCTTTGATAAAGGTAACTGTGTGTATTCTATAGCTTTGTAATGTTTTGTGTATATTAATATAATGACCACGAGTCCAAACAGAGCCAAGAATCTTTAAGTGACAATTACCACACTGTCACTCTAGAACTTCCTTCTTTGGCAGCCTGAATCCTAGCGGTAATAATGTGAAACAGCTGCCAGGGGCCTCCTGGTACCATTTTCTTAAGAAGAAGCTGTCAGGATTGCAGGAGGTCAAAATTATTGCTGGACATACTTATATTAATATGAAATCAGCTTGACATAATATTAAACCAGCTTCTGACCTCTGATAAACTCTCCCCCCCTCCCCTTCAGGAACCATTGAGGATGAAATGGACCAAATGGTGCTCAGAGAGGCCTGATAGCCCTTTGGTTTCTCAATTACTCCTGATTAACATACCTTTTGTTCCATCTGGGAGCAGGGCTTCAGAGCAACCAAAGCCAGACATAGAGGCTCCATCTCTAGGGATTTCAAACAGGACAACCTGTGAAAGTTGTCACCTTTCCTGACTTCTGAAAGTATCTGGAGTTCTGTAAAGGAAATAACTGGGAAAGAGAGAAGTTTTTGATCTCTCTCTGCTCCTGTTCCCTCTCAGTTCTTATTAGGTATAAAGCAGAGCTCATGAGGGCACTAGGGCTCTGTCTTTCTCTGTGCAGCAGAGCTCAGCTTGGGGTCTACTGCTCCCCCCCCTTTCTCTGTCCAGGGCACTGCTCTCTGTCCGGGGGCATCTCTGCCCTCTCTCCCTGCAAGCAGAGCACACCGGGCTCTGCATGCACTACTTCTTTCTCTCTCTTCCTTCAACACACACCCCGAGACAGCTTGTACCCTTTTTCCTGTACTAAGTGCTGTGAGCCAATACATATATGCAAATATAATATACTTTATATATCCAAATCCGTGTGGATTGCGTATTCTTTGGGAACCCACTGCCTCTGTGAAGTGGACCCCGGGACCAACCCTAGACAACGATAGCTAACATCTTGGGGGCTCGTCTCGGTTTCAAAAAGAGGATCTCCAGCTGGGTAAGTAAGACATTGTTTTGCTTTCTGCATATTTGCATATGTACTTCTAGGCTTGTTAAGGGGGATTGAAAGTTGAAGTAATTTAATGCGGTGTTTGGGGCTGCTCAGAAAAGACTGATAGATCTTCCAACTTTATTGGAAGGGGTACCAAGTGAAACAGTCCCACATTTTTAAACACTACATATCTGTCTTTGGTAATCACTTAATTTCCTGTCACTTTGAACTATTTCTCTATCCAGCCAGTCTCTGTCTTGGTGAAAAGTCAGCTCTGGCTGACAGGGAACAGACAGTTGGCATATCTAATTTAACACCTGCCTTGCTTAATCTATATTCATTCTAAACTATCTCTCCAGCCCCTCTACTCTATAAAGAGGGCCTTTCCAAATCCAAGAGCTACACAGAGCTAGTTCCATATATGTATATCTATAAAAGAAACTAGCCAGGCCCCGGTACCAATTAAAGTATTTTTCAGCAGCCTCAACCATGGACGCTTTTGATCTTAAAGAACTAAAAGTTATGGTACAGACTTATTGTAACAAAAAGGGAGGGCCATTTGAAGGGGAATTCCCAGAGGATTCCTGGTATGACATTCAAAAACAAATGACACACCATTCCCACAATGATAGCTGACAGAAGCCACTGGGCATGAGAAACCAGGGATTGTTCCTGCTCTCCACTACCCAACAAGAAAACTCCTATAGATGCCAGAGAGGGATAGACAGGTCCTGGGGAGGACGGGAGAATTCTTCAATTTCAAAAGGGACTGAAAATGAGAGAATGGATCATGTGCATGTTGAAAGAGGAGCTCATTTTATTTTAAATGGACTGGAGAGTCAGGGAACTACATTCCAATCACTGGCCCACTGAAAGATAGAGTCAGGTTGGGCTTCACTGATCTTTCCATTGTAGAGGGATTCACTAACTGGTGATTCTGAGGTCACTGCTCAACTCTAATTTGCCCTCAGCTTCCATTTGGAAAGTTAAGTCAATCTAAAAATCCAAATACCAGTGTGATCAGCAAAATATAAGATTTAGTTTAAATCATTTTTATTGGTTGTAACAGACAAATAAAACAGTTTTGTGCCACAGAGTAACATTATACATGAACTTGTCAACCAGCAGGCTGAATCAGCCGATCAAGCTATAACAAAGTATTTTACATTTTCTCCCCTCCCTTCCCCTTCCCTTTCTAATGACCCTATAATTCACCCTATCGGTCACATGTTATTACTGCATATATAACAAAACAATAATTGACATACATCTGTCTAGATCATTCCAAAATAACCTCCTTCGTTCGGTGTCAATTTATGTAGGGCATTTAGCATTATTAATCCTGAAGGGTCCCCCTCCCTACCCCCCTGTTTTATCTGTCCCCACCCGTTCTCCTAACCCCTCCCCTCCCCTCCCTTTGCTCCATTTACCACGTCTACTGTGTTGGGAATTCAATGCTCAAAAGGTCTACACCCAAAATAACGGTACTTCTCGTTGCACACTGTCTGCCCATCTATCAGCAAATATTGTGTGATTTATGCCTCCATCGTCGACACTCCTATTCATAGGTTGTGCCCCTAAGATATAAGTGAAGGCCTCAAAAATTTAACAGTAAACTTCGTGCCTTAGCCGGAAGAGTAATCCAAAGCATTTCCCACTGTGCCCTGAACCTGAGACCTGTAGGGCTTTCTAGATCAGTCACCCCACATCTGTCTATTCTCATTTGTCGTACCAGTTGTGCACGCCATATCTGTAGTGGGGGTGTTTCTTTTGCCCTCCAAAATTGTAGAATTGTGGTTATTCCGAAATATATAGCCATTTTGGCAAATGCCCTAAAGCCCTCTGGGGGTTCCGCAGTGAATTTGAAAAGATTAAATAGAATTAGGGGTTCGTAAATGAAAGTACAATTCCATAATAAGTCTATTCCTGCTATAATCTGCCTCCAGAACCGCCCCACATTGGGACAACCCCAAAACATATGACCCAGAGAGGCCGCCCCTTGACTACATTTGGGGCAAGCTCCTTCAGCAGAAAACCCTGCTCTCTGTGCTCTGTGTGGAGATATATGTGTTCTTAACAACCATCTGTATAGCCTCTCTCTTTGAGGTACTGAGAGTCGTTGTTTGTAAATGGCTTTTAAATATGATCTACATTCTTCCTCTGTAAATGTACAACCCAGGTCCCTTGACCATTCCCGTGCAATCTGTCTGAAATCTAATTCTGCTGTTGTGTCCTTCAGTTGTCGGTGATGGAATCTCAGTGGGACTGAGAGCTGAGCTCCCAGTGTGAACTCCTCAGAGAGGACCTCCACTACATCCTCCGTGAGGTCTGTCCACCTCAGGGAAGCAACATAGTGACTTAATTGACAGTATGCAAATTGATATGTCGGGGGGATCCCGTATCGGGTCTGAAGCTCTAAATATGGGAGGATTCGTCCCTGCTCTGTGACTACGTGTGCCAAATATATCATCCCCTTTCTTGCCCATCTATTAAATATGCTAATGCCTTGACCTGGTGGAAACGCTGGATTATCACATATTGACAACCATGGGGATGTGCGCGCAGAAAAGTGGTAGCGCCTACACACCCACCTCCACGTTTCCCTGAGAGATTTCAAGAGGGGGTGTCTACGGAATGCTGCAATAGGCAGGGCCGTCCCAGTATGAAGCAGGTGACTAAAGTGTATATCTGGGAATAACGACGTCTCTACTGGGGTAATTGAGAAATCTGACGTCCCCCTAAACCAGTCATTTATGTGTCTCATGGAACTTGCAATCGCCAGAAATTTAATGTTTGTGAGTCCCATACCTCCCCCCTCTCTTGGGGTCGTTATTAGACGATAAGGAATTCTAGGCTTCTTCCCCTGCCAGAGATACTTTTGTATGAGGCGCTGAAGGAGCTTTCATCTTTGTTTTTCAAAACCAGTGGTAGCTGCTGAAAGACGTATAGCCACTTGGGGGCAATCATCATGTTGAACAATGCTATTCTGCCCCAGATTGTGAGTGGCAGCTCCCTCCACATAGACAGCTTGTTTCTAGTCATCTCCATCAGAGGATTTATGTTCTCTCTGTACATGGAGGCACCATCTCTAGTTATATATACTCCTAGATATTTCATTTTTGTGGTCTCCCATCTGAGTAATGCATCTCCCTGCCAGCATAATTTATTATCGCTATCCATGGACATCGCACATGACTTAGAAAGGTTAAGGCTAAACCCGGACAGCTGCCCATACTCCTCAATCAATGTCAGGGCGGTCTTAAAGGACTCCTGTGGGTTAGTTAGAACCAGGAGGACATCATCAGCGTAAGCCAAAGCTCGTACCTCCTGTTCCCCCAATCGTATCCCTCCAATTCCCGGATCCAAATTTAGAAGGCGCAGTAATGGCTCTAATGTAAGATCGAACAAAAGTGGGGATAAGGGGCAACCTTGGCGCGTTCCTCTACCTATTTGGAATCTGCTCGAGATCCCCCCATTTGCTGTAACATATGCTTCCATGCCAGAATATAGAGCCTTGATTGCTTGACTCATTTCTTCAGGGATTCCTATCCAGTCTAACATATGGAACAGGAAGGTCCACTCGACCCTGTCAAATGCCTTTGTAGCGTCGAGGCTCACCAGCATCCCGGGGATTCCCTCACACTGACACTTTGCCATTGTTAGTAAAACTCTCCGAATATGTGACACCGAGTGCCTTTTGGGAATAAATCCCACTTGTGAAGGCTCAATCACACTCGGTAAACACATATTGAGCCTGTTGGCCAAAATCTTCGCTAGCAATTTGACATCTACATTAATCAACGAGATAGGCCTGTAAGATTCAGAGTCCTCCTCGCATTTTCCCGGCTTCAACAGTAGTGATATGCAGGCTGTGTTTTCATGCAATGGGAGCCTCCCTTCCCTTATTACCGCCTGGTGATATTCAAATAATGGGCATATCAGCTGGGATTGTAACAATTTGTAAAATTCTCCTGAGTACCCATCCACCCCGGGAGCGGAAAAAGACTTTAGCCCCTTTATTGCCTCGGACAGCTCCTTAAGTTGGATAGGGGCCTCTAGGCATGCTATTTCTGACTCTCCCAGTTTTGGCATTTTTGCCCTACCGAGAAAGTCATTCAAATTAGCTTCCGCGGTAGGTTGGTTGGCCCTGTAAAGGTGACTAAAGTGATCCTGTAATATTTGAAGGATTCTATCTGGATCATTAGTGAGATCTCCCGTTTTTCCTTCAAGGGCCGATATAGTTCTATTTCCTTCTCGTTTCCTCACCAATCTGGCCAACATACCCCCTGTTCTATTTCCAAAACGATAGAACTTATATTTCTGAAAGGTTCCATTCCTTAGCATTCTTTCATGTAATAGGGAATTTACAGCAGCCTGTATAGACAGATAGGCCTCTTTGTTAGCCACAGACTGTCGTGCGGTATATCGGCGTCTAGCATTCCGTAACTGCCTATTGAGCTGCAGAAGGCTAATTGCATTCTTTTTCCGTTTGTTAGCCACGTATGCTATCAGGTCTCCCCGTAACACCGCTTTCCCAGCGCACCAAAACAGCTGTGGATTCGATTTGTGTTCTCTATTAAACATTTCATATTCTTCCCACTTTTTTACTAGAAATTTTTGGAAAACTTTATCCTTTACCAAGTGGCCAGGGAACCTCCACCGTCTGGCCGGCTGGAAGCCACCTGGCGCCTCCAGCTCCAGCCAAACGGGGCTATGATCAGATATTAAAACTTCCTCAATTTTCGTGTCCCTGACACAATGGAACAAAGTTGCAGAAATAAATATGTAGTCTAATCTCCCCCATGTCCCATGAGCTCTGGACTGGTGCGTGTAATCTCTCTGATCAGGGTGTAAATTCCGCCACACATCTATGACAGAGAGGGAGTTAGCAAATTCACCTAGCATCTGGGACCCTCTCCGACCCTCAACTCCTCTGTCACCCTCCCCTGAATAATCTATCTTAGGGTCAATTGTTATGTTCATGTCCCCTGTTATAATTAAATGTTTATCTTCATATGGTAACAACTGCCTCAGTAATCCCGGGAAAAAGGAGCTATCAGGGGGGGTAGGAGCATAAACATTTAACAAGTATAACTCTCTCCCCTGTAGCCATAACTTAATCAAGAGAAATCGCCCCTTGGGATCTTGTAGGATCATTTCTGACCTGCAGGCCAGTCTGCGGTGGATACATATTGCCACCCCTCCTCTTCGCCCGTCTGGAGATGCGTATATCACTTTTCCTACCCATCCCTGTTTGAGTTTTTTGTGTTCTTCTGCTGTTAGCTTCGTTTCCTGTAAACATGCTATATCTACATTAAGGCGTTTTAAATGCGCTATTATCTTTTTCCTTTTAATGGGAGACGTAATGCCCCCCACATTCCAAGTAACTAACTTACAGTGTGTAATCGTATCGATTTGCTATCTTCCAATGTATGAATTCTGAAAGCTCAGCCCCTGGGTCCCAGCCCTTCCCCAGCAGCTGTGTACTTATTACTTCCCCCATTGTTCTCACCCCCATGGGCATGTTATTCCAGTGTTTTTCTCCCTTTTGTTTGGCCTGTGCGTGAGACCTTGTCTCTGCAACTTTGGAGCTCCCTCCCTCCCTTAGATACTGATTCTTTCCAGATCTTCGTCCTCCCCTCCCTTTACCCATCCCATTAACTAAGCCCCCCTCCCTCCCAATCCTGACCTTTACTTCTCTACTTCCGGGTGACAGGTACCGCTATGAGGTAACCCCTTCCCACCCACCCCCCAGGTCACCATCCCGGCTCTCAGTTGTAATTCTTCCCCCCTTTTTGGGGCCGGGCCATTCTAGGATGATCCTGAAATATGTAAACTCCCTCCAATACAATTCCTATTAATGAAACATATAACATTTTTGTATTTTATCTATAGTGCACCAGTAAATGCATTATATACATAACCTCAGTGAACCACATCTTCATCTCCTTCTTGTGTACTTGGAAAGCTGCTTAGGCTGTTAACAATAGTCTTCTAATCAGAATTGTCAGGTGGGTGCCTCATTAGGTGCCTGTAGTTCAACGTCTATAAACTGTTGAGCCTCTTGGACTGAATGGAAGGAGCGCCATCTGTTTTTGTGCTGAATCTTCAAAACAGCCGGGTAGAGCAGCAAGAATCTTGTTTTTCTGTTGACCAAAGTTGTGCAAAGCGGGTGAAATCTGCGCCTTTGTTCTTGTACTCCTGCTGAGAAATCCTGAAAGATTTTTATCTGGGCTCCGTCATATCTCAAAGTGTCTCTTTTTAAACGAAAGCCTCTCATGATTTCCTCTTTGTGCAAGTAGTTATGTACTTTGATTATCACCAGTCTGGGCCTTTGCTGTTCCTGTTGCCACCTGCCCAACCTGTGCGCCCTTTCTATGCACAGCTCTCCATAACTATCAGATAAAGCCAGTTCTTTTTTGAGCCATTGTTCCAGCACGTGCCCCAGCGATTTTTCTGGGATCGCCTCTGGTAGGCCAACAATTCTCAAGTTACATCTTCTTGCTCTGTTCTCCATATCTTCAATCTTATCTTGTTGTGCCTTGAGTTGATCCATCAGCCGGGTTACATCGTGAGTGTTTTGTGCCCTGGTGTCTTCCAAAACTGAGATTCTGCTTTCCGCTTCCCCCAGTCTTTTCACTGTATCTGCCATATTAGTTTCCATGTTGCTCATTTGGCGTTCTAGCAGGTCAAATCTTGGATTAAGTGCAGCACTTACTGCCATGGTGATCTGAGCCAATTGCTTTTCAGAAAAGTCCCCCAGCTTTTCAAGTTTTCCTTCTGCCATTTTAACCGCTATGGATGGGGGAGTATTTTTCCCTTTATCGTATTTGGTGCCGCTTCGAGTTGTACCAGCAGACTTAGGTCTCAGATATTGCTCCATACAGTCCGTATATTGCCCTGTGCTGTACTACGCACGCCAATTTTATGGCACTGGAACCCGTATATGAGAGTGTCAAAAGGAGTCACATATCCCGCAACCAGTGTTATTACTTCGCTTCTTACGATAGTTTAGTTATTGTGAGCAGGATAATATTCTCCTAGAAACCGTTTCTTTGTCCCATCTATATGTTAATATCAATCTTTTCACAATTCTTCTCGTCTGCTAGCAGTTATTTCTGCTAAGGTCATGGGGGCAGTTGTAACAAATTTCA
The DNA here is from genome assembly GCF_901765095.1 of Microcaecilia unicolor. Lineage (NCBI taxonomy): Eukaryota > Metazoa > Chordata > Amphibia > Gymnophiona > Siphonopidae > Microcaecilia > Microcaecilia unicolor. Next base: position 448,406,081 of record NC_044032.1, read on the forward strand.
ATCCATAGGAATCACCGGTGCGTAGCTTGCCATTCTGTTTCCCTCGGTTTATCCTGCTTTCCCGCCGACCATAGGGGTAAATATATACCAGTCCAGGACCCCCTTCGAGGTGGGGGAGGGATAGCCGGGATGTGCGATCGCTGAGCTACTCCTGCTTTATTGGCCTTCCTTTTATTGAGCCCCGCGGTTTATCATGCCGCTACTTGCCGCTAGACCATGCTGCCGTCTCTCCTCTGCCCGCTCCCGAGTTCTTCCGGTCGCCATCTTGGGCCACTTCGCTTGCGGTAATTAAGCTCCTACTACCGCTCTGCTGGGCACATCGGCAGAGATCCGCTGGTATTTTTTAACTCACGGGACCTTTAGACAGCATTATTAGTCGCGGGGGGACCCTGTGAGCGGGTGGAATGGAAGTCCCTCGCGCAGCGATGTGGAGCCCTCTAATCCGCGGCCATCTTCCCGCTCGGCTCCACCGGAAGTCTCAAAAAAATATAAGATTTAATAAATGAAATGAAAGAAATAAGAAACATTTATTTCAAACACTCGAACTATCCCCACCCTAATCTTCCAATCAACCATTCCTTCTCTAACCTACTCATGAATAGCTAAGAAATGGACCAAATGAAAGAGATTAAAACCATCCCAAACCCCACCCAATTAAAAATGCTCCAAAAAGATAAGGAAATTTTAATTCTTAACTGATAATTTTCTTTCCATTAGTCCCACCAGATCAATCCAGAGACTTGTGGGTTGTGTCCCTCTACCAGCAGGTGGAGATAGACAGAACCTCCAAGGTTTGCTATATGTGGACCTGTGCAGCCAGCTGAACCTCAATATGAACGATACTAAAGCAGTGGAATAGAAACAATAGAAAACTCTCCTGACATTGTCAGACCAATTGCCCAACATACTTCCACCACTTCCAATTTTATTTATTTTATAATCAAACGAAGGAACATTCAGAACAACGGAACCCGAAAAAACACTAACCAACCGAAACAAAACTGCAGACAGTAAATCCAGAGGGGGGGGGGGGGCTCTGGATTGATCGGTTGGGACTAATGGAAAGAAAATTATCAGGTAAGAATTAATTTTTCCTTCCATGGTGTCCCACAGGTCAATCCAGAGACTTGTAGGATATACCCAGGCAGTCCTCAAGTAGGGTGGGACACCCCCAACCCGGCAGAAATCACAGATGAGCCAAACACCGCATCCTGCTGAGCTGCCACATCCACCCAATAATGACGAGTGAATGTATGGACTGAAGCCCATGTAGCTCCCTGCAGATATTTTCCAGAGAGAACCAAACGGGACTCTGCATAGGAGGAAGTCTGAGCGCGCGTAGAATGAGCATGAACTTGCAAAGGAGCTTGCTTGCCCAATGCCACATATGCTGAAGAGAGACGGGCTCTTCTCAGGTATTTGGAGGTGACGAATGAATTTCGTCTTTCTGACCATCTCACGTCGAGGCAGCGAAGAGCCCAGAATTGCTCGGGGTAATTTACCCGGCGGAAGGCCGGCAAATGCAGGGACTGCCCCAAGTGGAAACGAGAAACCACCTTGGGCAGAAACGAAGGAACTGTCCTAATACCCTCACCTCTGTAAAACGCAGGAAGGGGTCTCTGCAAGAAAGGGCCTGCAACTCTGAAATTCTCCAAGCGGAAGTAATGGCTACTAGGAAAATCGCCTTCAAGGTGAGATCCTGAAATCGTAATCCCCGATAAGGGTTCGAAAGGAGGAAGCTGAAGTGCCTTGAGAACCAGATTAAGGTTCCAGGATGGCAGAACTGGCACGTGAGGAGGGCGCAAACAATTTACGCCCCTCAAGAAACTAACCACATCCGGGTGGGAGGCGATCGACACCCCCTGAAGCCGGCATCTAAAACATGCCAGAGCTGCCAAGAACTCAATGAGTGATTTTTGTACAGCCTCCTGAAGAAACGCGAGGATAACTGATACTGAAGCCGAAGCCGCTGAAAATCCCGAACTCGCACACCACACCCTAGCATAAGCTATCGAGGTGGATCTTTTCCAAGCCTACAGCATCGTAGCGATAACCACGTCCGGATACCCTTTTCTTCTCACCCTCGCCCTTTCAAGGGCCAGGCCGTAATACCAAAGGGAAAATTAGGTTCTTACCTTGATAATTTTCTTTCCTTTAGTCACCGCAGATGAATCCATTAACTGATGGGTTGCATCCACCTACCAGCAGGTGGAGATAGAGAACACTGAAAAACCATAGTGCCCTCTTGGACGGCTAGCTCCATCTGCCTTCAGTATTTGAAACTTCCAAAGCAGAGGGTATCGTCAAAGTAGAATAACATGAACTTTCCTCACAGCGAACGAATGCCTCAGAACAAGAGCAATAACCATACAAAAGGAGGGACGATCTCAACCTCCTGTAATAGAACAGTATATAGAAATCCTGAAAACTGTTTTGCAACTCCTCCCAATGAGGGAACATATCTGCATGAGAGAACTGAACAAAAAACAGAGTCAGACAGGGAGGGATTATGGATTCATCTGATGCGACTAAAGGAAAGAAAATTACCTTGCGGTAAGAACCTAATTTTCCCTTCCTTGTCATCAGCAGCAGATGAATCCATTAACTAATAGGATGTACAAAAGCACTCCCTAGTTAGAGCGGGAACAGGCAACTCTGTGAGCAAGCACCTGCGCTCCAGAATGTGCATCCCACTAAGCTGCAACATCCAGCCTGTAATGCTGGACTAAAGAAAGCTTAGAAGCCCAAGTAGCCGCACTACAGATCTCTTGGAGAGTGCCCACGTTTCAGCCCACGAGGAGGAAATCGCTCTCATGGAGTGCGCCTTTAACACGTCAGGCGGAGACCGCCCTGACAGCAGATACGCAGAAAAAATGACTTCCTTGAGCCAACAGGCTATAGTGGCCTTAGACGCTAGAGACCCTCTTCGAGGACCTGATAACACAAAAAGGTGATCAGAAGTCCTGAAGGCATTTGACATCTTCAAATATTGCAACAGAGCCCTGCGGACATCCAAAAGATGCAACTGCCCAAAAGATTCCGGAAACTCCTCTCTAGAAAAGGAGGGCAGATAAATGGGCTGGTTCAGGTGAAATGCTGAAACCACCTTAGGCAGGAAGGAAGGTACAGTACGTACCATTACTTGGACTCTGAGAATTACAGAAAGGGGTCTCGATGGGACAGTGCCTGGAGCTCAGACACGCGTCTCGCCGAGGTCATGGCCACCAAAATGACTGTCTTTAAAGTCACATCCTTCTCCGAAGCTCGCCTCAGTGGCTCAAAGGGCAAACACTGGAGCGCCTTCAACACCAGCCCCAGGTTCCAAGCCAGACTCGGCAGCCGCACTGGCGGGCGGAGCTGGAGAGCACTCTTAGAAATCGGGCAATGTCTGGAAGAGCAGCCAGGGAACAGCCAGAGACCTTCCCTCGAAAGCATGCCAATGCTGCCGTTTGCACTCGCAGGGAATTGTAGGCCAAGCCTTTTTGTAAACCATCCTGCAAAACGTCCAGTATTGGCGAGACTGTAGCCCGTGTGGATGTGATCGCCTTTGAAACACACCACGCCTCAAACTGGCGCCAGATCCGAGCATAAGCAACGGAGTTGGACCGCTTGCAGGCCTGCAAGAGAGTGGAGATGACTTTGTTAGAATAGCCAGTCTCTCAATTGCGCCATCTCAAGAGCCATGCCGTAAGACCAAAGCAGCAAGGATCCTATCAATAGGTTCGGCACCAGAGGCAAAAGAAGAGAGGGCCTCCACCAGCATCCGCTGGAGGTCCGCGTACCACGAATGCCTGGGCCAATCCGGGGCAATGAGAATCACCACTCCTCAATGTAGCCGAATTCGCAGGAGGACTCGCCCAATCAAGGGCCGAGGGAACACATACAGGAGGCCCGAGGGCCAGGGTTGAGCCAGAGCATCCAACCCCGCCGAGCAAGGATCTCTCCGTCTGCTGAAAAAGCGCAGGACTTTGGCATTGGTGCTTGACGTCATTAGATCCACCACGGGCATTCCCCATTTGGCACAGAGCTGAAGAAACACTTCGTCTGCCAGTTCCCACTCCGCTGGGTCAATTTGATGCCTGCTTAGGAAATCGGCTTGAACGTTGCTCTGACCTGCAATATGCGCTGCAGAAAGAAGCTGCAGGTGTAGCTCGGCCCAGTGGCAAATCTGAGTGGCCTCTGCGGCCCGCACTGCGTGCCGCCCTGGTGATTTATGTAGGCCACCGCTGTCGTGTTGTCTGACAGAACTCTGACAGCCAGCCCCTCCAGAGTCTTGTGAAAGGCCAGAAGAGCCTGGAATATCGCTCTCAGTTCCAAGCGATTGATGGACCACCCCGTTTCCGCGAGTGTCCACAGACCCTGGGCATAGCTTCCCTGGCAATGAGCTCCCCAACCGACCAGGCTGGCATCTGTTATCACCAGGCACCAAGAGGGAAGAACCAGCGGCATTCCTCGCTGCAGCATGCTGTCGGAGAGCCACCCCTCCATACTGAGCTGGGCTGCAGGGAGCCACGTTAGTCTGCGTTGATAATCCTGGGACATTGGAGACCAACGTTGAAGCAGGGCAATCTGCAGTGGTCTCAAGTGCGCTCTCGCCCATGGCACTACTTCCAAAGTGGCCATCATCGACCCCAACAGCTGGACAAAGTCCCAAGCTTGTGGGCGAGGCATCCGCAGGAGCAGACAGACCTGATTCTGAAGCTTGCACCGCCTTTGGTCGGGCAGAAAGACAAACCCCGAGGCCGTGTTGAACCGGATCCCCAAATATTCAAGAGACTGAGAAGGGGATCAGGTGACTTTTGGGTATATTGACGACCTAGCCAAGAGACTGCAGTACTGTGACCACTCTGGCTGTGGCCAGACGACTTTCGTCTGCCGAATCCGCTCTGATGAGCCAGTTGTCGAGGTACAGGTGAACCCTGATACCCTTTCATCTGAGAAAGGCAGCTACTACCACCATTACCTTGGAAAAGGTGCGGGGAGCTGTGGCGAGGCCAAAAGGCAAGGCCCGAAACTGGAAATGTTTTCCCAACACCGGAGAAACCGTTGATGCGGGGGCCAAATAGGAACGTGCAAGTAAGCTTCTTTTACGTCCAGAGACGTGAGAAACTCTCCTGGCTGTACCGCCGCAATGATGGAGCGCAGGGTTTCCATGCGAAAATGCTGCACTCTTAGTGCCTCGTTGACTGACCTTAAGTCGAGGATCGGTTGGAAAGACCCGCCTTTTCGAGGCACCACAAAGTAAATGAAGTAGCGACCTCAGCCATGTTCGGCGGGAGGCACAGGGATCACCGCTCCAAGGTGCAACAAGACTTGTAAGATCTCCTCTACCGCCGCCCGTTTTGATGGCAGTACCGCATCGAGACTCCACAAACACGTCTCTCACCAGGGCACTGAATTCCAGTCGGTAACCTTCTCTGATCAGGTCCAAGACCCACTGATCTGAGATAATCTTGGTCCATTCCTCGGAAAAAAAGAGGAAAAGGTGTCCTCCTACAACAGGAATCGAGGAATGGACCGGCGCCCCATCATTGAGGGGGCCGCCCCTGAACTCCTGGCCTTGAACCGGCCACTGTGGAACGCTTGTCCGAGCGAAAGCAGTTCCTCTGCTGAAAACGGGCACGTTGAGAAAACCCAGCAGAGCGCCCCGGGCGATACCTGCGAGCTTCACAGAAGTGAGGTCTGGAAGAGGAGGGCCACACAGAACCCTTGGAAGAAGGCCTCGGCCTATCCTCGGGTAACCGCTGGGGCTTAGGGTCCCCCAGGTCTTTAACAATTTTTTCCAGCTCCTCTCCAAATAACAGGTGGCACTGAAAGGGTAGCCTCACCAGCCTATGCTTAGAGGCCATGTCAGCCGCCCAGTGCCGTAGCCATAGAAGGCGGCGGGCAGCAATCGCCACAGACATCTGTTTAGCCGAAGCTCTGAACAGATCATAAAGGGCATCAGCCAAAAATGACAGGGCCGACTCCATCCGCGGTGCAACCTCAGCGAGGGACTCCGCACCATCCACGGGCTGCTCCACTGCCTGTTGTAACCAGGATAGGCAGGCCCGAGCAGCATAGGAACTGCAAACAGACGCCCTTAAGGCGAGGCCTGATAATTCAAAGGACCGTTTCAACGCGGATTCAAGCCGCCAGTCCTGCATGTCTTTCAGGGCAACCCCTCCCTCTACAGGGAGGGTGGTCCTCTTAGTCAGCGCCGTGACCAAAGCATCCACTTTAGGCAGCCCAAAAGGGGCCAAGTGCTCCTCACTTAGAGGGTAAAGCTGACCCATAGCCCTGGCCACTTTCAAAGGCCCATCGGGTTCAGACCATTGAGCTGTAATAAGCTCTTGGATGGAGTCATGCACAGGAAAGGCTTGAGCAGGCTTCTTAGTTCTCGCCATCCTAGGATTACCAGAGGAGGCCTCGTCCTTGGCAGGATCATCAATCGAGAGGGCCTGCAAGGCATCAGAAATGAGCGCTGGCAGCTCGTCGCGGTGGAAAATCCTCACTGCATTCTGATCATCCAGATCCGGTGGCAAACCGGCACCTTCCTCTGGCTCATCAGACCATGAGGCCCTGCCAGAACCCTCAGAATCCACACAGCCCGACCACGGGGGGGGGGGGGGGGGGGGGGGGGGGGGGGGGGAAGGAAAGTGCGCCACTCTCCGACGGGGAATTTACCCGTCTATGTTTAGCGTCCAACGCTCGGGGGAAGTAGCCAGCCTCGGGCCATCAACACCCGGGGGGAAACCATGTAGCAGCGCAGTGTCAAGACACCTGCGGCAGAGCTCTTTTCAGCATGAAGGCTTTATGCATTAAAAGCACAAACTCAGGGAAGAAAAACTCACCCTGATCCTCCATCTCCTAATTAGGAGTAACGTGAATAGGAGCTCCACTGGTAGCCTCTAACCGAGGCGTCCCCCTGCACTCAGACTCCTCCGCAACAGCGAGGGTCGAGACATGCGGCGCTTCCTAAATGGTGCCCGCTGCCAGCTCCATTGAGCGGGAAGAATCATCGCTCGCCATGCTCATACTAGCTCTAGCATCTAAAGAGCACGTCTTACAAAGCCCCGCTGCTGATCTGCGTTTACCACAATGGGAGCAGCGTTTAACTGCCTCAGCAGCCATCATCCGACCGGGCGGAATTATATAAGTAAAATGGCGGCTTCGCGCCAAAACGTAACCCGTTCGGAACAGCGTCCGTGGGACCTCCCCGGAGGAGCTGGGCACCACTCTCACCTCAAAAGACCGAGTAAAATGAGCTCCAGTCAAGCTGCACGATGAAAACAGCCTCAGAATAATTACACAGAATCAGTGCGTACTCCATATTTTTTTTTTTAACGCTGTGAGGAAAGTTGGAGGCAGGCAGCAACAGAGGTAGGCAGGGGGATGGGTAAGGCAGGGAAAGGGCGAACCTATATGCCTTCAAAGTGGGCACCACCAGCCACAACACCCCAGCTTCAACTGGCAAAGCACAGGAGCCAGCCCAGGCAGAATTTTTCCAGGAGCTGATCAAGCTACGTCCACACCTGCTGGGAGATAGAGAAATACTGAAGGCAGATGGAGCTAGCCGTCCAAGAGGGCACTATGGTTTTTCAGTGTTCTCTATCTCCACCTGCTGGTAGGCAGATACAACCCATCAGTTAATGGATTCATCTGCTGCTGATGACAAGGAAGGGGGAGGGATCCTCCATCGTGACTGGCCCCTGTATCAGGAGACCGTCCTATGCCAGTGGCAGAAAAGGACGATCAAATAGAAGCCTGATCACATCTGCGTACCAGGGTCGTCTGGGCCAATCCGGGGCCACTAGGATCACTCGATCGGGATAACTAGCAATGCGAGTCAGTAACCTGCCCACCATTGGCCACGGGGGAAAGGCATAGAGCAGGTCCCTGGGCCAAGGTTGAAGAAGGGCATCGATGCCTTCTAAGCCCAGCTCTCGTCCCCTGCTGAAGAAACGGGGAACTTTCGCTTGAATGAGGTGGCCATTAAGTACATCTCTGGCATTTCCCAACGGGCAGTTATCTGATCGAAGGCCAGAGAGGACAGTGTCTACTCCCCTGGCAACAACTGAGAAAGTCCGCTTGCACATTCTGTGATCCCGTTATACGAACCGAGAGATGAGTCTCTGCCCAACGGCAGATCAGAGCCACCTCGTGCACTAGGGGTGCCCTCCTGGTGCCCCCTGATGCTTTAAGTAGGCGACCGCCATCGCATTATCCAAAAGAACTCGAACTGGGCAACCGCGAAGAGACAGAAACACCCGAAGGGCCAGACGAATCGCCCGTAGCTCTAAGCGGTTGATGGACCATGACGCCTCTGTCGAAGTCCAAACGCCCTGGGCCGTCTGTTGCAGGCAATGAGCTCCCCAGCCAGACAGTGATACATCCATGGTCACTATCTTCCAGTCCGGGGTTGCCAGAGGAATGTCCGACACCAAATTCTATTGAATGAACCACCAAGTGCATGATTGTGTGCAGACGGGCCGAGCATGGCTCCCAAACCTCGTAATCCTCCGAGAGAGGAGACCAACGGCTCAGAAGGTGCCACTGGAGGGGGCAAATGCGAGCTCTGGCCCGCTTTACGACGTCCAAGGTGGAGGCCATGGAACCTAGAACTTGCACATAGTCCCAAACCTGCAAGTTCGGAGTTTGAAACCACGCTCGTAACTGAGCCCGTAACCGCTGTGCTCGAGCTGATGGAAGAGAAACTATCCTTGTTTGGGTATCGAAGCACACCCCAAGTATTCCAGCGTTTGGGAAGGCGTTAGGCTGCACTTCGGGAAGTTGATCACCCAACCAAGCGACTGAAGCAACCCAACCACTTTGTCGGTTGCCCGTCAACTCTCCTTGAAAAAAAGACGCCCGCACAAGCCATAGGGATGGACTTGAATCCCTTCCTTTCTGAGATAGGCCGCCACTACTACCAGGACCTTGGAAAAGGTCCGCGGGGCTGTAGCTAGGCCGAAGGGCATCGCTTTGAATTGAAACTGGCGACCAAGCACTGCAATGTGAAAAAAGCGCCTGTGGGAAGGTTAGGTTGGAATGTGTAAACAGGCCTCTTTGAGATCGAGAGAGGTCAAAAACTCCCCTGGCTATACCACTGCGATCACCGAGCGGAGGGTTTCCATGAGGAAATGCCGAACCCGTAAGGACCTGCTGATGCACTTGAGATCTAAGACGGGTCGCCAAGAACCGCCCTTTTTAGGCACCACAAAATAAATGGAGTATCGACCCTCTTTCTGCTGGGGGTACAAGCTGGATGGCACCCAGCCGTTGTAAGTTCAGGGTGTGTCGAACGGCCTGCACCTTGGAAGGACATTTGCAAGGAGATTCCAGAAAAGAGAGTCACAGAGGTCCTTCACAATCTGTTCTAAGTCTGTCCCAAACAAAATCATTCCCCTAAAAGGAAGCCTTGCTAAACGTGACTTAGAGGCCACGTCTGCAGCCCAATGCCGCAACCACAGCCAGCGACACGTAGTGACCGCTAGGGAAACCTCCTTCGCCGAAGCCCTGAAAAGATCATAAAGAAGATCCGCAAGGAAGGCTAAACCAGACTCTAAGGACGGCAAAACAGCCACGAGATCTTCCGGAGAGGAGGCTTTCTGTACCCACGATAAGAATGCCCCCACCGCATAGGAGCCACAAACTGAGGCCTGCAGGGAAAGGGTCACTACTTCAAAGGACCGCTTCAAACAAGTCTCCAACTTATGATCCTTAGGGTCCTTGGGCACCATGCCACCCTCCACAGGGAGAGTGGTTTTCTTAGTGACCGCTATGATTAAGGAATCCACCGTAGGGACCTTCAGCAAGTCTAAATCAGGAGCAGGTAGCGAGTAAAAATGCAGACATAGCTCTAAGCAACCTTAAGCCCACTGTCCGGCGTATCCCACTCTGCCGAAATAAGGATCTTCATGGCCTCATGCACATGAAAGGCACAAGGTGGGCATTTGGTGCCAGACATAATAGAGGCCACTGGACCTGATCCCCCTGACGATTCAGGGAGTGAAATGGCCAAAACCTCAAAAGCCCTAACAATCAGGGAGGGAAGCTCTTCCCTGCGAAAAAGGCGGGCAGCCATTGGATCATCCCCCTCCTCAGAGGGAAGGGAGACCTCATCTGCCAAATCCAAAGATTCTGAAGGGGAGCCCGGAGACAAAACCGGGCCATCTGTGTCAGATAGCTCCTCGGGATCCAAAATCTCAACCCGGGGACGTTTTGGCAGGAAAGACTGAGAAGCCTCAACAACTGAAGTTTGCTGAGGAAGAAATGGGGCTGCCTGAATAGACGCTCCCGACTTCCTCAAAAGAAAGGCATTGTGCATTAATAAAACAAAATCTGGGTAAAAAGGAACCGCAAAGGACTCCCCTGCTCCCTGTACATCAATTCTCTCCATTGGAGCCTGTGCCACAGAAGCGCGCTGCACCTCTTGTCTATCAACCGCCATGTGCGGAGCGGGTCGCACCGGAAAGGAACAAATGGCGCCCACCAACGCGCGCTGCACTAACTGCCCTGAGGAAACCACCAAAACTATTCCCTGTGCTTCCGACTCACCGGACGCCTGAGAGGAACCCCCGTCGCGCTAAACACCCGCTGCAGACTGATGGCGGCAGGACTCGCACTCCCCTGATGCTGCTCTCCGGCCCCCACACCGGAAGCAGCGTTAGCCACCTCAGAAGGCACTGACATGCTCCACAAACGCCTGCCCCAAAACTGACTCGGCAGAACATCTAGTTCCTCCGTTTGATTAAACAAAAACAAAGTCTTTTACCTTTTTTTTTTTTTTAATTATTTATTTATAGTTTCAAAATTACACATCTTCTCATAGAAGCATACAGTAACAAAGAAAAAAAGAAACTAAAGGAAATAATCACATTCTTGTGACAACTGCTTGTCTCAATAGTGGAAACATTTTTACGTTAAACATCGTCCACAATATTGGAAATACTTAAATAGATCCAAGATATACTTATAATACCTAAAGGAAAATAACAATTGTTACATGCTCCGGGTACATTCTCAATCTACCATACAGTGTCCGCATGGAAATCTAAATTTTAACAATAACATTCTCAGCTTCTCTAGCATTGATAAAGTTCTCGAGTTGTTTTGGATCAGAAAATTGGTAATTGTTTTGTAAATAAATAAAACGACAAATACAAGGAAATTTAAGAGTAAATGTTGCCCCTAGATTTAATGCTCTTTGGCGCAGAGCCAAAAAGGCTCTGCGCCTAGCCTGAGTTTCTTTAGCTAAATCTGGAAAAATCCTAATTTTGGCACCAAAAAACATCGAGTTCATATGTTTAAAGAATAACTTTAACACCATCTCCCTATCTATCTCAAGTGTCTTACCTTTTTTTTTTTTAGTCAGGAGAGAAAGGAAACACCCGATCAGGCCCACAGCCCTGAGCGACGGAGGAAAGGTAGGGGGAGACCGGGAGGGACCTGGCACCACCAGGTGTACACCACAAGCTACAAACAGCCACTCAAGCCCTGTCTGTGCTAAACTAGGTCCAAATGACACCAGTAGCCAGATCAAACCAGAACTGCACAGAGATGTCCCTCCACCTGCTAGATAGAGAGAATACTGAGGTTCAGCTGGCTGCACAGGTCCACATATAGCAAACCTCGGAGATTCTATCTCCACCTGCTGGTAGAGGGACACAACCCGCAAGTCTCTGGATTGATCTGTGGGACGCCATGGAAACTGCCATCCTCCTAAAAGGCAATTCACAACTTCCTCCCAATCACTCCCAAACTTGTTCTACACATGGGGCTAGCTTAACCATTAAGTAAACTGCCCAGGATGGCAGTTTCTGGGGGAGTCGCAAACAGCAGTTGCAGTCAAGCAAAACAGACTTGACAGCCAGGCAAATTAAAAGAACCATTAGCACGTGCTTTTACAAGCAGGGAAGGTGGGTACATTTCAAACAGTCAATTTCCCCTTGATAGATGACTTTTGGAAACTGTGCTCATTATGTATGCACACACAAAACAAAGTTTAATATTTAAAAGAGTGATGTCCATCAATGCATTTTTAAAGGTTGTTCTGGGATGGGTGATTGGATAATCAAGACTAGAGTTTCATTCTTAAATTCTTGGAGTGGGGGGGGGGGGGGGGCGGAGGGAACAAAAGCATGAAACATAATTGGGGGAGGGTGAGCAAAGCTGAAATTCTGCTAGGGCGTCCAGCAACCCTTACAATGTCTTTGTGCCCAAGCTACCTAATCTGGAATTGTTACTTTTAGGCAATTCCTGCGCAGCAAATGAGAGGAAGCCTATTCAGTTCCTAAGGGCTTCCTCTCATTTGCCACACGGGAATCACTAGCGCAGCTTTGTAACAAAAGCCATTAATGAGGCGAACAAGCCCACTAGGTTTGCCATGTTCATCAACACGCTCTGTGTGAATATTACTAATCACTGTGACATGACTAGCATGAAATTTGCTGATTAGTTAAAACTGTCATTAATTATATTCATTATTCAATCATAACTGAATTGTCACCCACTGAAAATTCTCCATCCAGAACCAATATTCTCATCCTTTCCCTCCCCCATCCACACTGGTCAAACCACAGACATCCTCTGTGTTGGCCCTGTCACTCCCCTGCACCCACATATGTCTTTACAACATGAGTTAGAAAAATACATGTTGTACAGTGCACAGTCGTTTTTCAGCACAAACATCATGGGCCCCTAACAGACATCACTTCATGCATCTAAGAATATTTGATATATTTGTCAAATATTTTTTTATTTGTATTCCTAAATATTTACAAGGACATATCAATAAAAGTACAACAAATCAGTATAAACATATAAAGTAACTTGAACAACAATGATCAGTCTGGAGATGGCTACACTGCATATCAATCAAGAAAACTATAAATGCTGTGAGGGAATTAATAATGAATTTAGTAAATACATAGATAATTAACTTGAGGTCAATGGTGGGATATATTAGTATCAGCAGAGAATTCCAATAACAGAGACCATTAGGCATATTTTCAAAGCATGTAGCCATCCAAAGTTCCATAGGTTTCTATGGAACTTTGGAAGGCTAAGTGGTTTGAAAATATGCATACATGTGTCTCGATATTCCTTAACTAAGTTACGTTTCTCTGACAATCTCCTTTCAAATTGTAAAATATTACAAACTTAATTCCACCAATGAAATAATGAGCACGTAAAAGTGGACTTCTAGTGAAAAAGAACAGTTTTCATTGCTATCACTATTAGCAGATCAAATAAGATTTGATGATTCTCTAAAAGAGAAGTAGATAAAGTTGTTGATTGAAATATTTTGATATGGAAGTGAAGAGAGGTATTAATATTAAATATCTATTGTATCAAAGTTCACACTTCTATCCAAAAAGGTTGAATGAGAGCACAGTCATAACGAAAAATTATGTCTTTCCTGTAATTTATCCTTCATTTAGTCACAGCAGATGAATCCAGAGACTTGAGGGTTGTGTCCATCTACCAGCAGGTGGAAATAGAAAGCGTGGAATTGAACTGTCTTATAGGATGAAATGCTACTTGGAGATTCATTATTTCTCATCACAAAGTAGAAGGAAACAGAATTATAACATTTCTTCTTCCCCACAGGGAAACATGATAATCCAAGAACTGCAAAGAGGTAAACTGATTACAACAGTCTCTTTAAAAGTGAAAAATGGCAGAACACGGATCAAAAGAGAGAACAAACCGATAGCCATCACTGAAAAAAAGAAAACAAAAGGCAGGATTCTGGATTCATCTGCTTCGACTAAAGGAAAGAAAATTATCAGTTAAGACATAATTTTTCATTCCTTAACGTCAGCAGCAGATGAATCCAGAGGCATACACTAGGATCTCTAAAGGAGAGAAAGGGATTGTAGAGCTTAGTAGATGATATGGATGGGTATATAGGCCACATGGTCTTTATGTCCTGATATTTTCTTTTGTTTCTAGAATCTGACTAGAACAGGGTGGGCAACCACAGTCCTGAAGGGCCACAACAGTTGGGTTTTCAAGATTTACACAATGAATATGTATGAGATCTATCTGGATACAATAGAAGCAAACTCGTGTAATCATTGTAAAAATCTTGAAAACCTGACAGGGTTGTGGCTCTTGAGGATCATGGCTACCCAGCCCTGGATTAGGAAAACTAGAGGGTTTATTTTTAACTATTTTGTTTTACTGGTCATCCTTAGGAAAAGTCAAGACTATCTGATTGGTTTGGATAAGGTCTTTGATGTTGTCCTATCATACTACACTTATTTCTGTAGTCATATCTAGTACTACCCTTCAGCAATAACTAATATGGTGTATTTCTCAGTTACTAGTTGCTATAATTACTATGGGTTTCCCAGATGCTGTTTGTGTAAAATTCAGACTGAAAAACTAGAAAATGTCTGCAACACAGGTGCACACTTTACTTACTAGTTTATTGTCTTGGGTTGTATACATTCTTATCAAAACTTTATCCTCTTTAAGACCTAAAGGCAGACTTGAGTTTTGATGGGGAGAACATAATGATGCAAAATTGACTGATATCCATTTCAACCTTCTGCCATCCTGAATTGACCGCAAGTTCCAATGCTAGAGAAGGGGAGGCAGTTTGCAAACTAATAGATAAATAATGGTTCTCAAGTACAGCCACAAGAGAGTTCTAGTGTATGCCATCAGTTAAAGAGCAAATCACAGAGATGTAATTTGGGTGTTTTTGTGTCCATTCTTCCTGAGAGGGAGAATCACAGGCCCTCTAACCTGCCATCCTTCAACAAGCAGAAAGGGAAAAGATGAAGTAGTGAATAGAAGTGTAACAAGGAGAAACAACCAGGCAGACAGTGGATTTATGAAGAAAGGATGAGGGAAAGAATGGTGGAAGCAATGGTGAGACAAGAAGATATTAAGGAAGGGAAAAAAAAAACCAAAAAGATGTGTCTGTGATTCTTCTACAGTAGGTGGGATTTATAAATGTGCCTGGCAAGGTACTGTGGTTTGCTAAGACCAAAGGCATTTTTTTTTTTTTTACAATCCTGTTGTACCCTGTGAAATAGTGCAGAAAATAACAAAATTTTAATTTAATAAATAGTGATGAGTAATTGAGCATGCAAAATGGTAAACTTGCTTCTTCCAATACCCCCCCCCCCAAACGGAAGATAATTATTTTAGAAAAGCGTAGAAGGAAGGGCTGTGTATAAAACGAGATTTAAACGGCCTTTCTTTTAAGTTACACAACTGTTTCAACGACCCCACATTGAAAAGGATGTGTGTAGACAGTAATAGTCAGTTGGTGTTCATCCACTGATTTCCAAAGAAGCTGAATCGAACATCCATATGCAAGACCCTGCGCGGACTGAAAGGCCATTCAGTAAGAAAGATTCGCAAAAAAAAAAAAAAAAAACCGGCACAAATCTTTTGGTACAATAGTGGAAGTGAGCCTATCTAGTCCACTCCACTGTAAGATAGGAAGCCAATTAAGTTAATATCGGTTTCCTCCACTCCCCTTCGCAGCCGTCATTCCCATACACTCAAATCACAGCAAGCAAACCTATCAGCTCAGCTGCTGCAAGGGGATTTAATAGCCAGGAGTGGAAGTGAGCCTATCTAGTCCACTGTAACCAAGGAAGCCAATTTGGTTCATCTCTATTTCCACTCCCCCGCGCAGTCGTCATTGCCATTCACACAAAACAAAGCAAGCAAACCTATTAGTTGCTTGCTGCATCTGCGTTGTAGAGATCTATAAAATAATGACTGGAGTTAAATGGAATCCGGGAGGATCTCGAAGATCCCGCTGTATCCGTTTTTTACCTTTTGCCAAAAAATTGCGAGCAAGCACACTTTACAACAACCCAAAGACATTACTGCTATAATCACTCACTGCCTAGCAAATTATGAGGCCTGACAGCGTTTCGCGCTCCCGGAATCGTGCCGGGAAGGCTGACTACTACAGTACAACTGTCAAGGGCCCTCACCTGAGACACAACGAGAACTCTTCTCAAGGCCGCCGCCATATCTCTTCTTCACGGAAATTACGAAACAGAGCTCGAGCCACAGAAATTAGATTGAGACAGAAGACGGCGTGAGCCTATAGCCCAAGGAGATTAAGTAGACGTGACACGTGAGTGGAAGTGAGCCTATAGCCCACTATAAGCAAGGAAGTCTATCTCTGTTTCCACTCCGCTGCGCAGCCGTCATCTCTAGTGCACTCAAAACAAAGTAAGCAAACCTATGAGCTGCTGCATCCACGTTGTCGTTGTTTATTGTTGGTCCATCTGTAACAAGTCTAAAGCTGTTTCAACTGGATAGGCAGTGCCTTCTAAGGTGAAGGCCAAAAGATTTTTTTCCACTTATTGGACAGCTTTTTAATTTATTTGAAAGCTTCCCATATGTAGATATAATTATCATGAAATAACAATTGAATATCACTAAAACAGCTTTAAACTGTATTTTATAAATGGTAGAAACAGCAATTTTAAACTATTTTAGCTCATTTTTCTACACTAAAAACTACATAAATAAATACACTGTATATAATACAGATGGACAAATTTCAGTGAGGATGGCCTGTTTGGTTCTTCTTAACTGTTGTAATCTGCCTTGGGAAGCCAAGGTGTTATAAAGTTAGAGGACCAGTCTTGCAATCCAGAGGTGGCCAGTTCAAATCCCACTGCTGCTCCTTATGATCTTGGGCAAGTCACTTAACCCTCCATTGACTCAGGTACAAACTTAGATTGTGAGCCCTCCTGGGACAGAGAAATATCCAGTGTACCTGAAAGTACCTCACCTTGAGCTACTACTGAAAAAGGTGTGAGCAAAATCCAAATAAATAAATAAAGATGATGGAATATATTGAAATTAAATGGAAATAGTATTAAACTCTCTGTTCATTGGGACACATGGAATCATATCTTCATCTGTTTTGTAGAAGTTTAGCTTTTAGATACACAAGTGGATCATTCCGTTTTGAACATGTTTCAGGGGCAAGTGGTTTTATAAGTCAAAATAAAAATAAATATTTTGTTTCATGCAGATCTCTTTTGTTTAAACATAAATGGGCTATAAGCCCCTAATGTATCCCATTGGTTTTCTTATAGTTTGTTCTTGTGACAACTTATACTGTGCCAAAACTGAAAACAACTAAAGGCAACTAAAGGCAACTATTAAAACCTCTGCAACTTTCACATTGAAGTGCTAAGTACAGCCATTTGTTCCTCTATTGCCGGAAGCCTTTAATCTCACAGGCCTGGTCTGAATTTACAACTTTAAAAATGACTGTTATTTTAGATTATTTAAAGCCTTAACCCTGCATTGCCAACTAGTAAGACTGATGATCTACAGGTTGAACGCCACAGGGGGACTGCAGTGCTGCACAATTAAATTTTGCCTAACTAGCTTCTGGCACAAAAAATGTGCATTGGTCCCAAAGACCATGCAAGCATCCCAGTGGTGTTTGGGAGAGGAAACCATAATCCCCACCAACCAAAGAGAAAGCAAAAGTGCAAGAGATCCAACACCTACATAACATTAATTAAAAGATCATCTCATTGCCACACCAAACCTACCCCCAGACCACCCTTGGGAAATATAGGACTAGAGAATGCCAGATCAGCTGCAAATAAATCCTCAGTGATACATGATGTCATAAATGAACAGCATCTTGATATCCTAGGAATATTTATTTATTTGTTACATTTGTACCCCGCACTTTCCCACTCGAGGCAGGTTCAGTGCAGCTTACATAGTAATAGGGGTTACAAGGTATAGCAGAGAGAGTACAAGCTGTGGTATAACAGAATAATGATGGAGATATGCAGATAGGTGGGATGGTCAAGTAAGAAGGGGGTAGGAGAGGCAGGAGGGGGAAGGTTAAAATGAACAAGGGATAAGGGGGTGGGAGTGGCTGGAGGAGGGAATAGTTTGAGGGATAGCATGGGGGGGGGGAATAAGTGAAACCTGGTTAGATGAAAGTGGGGGTTTACCCAGTGGCATTCCTAGGGTTGGACGGTGGGTGCGGTCCGCCCCGGGTGCACGCCGTTGGGGGGGGGGGGTGCCGTGCGCGCCTGTCCTCTGTTGTTCCATGCTTCTTCTCTGCCCCGGAACAGGTTACTTCCTGTTCCGGGGCAGAGAAGAAGCATGGAACAACGGAGGACAGGCGCACGCGGCACCCCCCCAGCGGCGTGCACCCAGCGGGGGGGGGGGGGTTCCTTCGCGGGGGTGTCCTTTCGCCAGGGAGGATCTGCGCTGCATCGGGGGGGGGGTGTTGCACCCAGGGGGCAGGGCGCATCGGCGATCCGCCCCGGGTGCCAGCCCCCCCCAGGAACGCCACTGGGTTTACCACTGGCTGAACTATGCCCAACAGGTTTCAACATCAACCAAGACCAGGAAGATGGGGTGGAAGGGTAGCAGTCTTGATTCGGGATACAATCAAACCGCAGAATATCCATCCCCCAGCTACATGAATCAGAATCTCTTTTAATCCAACTTGAAAAGGAGAAACCAATCTGGCTGCTCATGATATACAGAGCACCTCTTAACAACACATTATCTGTGCAAGAACTCCTAGACCTGATTACTCAAGTGACCCTGAATCACCCTAGGCTGGTGATAAAGGAAAATTTCAATCTACACATCAAAACCCCAGATACCATCACAGCTGCCTTTCTGGACACGATGACAGCACTAGGATTTACACAGGTGATCAATTCTCCAACCCACAAAAAGGGTCACATACTAGACCTGGTATTCCACAGAGGGGTGGATATTCCATAATTCTGGGATAACAGAATTGAAATAACACCCCTATCATGGTCAGACCATTTTCTAATTAAATTCTCCCTAAGTGACCACCTGAAACAAATGGCACCTCTCAGATTTTGGAAGGAGATCAGAGAGAAAACAATGCTGACCGCTGAGAATTTCCTAGAGGCCTTGGACTATCCACAGGTGGATGAAAAGTCAACAACAGTGTCAGAACAAGTTGACATCTGGAATACACACTTAGCCGAGACCTTTGAGAAAATAGCACCACTAAAAAGAGGTCTTATGCCCCACTCAGAAACACTCACCTTGGTTTTCTCCAGAACTTTGGATCCTTAAACGCGAAGGACGAAAACTGGAAAGGAGATGGCGTAAAACTCGCTTGGATGAAGACAGGCTAACTGTAGGAAGCACATGGCAAAGTACAGCAACAAAAAAAAAACAGTATTTCTCTCAATGCATTGCACAGGCTGCCAATTCAACCAAGCAATTGTTCAGTATAGTAAACAGCTTACTGCAACCCCCACAACAGAATCAGCCTGCCCAGTCTAAACTGAACTACAGTGATTTTGCTGCAAACTTTGCCAACAAAATTAAAAGTCTCCGCCAGGATTTACAGGCAATCCCACCCAATCCCCAGCCAGTCAACTAGGGGTGCACGAACTCGCCCCCTCATGACAGAGACAAATGGGACACTTTTAACCCAATGACAGAAGAGAGCCTTGACAAAATACTAAGAGACCTTCGACCAAGCACAGGTGCAAATCAAAGTAGGGTATGCACATATGACTCATCTTGTTGGGCAGACTGGATGGACCGTGCAGGTCTTTTTCTGCCGTCATCTACTATGTTATGTTACCTGCTCCCTTGACCCCTGCCCATCAAAGATAGTGCAGCAGGCAAGTATAGACCTCATAGAAGGCGCCACAAAAATTGTGAACACCTCTTTTTCTAATGGGCAATTACCAACAGTATTAAAAAGGGCAGTGGTTCGTCCTCTGCTAAAGAAAAACAACCTTGACCAGGACAAACTTGAAAGTTACAGGCCAGTATCCAACATCCAGTTTCTAGGGAAACTCAGAGAACAAACAGTCTGTGTTCAACTTAATGATTGGCTAGAAGAGAGAAACTGGCTAGATCCATGCCAATCTGGATTCAGACCCAGTTATGGAACAGAATGGTCCTCGTATCCCTACTAGATGATGTTCACAGAAACCAAGACAAGAGACTCATCTCAGTGTTAGTACTGCTAGATTTCTCAGCAACTTTTGACACTGTGAATCATGATATGATGCTACAACGACTGACAGAAACAGGTATCAATGGAACAGTACTTGCCTGGTTCAGATTCTATCTATCAGACAGGCAAGAATCCCTAATGTTTGGCAGCAGCTCATCACCACCATGGGCACTGACCTGCAGGGTACCACAAGGATTGATACTGTCACCTATTCTGTTCAATATCTACCTCAAGCCACTAGCTGAGCTGATTCGGTCAATGGACACTCAGTTCTACATATATGCGGATGATGTGCAGCTACTCATACCCATTGAACCTGACTTACCTACAGCCTTGAATAAACTGTTTACCTGTCTAACATCAATTCAAGAATGGGCTAAACACAACAAACTTTGCCTGAACCCAAGTAAAACTGAGCTTCTCTGGGTCCCTAACACAAGTAGATACATACCTGACATCAAAATCCGTTCTGGGAAGTATGAACTCCCCCTCAAATCACAAGTTAGGAACCTTGGAATACAGTTAGATTCAACACTTACTCTGATTCCCCAAATCCGAGCAACCTTCAAGAGCTGCTTCTACTACTTGCGACAGCTATGCTGCCTCTCTCCTTACATCGAGAAGGTAAATCTTATCCCAGTTGTGCATGCCATGATAACATCAAGACTGGATTACTGCAATGTACTATACAATGGTCTGACTAAAAAGGGCCTGCACCAACTCAAGTTGATTCAGAATGCAGCAGCAAGACTCATAGAAGGCTGCAAGTGACGTGACCACATCACACCATTTTTGCAAAAACTTAATTGGCTACCAGTACAATACAGGCTAAATTGAAAACTCTATGTCTGATCTTCAAGGCCATGAAAGGAAATCACCCTGAGTACCTGAAAAATAGGATGATCTTCCACACACCGCCAAGGACACTAAGGTCCTCCCAAGGACTTTCACTAACCACACCCTCTCCAAAAGACATTATATGATATGATACCCGCAAGCGAGCCTTCTCCGGAATGCACTGCCATCTCTCTGACCTCATGTGCAACTTTCTTTAAATCAGTCACCTTACTTTCTAACTCCTCCTACTTTCCTACCTATCTATATATTACATCTTTGCTTTACCCTATACTATCAAATATAATGTTCTATTATGTATTGTGTTGACATTGTAAGTAGTATACCTTGTCATATTTTGTATTGTTATTTGAATATTTTTACTGCTGTAATTGGCTATTGCTCATGTTTGATCTATTCTTACTGTACACCGCCTTGAGTGAATTCCTTCAAAAAGGCGGTAAATACATCCTAATAAAAAAAAAATATCCTCAGGACTGGAAGGATCTATGTTTTTACTGAGATTACAGGGAAACACAGCGAAGGTGACACACAAGATGATGTAGTAAAAACATCCAACGGAATCAGAGTTCACCTCAGTAGTTTTATTCAAAAATATATGCAATGGACTCGACACGAATGTAGCAAACACTGGAGCGCGCACTTCTATATTGAAGCAAAAATGCTTCAGTATAGAAGTGCGTGCTCCAGTGTTTGCTACATTCTGTGCCCGTTTTGAAGTGCGCGCGCCGGTGTTCGGTACACCAGATACTAGGAGTTGGAGTTGAATGGGTAGATGTGAAGCGTCTGTTTATGCTTTCCAAAAACACTAGGACTAGGGGGCATGTGATGAAGCTACAAAGTAGTAAATTTAAAACGAATTGGAGAAAATGTTTCTTCACTCAAGGTGTAATTAAACTCTGGAATTTGTTGCCAGAGAATGTGGTAAAGGTGGTTAGCTTAGCAGAGTTTTTAAAAGGTGTGGACGGCTTCCTAAAGGAAAAGTCCATAGACCATTATTAAATTGGACTTGGGGAAAATCCACTATTTCTGGGATAAGCAGTATAAAATGTTTAATACTTTTTTGGAATCTTGCCAGGTATTTGTGACCTGGATTGGCCACTGTTGGAAACAGGATGCTGGGCTTGATGGACCTTTGGTCTTTCCCAGTATGGCAATACGTATGTACTTATGTAGGTTATTTCTTTCAGACGTTATAGAACGCAGAGAAGTTCTACTTGTGCACTATACAGGGACTCCTGAGGCAGGCCCTCATGGCCAAAACACGATTTGGGTTGAGTCCATTGCATATAGTTTTGAATAAAACTACTGATTTGAACTGTTTGAGTCCATTGACGTTTTTTCTATATCATCTTATGTGTCACCTTCACTGTGTTTGCCTGTTTGCATTGACCTGTGCGGGGTGTTTTTTTTTTTTTTTTGTTCTTCTGTGCTTGTGATTTACTGAGATTACACCAAAATCAACTTTTTTGTATGGCAAGTTAATGGGGAAATGCCCTTTTTCTGCTTTGCATCCATTCTTAGAGAAGGAGCTATGGGGGCTCTGTGGATGCAAAATATATGTTTAAATTAACAGTTTGATAGTCTGTGTGCAGGGTTAGGGGCTGGTATTTTTTATATTAGGCTACATATTTAGGGCCTTTTTTACTAAACAATGCCAGTGATTCCTGGCATGGCAAATGTGCTGCAGCCCACATGGGCTGCATCATATTTGCTGCACAGTTTAGTAAAAGAGGTCCTTAAATTGCTACATCAAAAGTATTTACCTGTTTTATTAATACAGCTTATTAAGGTGTTTATATTTGTTATAAAGCAAATTTGAAGGATATGTACCATTGTGGTAATTATTTTTGCAGGATACTGTGATGTGTGTTTAGATGTTGACCAAACTCAAATCCACTATAATGTAAAAGTTTAAGTTATGGGATAATGCAAACTTATTTTAAAATGTCAGTGTTTCCATTGGTCTCCTTTTACAAAGTCGTGGTAGTGATTCCCGTGTGGCAAATGCAACAAAGCTCATAGGAATTGACTGGGCTTTGTCTCATTTGCTGCATGAGGAATCACTACTGCGGCTTTGTAAAAGGAGCCCAAAATTTCCATAAATAGGTATGGGGTTTAGTTTTGGTGCAGGATGGACTACTTAGATTTGTCATCATGTGCACACTAAGGCATTATTTAGGAGTATCTCAAGCACTACACACCTATATGCCTAATCCCCCCCCCCCCCCACAAAAATATCTCTATATCTATCTATCTATCTATCTATCTATCTATCTACACATATATATATATTTATTATTATATATATATAATTTACGGAAAAAAACAAAACACATAGAGTCCACACTCACTTACATCAATGCATCACACATCCACTTATCATCTCTCATCCCCCCTAATTCCACATTACTCATACATATACTTACAGAAATATGTACACCATGTGTCTCTGTGTCTTAACACTGCCCTTAAGCTTCCCATTGTCTCCTCCCAAAGTCTCCCTGTTGATGTCCCATTGTGATATTCCTAATGATAATTCGATTATCTCGCATAACTTGTACAATGTAACCCATAACCAATTTGTAACAACTGTAGTCTCATTATTCATATCTTATTGTAAGCCACACTGAGCCCGCAAAGAGGTGGGAAAATGTGGGATACAAATGCAAACAATAAATAAACATATCAAGTCTAGCTACACCACTGGCATAGGCATCTTCAGGTTAGGTATGAGGTGCAAGGCTGGGATGCAACTTTGTCCTGCACAAGCAACAGGCCTTCGATTACAGGCATACCTCCACTTGGATTTTGGTGGGGAACGCTAGGTGCGATATATGGGGGATAAGGGGGAATTCTATGAATGGTTCTTATAAATGGTCTCCAGGAAAGATCTGTACTAAGCGCTACTCTATGAAATGCACATGATCCTTATAGGCGGAAAATGATCAGAGCAGATCGTTAAGAGACAAAATGCAATTTATTGTTAAAAACCTTTGAATAAATCAGCCCGACACAGACCGTGTTTCACCCAGCAGGGCTGCTTCAGGGGCTACACGATAATCCTTTACTATCAAAATATAATAGATATATATCGAAGAAAGCCATCGAAACAGAATGTACAGAAGATCACAGTCATTGATCCACTTGAAAAAACAGCTCAATCAAAAAAGAGTGTACTGACATGAAATCAATCCTGGTGTAAAGGCAGGTGCCCAAATTGGGCAGAGTCCCGTTATTCTGTAACACTGCGTACAGTTTTTTAGAATGCTTGGCCAGAAAGTTTTTAATTGCCCCCTGACGCAAACATTCCACCAAAACAAAGCCTGTGTTAGGTCCTTCGATAGAGCTTTGACTGCTGGCCAATTCTTGGAGGCACTTTTGTGCTTTTTTTGCTTGGCTTGGTTTCCTGTGCTTTGGACTCCCTTTCGTTTGCTTTATTGTATAAGTCCCTATTTTCTTATTCCTGTTACTCTCTCTTATCTATCTGTTCCGTCTTTGCTTACACCCTATGCTATTAAAATGTTTTATTGTGTATTGCGTTGGCATTATAATGTAGCATACTATGCCATACTTTGTATTGTTTGAATATTTTTACTGCTGTAATTGTCTGTTGCTTATGTTTGACTTATTCTTGCTGTACACCGCCTTGAGTGAACTCCTTCAAAGAGGTGGTAAATAAATCCTAATCCTATATAATTCTCACCTCCAACGTTCTATGCGTCTGCCTGCCTGTGTCCGTGACTTTCTTCACAGTTGGTCTGCTAGGCTCCGAAGCCTTGGATGACATCACCGTTGCGATGGTGACCACACTCCTGGGGGTGGGGCTGACCAGGGAGTGGGCGGGGCGCATGCCGTGGACGCTGATCATGTCGCCGCCGCTGGGGATGTCATGGGAAACAGCAGGGTGACCGGCAGCAGCCAGGCCGTCGTGATCACAAGCAGGAGCAAACCCCCCCCCCCCTCAGCGCATCACCCAAGCCCCCCTCCTCGGCGCATCAAACACCCCCTCCCCCTGGGGCACATCAACCCCCCCACACCCCTTCTGGTGCATCAAACCCCCTCGCCACCTGCAGCAGCCTCTGGTACCTCTGTCCTGCACATCTCGCCCTTTTGTTGATGACATTTCCTTTTTATGCAGGGGTTGGGACGTGCAGAGGAAAGACTCCAGGACTAGCTGCAGACAGCATGCGCTGATCGCTGTCACAGCAAGGATAAAGGTCAGAAGCGCCACAGGCATGAGACGAAGAGGAAGAATGGGGGGGCGGGAGAAGTCAGGACAGCTGCCAATTCGCAACAGGCTGCACATGAAAGGATGGAGGGAGAGAGAGAACCACAGCATGAGGGAATGAAAGAAAAACGATGCAGGAGGGAGGGAGGGGACGATGACCCTGGAACTGGGAGGAAGGGAGGGGGGAAGGGGGTAGGGAACGACCCAGGAACTGGGAGGGAGGGAGGGGGGCCCCTGGCACACACTGTCATGCTCACACACACACTTGCACCCAGTCTCACTCTCTGTCTGACACACACACACACACATAGGCGCCCCCATATAAGAGGCTTGGGGAGGCTAAGCCTCCCCAGCCAAGCTGTGAGCTTTCCTCGCCTGCCTCCTCCTCATGTAGCCCCGATACCAAAACAAAAGCCGCCGCCGCCCACCCCCCGCTGAGCCCGCCCTCAGCTCTCTGACCTTTCCATTCCTGCTGTGGCCGCCTGGCGTTTAAACCTTTTTAAGTCGCAGCGATGGCTCACCTCCGCTCCAGCCTTTCCCTTCTCGCTTCTCGCTCAGTGTCCCGCCCTCGCGGAAACAGGAAATACCTCATCAGAGGAAAGCAGGACACTGAGCAAGAAGGGAAAGTCTAGAGCGGAGGTGAGCCGTCGCTGCAACTTAAAAAGGTTAGATGGAAGCTGCAGGGTCCCAGGCTGTCAGGAGCCAGCATGGGGCGGAGTCGGGAAGTGCTCCCATGCCGGTAAAGGGAGGCACACCGGGCTTGCAGGACCCGAGCTTGTCATTTGGAGGCTGAAGTTTGATGCCCAGTGGCAGGGGAAGCCCAGAGAAGCTGCCGGTTTGGTGCTGCGGGCCAGCTGGGTGCGGAGTCCACACATATGCGATCAGCGCACATTAGTGGAGGTGGAAGAGATGTCCCCGCGAGAGGGGAGGGAGTCAGGAGCCGGACTGAGTGCCCGGATGTAAAAAGTGCGAAAGCACCAGGATAAAGAGAGCTCTGATGATTTTATCACACGTGCCCAGTAACAAGGTAGGGACCAGGGAAATTCCCGGAAGTCACGTGGCACAAAAAACACCAGAATAACTGTAGGGGAGGACAATAGGAGGCAAAGGAGAATCAGGCATGGATGGGAAGGGAGGGGAGGGAAGAGAGGAGAAATCACTGGACATGGAGGGGAGGACAGGGGCAGAGGAGAAATCACTGGACATGGAGGGGAGGGCAGGGGAGAGGAGAAATTGCTGGACATAGAGAGGAGGGCAGGGGAGATGAGAATTGCTGGATTTGGATGGCTGGAGGGGGCAGGGGAGAGGAGATTTGCTAGATATGGATAGAGGAGAGGGCAGGGGAGAGAGGAGAGTTGCTGGACATGGATGGATGGATGGAGGGGAGGGCAGGGGAGAGAGTCTGGACATGGGTGGATGGAGGGGAGGGAAGACTGGAAGGAGATGCACATGGATGGAGGGGAGGGAAGAGAAATCTGGACATAGATGGAGTGGAGGGCAGGGAAGAGAGGAGAAATGTTGGGCAGGAATGGAGGGAAGGAAAGACAAAGGAAGGAGATGCACATGGAGGGGAAGGGAGAGAGGAGAAATGCTGGACATGGATGGAGGGGAGGGAAGTAGATGCACATGGATGGAGGGGAGTGAGGAGACATGCTGGATATGGATGGAGGGAAGGGAAGACATAGGAAGTAGATGCACATGGATGGGGGAGAGTGAGAAGAAATGCTGGATATGGATGGAGAGGAAATTGCTGAATTTAAGGGCTGGATCGGAACACTTTGAGGGCAGATGCTGAAACTGGACAAAGGATAGGGACAGGGCTACAGATGGTAGGACGCATAAGGACACAGGAGGATGGTGGACATGGTGAGAGAAAAAATATCAAATGGAAAGAAGACACTGCATAAAACAGAAGACGCTGAGACCAAAGCGAATAGAAAAACTAAATGATCAGACAACAAAGGTAGAAAAAATTATTTTATTCAGAATTTATTAATTGGAATATGTCAGCTTTTGGAAATGTGCATCTGTGATATTTTGCATGTAAGTTTCAATTTTTCTAGTATTGCTGCATGCTGAGTCTGACTTCTTGAGGTAACTTTCCAGTTCAGTATTTTGCCTTCATATCTGTTGTGTTATGTGTTTTTCATGTGTGATCAAGGTGCAGTATTCTGCTAGCGTGTAGTATTTGCAGCCCTTTTTGTTTTGGGTTTTTTTTTTTCACTAGGTTGTGTACTGGTGTTTTAGAGCCCGGTGTAATTACAGTGCTGCCTTTCCACGCATAAAGTTGTAGCTCATCCTGTCCTTGGAGTTAGTGCTGTTATGGTTTGGTAAGGTTATGAGTGTGTTTTTGCACGTTTGTGTATAGTGTTTTGCAGTGGAGAGATTGTGTGTTGGCCTTACTGAGGTGGCACCAAAACATCAGAAAGGGTGTGGAGCCTAAATCATGACACACTACCTCTTGAAGGATCTACTTATGGTCGTTAATAAAAGGAACTCATTGTGAACACTATCCACCCTAAAAGGGTGTTTTGTGGCTCTACATGAGAATTGTGATATGATCCCTTGCTTCATATTGTTGACGGTCTGCATTTTCCGTAAGGATGGTATATTGGTGTATTAGGGTCTGCCCAGTGTAATATTTATGGTACAGTATGGTTCTGAGTGTGTTTTTGCACAAATTTGTGCATAGTGCTTTGCAGTTGAGTGACTGTGGTTAGTATCTGTTTTGAGCAACCACTTTATTCTTACATATCTAATATCTAAATTTAATAAATGGTATTGTGACTTTTATTTTTACTTATTTTTTTCTCTGTGTTAGACAATTATGGTTATAAGCTCCACCCCCAACCCCGCCCCCTTTAACCTCCCCAAACAGTTGGGCCACACCCAGGGTTGCCAGATGGGCGGTTTTCCCGCCCAATTGGGCGGTTTTCCGCAACCCGCCGCGGGAAACTTTTGCCCGCGGCGGGTTGCATTTTTTTGGGCTGGTTTTGTTTTTTTTGTGCAGGTTTTGTGCGGTTTTTCGGCCGGCGGGGGTGGGGCTAATGGTGACAGAGGCGGGGTTTGTGACATTTTGGGCGGGGTTTGCCAACGTATTGGGCGGGGTGATGACGGTGGGGGGGCGGGGCTGATGACGGCGGGGGCGGGGGTGATGACGGAAGGGGCGGGGTGATGACGGAAGGGGTGGGGCTGATGACGGCGGGGGCGGGGGTGATGACAGAAGGGGCGGGGTGATGACGTCGGGGGTGGGGTGTGTGCAGTTTTTGGGCGGGTTTTGGGCTGTTTTGGGTGGGAATTTTTTTTTTTATATGGCAACCCTGGCTACACTGCCTGAGGCACATTCAGTCTCTCTCACACTCTCTCAAACATACACACTCTGAGGAAAACCTTGCAAGTGCCCGTTTAATTTGTGTCAGAAACGGGCCTTTTTTACTAGTACTAAATAAATAAATACCTCAGCAGAGACAAAAGTGGTATTACTTTTACTGTAAAACTGACCTGCGCTTGCAGCCAGTCAAAGCATAGTGATTAAGGTAAGCAGCTGACTCCCCCCCCCCCCCCCCCCCCATCATCTGCGCTGAAGGCAGGAACAGGGAGACTACCTTACATTACAAAAAAAAAAAAAAACACAACACAGCCTGAGCTTCCACGAACGTAACACGCAAAGGTCCTGGTTAAAAAAAACAAGGGAAGAAGGGACTTTCCAAGAAGAAAGACAAGTATTAAATTTCTCCAACTTTAGGTGTCACTCCATGACCATCCTACTACATAATATTACATTCTCGTGACATATTATAGGCGGAGCCCTGTTCTCTCCAGAGCACATCTCCCCCACGGTGGCAGTGGAACGTACTCCTGTTTTCCTCAGTGACACTGCGTCTGCGACCACCGGTAGAGCCAGGAGAGTATCTGTCAAGAGCCCCATTGACTGAGAAAAATTCGCGGAGAAAGAGCTGGGCTTTGTAGGGTCGCCGAGGTCTCAAGTAATGTGGCTGGTTCCTCTTTTTCTGCTGCTTTCTACGGAGTACTGGAGTTTAGGTAACACGTGCAAAATGAATGCGTGTGTGTCTGCGGTATTTTATCTTTGTTTTGTTTTTACTGTGCTTTGTGTTTTGACCCTGAGTTTCTAATGTTCATAAGAATATTGACACCTAAAGTGAGTTTTGCATTATAGCTCGTTGTTCCGGTTTATGATTGCTATCATCAAATATGAGATACACTACTGTAGTACAACAAGGTATGTTGCAATCGGGTGGGTATGTTGGACTGCAAGCCTTTGGATTTTTTTTTAAAGAAAAAAGTTAAGGCAGTTTCTCTGTTCTTTGATTTTAGTTGTAGTGTTCCCACGGGGGGGGGGGGGGGGGGGGGGGGGGGGGGGGGGGTAGAGCGATGATAACCATATACACTTCCATGTGAGAAAATAGGGATGGCAGCAGATAATGCAGTGTAAGACAAGAAGGATGGAGAAAAAAAAGCCTTAAAGTGAATAATCAATTTCAAAAGGTAACATGTTACATGCACAGCAAGGACCTAAAATGACCATTAGCATGTAAGAAGGAAAGCGATCAAATACTCCAAATACCAGTTTCAGATTATTTAACTTGATATGGGTTTCTGATTAAACTTGAGTAAAAGGAATAGTGAGATAATGTTCTCTACCTCTAGCATGCTGTGACTAAGATTAAGCTAACTGTAGAAGATACTAAACATTTAAATGTTACCTAATCTTAAAAAAAAAAAACAGTGTACAAATTTGAGCCTATGAAGTGTGTCCTAAAGTGTAAAAATACGCCTCAGGTGGGTTTTCAGGTATCCATTATGCCTGCTTCTCAAAGGGGGTATGTTTCTCAAGTATATATTCACTGAATACACTGAACAAGATTTTTTTTTTATGCATGTACCAGTCTCGGACTCCCATTTCTCGTGCATTGCAAGCGCGCACACGTGGAGCTCCAGGGGAAGCCCAGGTCAGGGAGAAGTTGGTTCAAGATGGGAGGGAAAAAAAAGTCTTGTTAATTTTTTGCAGCCATGCAAAATAAGAGGCAGGTAGGATAGAGGAG
Source organism: Microcaecilia unicolor (assembly GCF_901765095.1). NCBI lineage: Eukaryota > Metazoa > Chordata > Amphibia > Gymnophiona > Siphonopidae > Microcaecilia > Microcaecilia unicolor. Next base: position 448,436,205 of record NC_044032.1, read on the forward strand.
GAAAGTAGGCAACACCTGCTAAAAAAAATATGACTCCCAACATAAATCCTGGCATTCCCTCATTTTCACATGGGCCCTCCGCTTTGAAACCTCTTCCTTTGCTCCAGCGTGGCAAGTTCCTTTGTTAACAGGGAAATGGCTGAATAAGAGAGGAGGATGGTGAGTTACAGTTTGCCCTAATGCTGCTTTAGCTAATTCTTTTGGTGCGATGTGACTCTACGCTATTGGTTTGGGACTGTAGAGCTAATAAAAATGATGAAGGAAAATAAACTGCCTTCATTTTCTCACCACCATCTTGGTATCTGCTGGTTAAAAAAATAAACTTCTGATTTTACATTTGTATACGGTTTATTGACGTGTAAACTTCATGCATTTATTAAAGGATAGATTGCAAATCAGTGTATACTAGTTAGGCTCTTCCTATATAATAATTCTCACCTCCAACATTCTAATGTGCCTGGGACCGTGGCTCCCTTGGAGGTGGTCTGCTAGGCAGTTTAGAATGCACTGACGTCAGTGATGTCACTGACAGCTGATTCCAAGGTAAGGGGAGGAGTAAGGAAACACGCGGAGCGTGTTTCCCTACTCCTCCCCCTGCCTACCAATCAGCTCTCAGTGCCCCCTCCTCGGTGCAACACATAGTAACATAGTAGATGACGGCAGAAAAAGACCTGCACAGTCCATCCAGTCTGCCCAACAAGACAACTCATGTGTGCTACTTTTTGTGTATACCCTACTTTGATTTGTACCTATGCTCTTCAGGGCACAGACCATATAAGTCTGCCCAGCACTATCCGCGCCTCCCAACCACCGGCTCTGGCACAGACCGTATAAGTCTGCCCAGCGCTATCCCCACCTCCCACCACCGGCTCTGGCACAGACCGTATAAGTCTGCCCAGCACTATCCTTGCCTCCCAACCTCCAGTCCCGCCTCCCACCACTGGCTCTGGCACAGACCGTATAAGTCTGCCCCGCACTATCCCCGCCTCCCAACCTCCAGCCCCGCCTCCCACTACCGGCTCTGCTATCCAATCTCGGTTAAGCTCCTGAGGATCCATTCCTTCTGAACACCCATGCCCCTCCGCCCTGGCGCAGCACCCAAGCCCCTACCCCCCCCCCCCCGACGCATCATCCAAGACACTCCCCCCGGCGCATCACCAAAGCCCCTACCCCCCCCTCTCGGGCACATCAACTCTCTCGCCACCTGCAGCCGCCAATACTAATGCTGTCCAGCCGCTGCTGCTTCTCCTGTGGAGCAGCAGTGGCCGGTACAAAAAGAAAAAAGCAAAAAAAAATTTTTTTAACCTGAAACGCGGCTCCATAGACAGCCATCTGGCATTGGCTGTCATCACTGCAGCCGCTCCTCCTCTCCCCTCCACATCACTGCCCCTGCAGGAAGACCCCGGAGGAGCGCAGCAATGTCAGAGGGGAGAGGAGGAGCGGCTGCAGAGATGACAGCCAATGCCAGATGGCTGTCTACGGAGCCGTGTTTCAGGTTTAAAATCTTTTTTTGGCTTTTTTCTTTTTGTACCAGCCGCTGCTGCTCAACAGGAGATGCAGCAGCGGCCGGACAGCGTTAGTATTGGCGGCTGCAGGTGGCGAAGGGGTTGATGTGCCCGAGGGGGAGGCAGGGAAGAGGGAGGTGGGGAGGGGGTCCTGAAACCAGATGGGTGGCTGCAGGGGAGGGCAGGGGAGATAGAAGGGATGCTGCAGGGGGGCAGGGGGAGAGGAGGGTCGCTGGACATGGGTGGCTGCAGGGGGGGCAGGGGAGAGAGGTGGGTTGCTGGACATGGGTGCTACAGGGGGGGCAAGGGGAAAGGAGAGGAGGGTCGTTGGACATGGGTGGCTTCAGGGGGGCAGGGGAGAGGAGGGTCACTGGACATGGGTAGCTGCAGGGGGAGAGGAGGGTTGCTGGACATGGGTGGCTGCAGGGGGGGCAGGGGAGACTGGAAGGACGCAGCAGAGGGGGGGATTACCTTGCTAGCGCCCGTTTCATTCCCTACCGAAACGGGCCTTTTATACTAGTGAGTATATATTGTTCATTGTTAAACTTCACTGTTCAACATACACGTATGCTGTTCCAAAATGTATAATACAGGTTGCACTTTGACTTTATGTAACTAATTTCAGAAAACTGTAATTACTATATATATATTTTTATAGGATTCCAGGGTTTAGTATAGTTAAACATTTCATTGTCATGTGGGAGCCACAGGTATCACTAAAACGGAGCTTCCGAAGCCTGCCTTGGTGACCCCTTAACAACAACAAAAAATAATGTCAGAAAACTGTAACTACTTTTTTGTTTGTTTTAATAGCATTCCAGGGTTTAGTGTAATTGCACAAACATTTAATTGTTTGTCGTGTGGGAGACACACATATCTCTAAAATGGAGCTTCCCAAGTCTGTCTTGTGGAGAGATTAAAAAAAGGAGACATGAGCAACAACCAGCAGATCAAAAGCAATGGCTGGATAGGAGGAATTAAGAAAGCACAAGCTGAGGAGGTCTGATAGATAATTTGTGCACCCTTCTGATGCCTCTTTTTAGAAACTTGCAAGAGAATTTAGTATTGGATACTGGTATTGCAATGTTTACTACCCCTGTTTGCTGCCTGATATTGTTATTTGTGGAGTGGTTTCTATTTTTCCTACATTTTTTGACTGTTTGGGTTTCTGCCAGGTACTTGTGACCTGGATTGGCAACTGTTTGGAAATAGGACCCTAGTAGCGCTCTAGAAATGTTAAGTAGTAGTAGTAGGATACTGGACTAGATGGACTATTGATCTGTCCCAGTATGGCTTATGTTCTTATGCTGCTGGTTTGGCTGAATTAGTGATTCAAATGTGTATATACCTTTTTTTTTTTTTTTTTAGTAAATTCCACTTGCAACTACTTTTTGTATTGGGGTCATGGCGCTATGGTTAAACTGTAAAAATCCACCATTTTGAAATCTGACGTGACATCTAATGGTTGGATATATTATCACAGTATTTCCCAAGTTGGTCTTGGAGTACCCCTTTGCCAGTCAGGTTTTCAGGATATCTACAGTGACTATGCATGACAGAGATTTGCATATAATGGAAGCCTCTTTCCTTGAAGGCCCCTTGTGCTTTTGTTTTTGTGCTCTAGATGTAATTAATGACTTCTTGGAGCAACTGGTCCAAGAACCGACAAGAGGGGGAACTATTTTAGATCTAGTCCTTAGTGGAATGCAAGGCATGGTACGAGAGGTAACAGTATTGGATCCACTGGGAAACAGTGATCGTAACATGATCAAATTTGAGTTGATATCTAGAGTGAAGTCACTAAAGAAATCTACTGTAATAGCATTTAATTTTTGAAAGGATAACTATGATAAAATGAAGAAAATGGTTAAAAGAAGCTAAAAGGGTCAGCTGAAAAGGTTAGGACTCTAAATCGGGTGTGGGCGTTGTTTAAAAATACCATTGTGGAATCCCAGACCAGATGTATTCCATGTATTAACAAATATAGAAAGATGAGCAAACAACAGACAGCATGGTTAAAGGTGAAGTGAAAGAGGCTATTAGAGTCAAAAGAGCATCCTTCAAAGAATGGAAAAAGGATCTGAATGAAGAAAATAAGCAACATAAGCACTGTCAAGCTAGATTCAAAGCAATAATCAAGAAGGCTAAAAGAGAATATGAAGAAAAACATTGCCGCGGAGACAAAAATTAATAGGAACACCTTTTTTCAGGTATATCAGAAGCAGAAAGCCTGTGAGGGAATCTGTGGGACCATTAGATCATGAAGGAGCAAAAGGGGCACTTGGGGAGGACAAGGCCATAACGGAGAGATCGAATGAATTCTTTGCTTTGGTCTTTAAAGATGTAAGAGGTCTACCTGTACCAGAAATGGGTTTTCAAGGGTGATGATACAGAGGAATTGAAAAAAGTCTCTGTGAACCTGGAAGGCATACTGAGCCAAATCAAGTTAGAGTGATAAATCTCCTGTACCAGATGGTATACACACCAGGGTACTGAAGGAATTCAAACACGAAGTTGCTGATCTGTTAGTGATCTGTAACCTGTCATAATCGTCTATAGTACCTAAAGATTGGAGGGTGGCCAATGTATTCCGACTTTTAAAAAAGGGTTCCAGGGGGGTGATCCAGTAAATTGCAGACCGGTAAGCCTAAGTTCAGTGCCGGGGAAAATAGTGGAAACTATTAAAGAATGAAATAATGGAACACACAGACAAACATGGTTTAATGGGACAGAGAGTCATAATGGGTTTAGCCAAGGGAAGTCTTGCCTCACCAATTTGCTTAATTTCTTTGAAGGCGTAAATAAACGTGGATAAAGGTGAACTGGTTGATGTAGTATATCTAGATCTTCAGAAAGCTTTTGACAAAGTTCCTCATAAGAGATTCCTGAGAAAATTTAAAAAAAAAGTAATGGGATAGGAGGCAATGTCCTTCTATGGATTAGGAATTGGTTATTGGAGAGAAAACAGAGGGTAGAGCTAATTTTTCTCTGGAGGAGGGTGACTAGTGGAGTGCCGCAGGGCTCTGTACTGGGACTGGTGCTGAACATGTATATAAATGATCTGGAAAACAATGATGAGTGAGGTGATTAAATTTGTAGATGACACAAAACTATTCAAAGTTGTAAAAACGCATGCAAACTGTGAAATATTGCAGGAAGACCTTAGTAAATTGGAAGACTGGTCATCCAAATGGCAGATGAAATTTTAATGTGGACAAATGCAAAGTGATGCACACTGGGAAGAATAATCCAAATCATAGTTACCTGATGCTAGGGTCCACCTTAGGAGTCAGCACTCAAGCAAAAGATCTAGGTTTTGTAGACAGTACACAGAAATCTTGTGCCCAGTGTGGATCTAGGTTTTGTAGACAGTACACTGAAATCTTCTGCCCAGTGTGTGTCAGTAGCCAAACGAAAGCCAACAGGATGCTAGAAATTAGGCAAGGGATGCAAAATTAGACCAACAATATTATAATGCCTCTGTATTACTCCATGGTGCGACCGCATCTTGACTATTGCGTTCAGTTCGGGTTACCATGTTTCAAAGATATAGCGGAATTAGAAAAGGTTCAAAAAAGATCAACCATAATGATAAAGGAAAGGCTAAAGAGGTTAGTCTCTTCAGCTTGGAAAAGACACAGCTGAGGGGGGATATGATTGAGGCCTATAAAATCCTGAGGGGTGTAGAATGAGTAAAAGTGAATCGGTTTATTTTTGTTTATTTTTTAAAACTATTTCAAAAAAGCACAGAGACTAGGGGACACGATGAAATTACATGGAAATACTTTTAAAACAAATAGGAGGAAATATTTTTTCACTCAAAGAATAGTTAAGCTCTGGAACTTGCTGCCAGAGAATGTGCTAACAGCGTGCATATCTAGGTTTTAAAAAAGGTTTGGACAAGTTCCTGGAGGAAAAGTCCATAGTCCACTATTGAGGTAGCCATGGGGGAAGCCACTGCTTGCCCTGGGTGTGGTAGCAGGGAATGTTGCTGCTGTTTGGGTGTCTGCCAGGTTCTTGTGACCTGGATTGGCCATTGATGGAATCAGGATGCTGAGCTAGATGGACCATTGGACTGACCCAGTATGGCTATTCTTATCTTCTTATGTACTATGAGAAGACTCAGAACTGTTCAATCAAAATCTTTAATGTAGTTAACAAGGAAAATTTAATTTACAGTTCAGATAATGCTAGACAAGAGTTTCGCCTTGCAAACTATGAGTCTGTTCTCAACCAGCTCTCTCTCCATGCAAGAGAAGCTGGGAGGTTTCAGGAACTCACTGAATAGTAATGCTTTTATACTTTTTACACTTGTGACATCTCAATGGACTTGAAGGGCCCATGCAGCCATAATATAGCATGGCAGTTTTAGTTCACAGAAGAAACATACTGCAGACTTACAAACAGGATGGGGAGAGAAGGAAGGGTGGGTGGGGGCGCCCAGCCCAGCCCAGCCCAGTATGCTTAGAGAACAAACAAGACAATAGAAAGCATCCCATAAGACACAGGAAGCTGGACATGTGTTCTGAAAGAGCCTATTACAAGGAACTACAAGTCTACAGGGACTTGTAGTCCTATTATACAACCTTATTACTTACCTCCATGCCAAATGGGGGAAGAAAGGTACATTTTATTTTTTCCAAACCAACGGAATGTTTGGGTATTGCTTCATTCAGACTTCCCTTCTCCCCTTCTCTTCAGGTCAGCGACAGTATACGTATGCCCGAGTTTGATTTGTCCTTGCCTTTCTCAGGGCACAGACCGTAGATATGAAGAGGGCTTGGAAAGAGTTCTACAAGCTTTACCCTTGCATGCTTTCCCCACTTGTTTTGTAATTATGCTAGTTCAGTGATTCAGGTAAGACTAGGATTTGACGCTGATGCCTTCTGCTTTATAGACTGGTTGATTTAAGGATGCTGCCAAAAAAATGGATTTGACAGTGCCAATGTTTTGTCTTTCTACACATTTATTTCTTAGAGACTGGCTTGAACATTCTTTGTTGGAGAGCGTGCATTCTGTGGTACATTATTCAGGATGCCCAGCATTGTATGGCATGCCTTGATGTTTAAAAAACTGCCTCGGTCTGTTCTTTTGATCTGGAGGAAATGCATGATATCCAAAGGCTCAGAGTAGTGGATTTGAGGTTTTTAGCTCTGTGATCAATAGAAATAAAACAAAATAAAACAAAACATGGAAAAGAAAATAAGATGATACCTTTTTTAGTGGACATAACTTAATACATTTCTTGATTAGCTTTCTAGAGAATTGTACAACAGAAGAGTTGTGTTATGTCCATTACGTTCTTTAGTTGTGTTGTGTTGCAGAGATCAGGCATTTATGTTGGATCGGTAGGGTATGCCTTTTTAAACAGGTTAGTTTTTAGTGTTTTCTGGAAGTTTAGATGGTCGTTCATAGTTTTCAAGGCTTTTGGTAATGCGTTCCACAGTTGTGTGCTTATGATTGGGAGCCAGTGTAGTTTTTCGCGAAGGGGTTTTGCACATTCAAATCGCGTTTTTCCGAAGATAAGCCTAGCTGCCGTGTTTTGAGCGGTCTGAAGTTTCTTTAAGGTTTGTTCTTTGCATCCTGCATAAATTCCATTGCAATAGTCTACATGGCTTAGTACCATTGATTACATCAGGCTGCAAAATGTTCCCCTTGGGAAGAATTGTTTCACGCGTTTGAGTTTCCACATTGAGTGGAACATTTTCTTTGTTGTGGATGTCACTTGGCTCTCTAGTGTTAAGTTGCGGTCCATTGTAACGCCGAGGATTTTCAGGCTGTCTGAGATAGGGAGGGTGTAATCTGGGGTGTTGATAATTGTGGGGTTATCCACGATGTGTAGGGATGAGAAGATGAGACGGTGTGCTTTTTCTTTGTTTAGTTTTAGTTGAAATGCATTTGCCCAAGAGTCCATGATGTTCAAGCTGATCTTGATTTCGTTGGTGATTTCTGTTAGTTTAGATTTGTAAGGAAGCTCTTCATAAAGGTAATTAGTAAACCCCAATAAATCAATAACTCAGTTATATATGCAGTGGCGTACCTAGGGTAGTTGACACCCGGGGCCGGTCATTTTTTAACACCCCCCCCCCCCAAATCCAGTACTAGGCATGCCGAGAATACAAAACACTCAGGACCTAGAGAGCAATTCTACCATACCATAAGCAGTCATTTCTACGAGTCACACAAGGAAAAGGAAAGCATCTTAAACACTACAGTGAGCACTAGAACATCAATTCACCTATTGTAAAACGAAACCAGACAGAATAGTACAGATCATAGATCCTGCACAGTCAATGCCAACTGAAAGCCATGTCTTTTTCACAAACACAGATACACCCTAATCCACTATAGAATAAGTAATCATAAACTTTCTATTTAGACAAAAATTAAACTGAACCCCCAATGCCAGACTCTGCATACAATGCAACACCACAGAAACAGAAACTGTCCCCTAGTACTGTGCAAAATATAAAGACAGCAGATGTAAATTTGAAAAAAAACTAACAAGTACCAATCACCACTTTACAAATTAACAAATAGAAATAAAACAAATATAGAAAGTAAAATAATACCATTTTATTGGACTAATACATTTAGCTTTCAGAGGCCAAAACCTCCGTCCTCGGGTCAGTACAGTATAGTGCTGTTACAGTATCCTATCCTGACCTGAGGAAGGGGGTTTTGTTCTCCGAAAGTTAGTCAAAATGTATTAAAATTAGTCAATAAAAAGATTACCTTATTTACATGTTCTATTATAAACATTTAACACATCTACAATACTTTATCCTAAAGCAAAAAAAATAAAAAAATATATTTTATTTACAGTTTGTTGTCTCTGGTTTCTGCTTTCCTCATCTTCTTTTCACCGTCTTCCTTCCATCCAGCATCTGTCTTCACACTCTCTCTCTCTCTCTGCCATCCAGTGTCTGCCCTCTCTGCCATCTCTTCCATCCACTGCCTGCCCTTTCTCTCTGCCCCTTCAATCCACCATTTGCCCTCCCTCTCCCATCCAGCCAGGGTCTGCCCTCCCTCTCGCTCCCCCTTCCATCTAGGATCTGTCCCCTCTCTCTCTCTGCCCCTTTTTTCAGCCCCCAGTTCCAGCCCCCTTCTCCCCTCTGAACACCCCCACCCCAGTCCCCTTCTCCCCTCCCCTTCTCCTGTCTGAGACCCCCACCCCAGTCCCCTTCTCTCCTCTGAACACCCCCACCCCAGTCCCCTTCTCCCCTCCCCAGTCTCCTTCTCCCCTCTGAGATCCCCACCCCAGTCCCCTTCTCCCCTCCCCTGTCTGAGATCCCCACCCCAGTCCCCTTCTCCCCTCCCCTTTTCTCCTCTGAACACCCCACCCCAGTCCTTCTCCCCTCCCCTGTCTGAGACCCCCACCCCAGTCCCCTTCTCCCCTCCCCTGTCTGAGATCCCCACCCCAGTCCCCTTCTCCCCTCCCCTTTTCCCCTCTGAACACCCCCACCCCAGTCCTTCTCCCCTCTGCGATCCCCACCCCAGTCCCCTTCTCCCCTCCCCTGTCCCCTTCTCCCCTCTGAGATCCCCACCCCAGTCCCCTTCTCCCCTCCCCTGTCTGAGATCCCCACCCCAGTCCCCTTCTCCCCTCTTCCCCTCTGAACACCCCCACCCCAGTCCTTCTCCCCTTTGCGATCCCCACCCCAGTCCCCTTCTCCCCTCCCCTGTCTGAGACCCCCACCCCAGTCCACTTCTCCCCTCCCCTGTCCCCTTTTCCCCTCTGAGATCCTGACCCCAGTCCCCTTCTCCCCTCCCCTGTCTGAGATCCCACCCCAGTCCCCTTCTCCCCTCCCCTTTTCCCCTCTGAACACCCCACCCCAGTCCTTCTCCCCTCTGCGATCCCCACCCCAGTCCCCTTCTCCCCTCCCCTGTCTGAGACCCCCACCCCAGTCCCCTTCTCCCCTCTGAACACCCCCACCCGAGTCCCTTTCGCCCCTCTCCTTCCCCACCTCAGTCCCGTTAAAACCGGCGAACCAGCGTCGCAGGCAGCGCCCCTCGTGCCCTGCTTGTAAAAAAAAAAAAATCAAATCTCCTTCCTTCTCCTCCTCGTCTTGATGTCGACTCGGGCCTTCCAATCAAATTTTTTTTTTTACAAGCAGGGCACGAGGGGCGCTGCCTGGGGCGCTGCCTGCGACGCTGGTTCGCCGGTTTTTTTTAATGTGCGGCGCCGCGGGAACGGCCACGGGAGGCGGCGGGAGCGGAGCACCCCCCACCCACTGGCACCCGGGGCGGACCGCCCCCACCGCCCCCCCCCTTGGTACGCCACTGTATATATGTAAATAAAATAATAAGTGTGTGATAGGAAAGAAGTGTTTTTCACCAGAACCCTTTAATTTTTATTTCTTTACTGTACTGTATAATTCTTTTTACCACTTAAGTCTGTGTACTAATGGTTGTTAGTGTTAACTCCTTTTTTAAAAATTTTTTAATTTATGCATTTATGTGTTGGTGCTGCTTTCAGCAGAAGGGAAACTTGATGTTTTACTGGCAGATAAATTCAACCTTTTTGTGGGTGAGCTGAGGGTAGGAGCCATTTTTGTTTAATGGGAGAAGGCCCAAAAGGTTTATGCTGTTTCTGGAGGGACAGGCCCCTGCATTAACTAGCTATTTCATTTTGGACCAGTTAGCACTGGGTGATCTGATAGCAGAATGTGGCAACATTCCCATTGCTATCTTTATATATTATCAATGACTCCCTCTCCTCGACTCATATATTCAGCATATATATTCATCCAATCATTAGAATGTTCTTATAATAGCTCAAGGAACCTCAGCTGTGCATATTGCCAACTCAACTTTATGGCAATAAAATGTGCACACAACTCTTCATCGGCTCACCATGATGCCACATTTTTTCAAATATATTTTTCTTCTATTGATATAAATTCTTATAACTCTATACTTAAATACTCATCTTCTTTCAAACAAATCGGACCCAGGGGTTGTTGTTAACGTCCTCTCGTCGTCTTAGCGCCAGCTCTACTTAAATGAATAAATAATATAAGGGTTGTTCCCTCGTAAAGTTGGCCATGGCGTGTTTCTAACTATCTTTAATACTATACTATGGGTGACGCCCCCTACCTACGTTCCAAGCACTGGTTGGCCACAGCTGTTCGTTTCTACATAAGCGACGCCCATTCCAGTTCTGCATTTAAACCAGTGGGCGTCACTGACTGCAACAAAAATATAAATCGTTGCTCTTTGAAGTTTAACACCCTACTCACTGATCCCCCTTGCTTCCTTACATACACATGTTCCAGGATTCTCCACTTGAAGGAAGGGGGATCAGTGAGTAGGGTGTTAAACTTCAAAGAGCAACGATTTATATTTTTGTTGCAGTCAGTGACGCCCACTGGTTTAAATGCAGAACTGGAATGGACGTCGCTTATGTAGAAATGAACAGCTGTGGCCAACCAGTGCTTGGGACGTAGGTAGGGGGCGTCACCCATAGTACATAAGTACATAAGTAGTGCCATACTGGGAAAGACCAAAGGTCCATCTAGCCCAGCATCCTGTCACCGACAGTGGCCAATCCAGGTCAAGGGCACCTGGCACGCTCCCCAAACGTAAAAACATTCCAGACAAGTTATACCTAAAAATGCGGAATTTTTCCAAGTCCATTTAATAGCGGTCTATGGACTTGTCCTTTAGGAATCTATCTAACCCCTTTTTAAACTCCGTCAAGCTAACCGCCCGTACCACGTTCTCCGGCAACGAATTCCAGAGTCTAATTACACGTTGGGTGAAGAAAAATTTTCTCTGATTCGTTTTAAATTTACCACACTGTAGCTTCAACTCATGCCCTCTAGTCCTAGTATTTTTGGATAGCGTGAACAGTCGCTTCACATCCACCCGATCCATTCCACTCATTATTTTATACACTTCTATCATATCTCCCCTCAGCCGTCTCTTCTCCAAGCTGAAAAGCCCTAGCCTTCTCAGCCTCTCTTCATAGGAAAGTCGTCCCATCCCCACTATCATTTTCGTCGCCCTTCGCTGTACCTTTTCCAATTCTACTATATCTTTTTTGAGATACGGAGACCAGTACTGAACACAATACTCCAGGTGCGGTCGCACCATGGAGCGATACAACGGCATTATAACATCCGCACACCTGGACTCCATACCCTTCCTAATAACACCCAACATTCTATTCGCTTTCCTAGCCGCAGCAGCACACAGAGCAGAAGGTTTCAGCGTATCATCGACGACGACACCCAGATCCCTTTCTTGATCCGTAACTCCTAACGCGGAACCTTGCAAGACGTAGCTATAATTCGGGTTCCTCTTACCCACATGCATCACTTTGCACTTGTCAACATTGAACTTCATCTGCCACTTGCACGCCCATTCTCCCAGTCTCGCAAGGTCCTCCTGTAATCGTTCACATTCCTCCTGCGACTTGACGACCCTGAATAATTTTGTGTCATCGGCGAATTTAATTACCTCACTAGTTATTCCCATCTCTAGGTCATTTATAAATACATTAAAAAGCAACGGACCCAGCACAGACCCCTGCGGGACCCCACTAACTACCCTCCTCCACTGAGAATACTGGCCACGCAATCCTACTCTCTGCTTCCTATCTTTCAACCAGTTCTTAATCCATAATAATACCCTACCTCCGATTCCATGACTCAGCAATTTCTTCAGGAGTCTTTCGTGCGGCACTTTGTCAAACGCCTTCTGAAAATCCAGATATACAATATCAACCGGCTCCCCATTGTCCACATGTTTGCTTACCCCCTCAAAAAAATGCATTAGATTGGTGAGGCAAGACTTCCCTTCACTAAATCCGTGCTGACTTTGTCTCATCAGTCCATGTTTTTGTATATGCTCTGCAATTTTATTCTTAATAATAGCCTCCACCATCTTGCCCGGCACCGACGTCAGACTCACCGGTCTATAATTTCCCGGATCTCCTCTGGAACCCTTCTTAAAAATCGGAGTAACATTGGCTACCCTCCAGTCTTCCGGTACTACACTCGATTTTAGGGACAGATTGCATATTTCTAACAGTAGCTCCGCAAGTTCATTTTTTAGTTCTATTAATACTCTGGGATGAATACCATCAGGTCCCGGTGATTTACTACTCTTCAGCTTGCTGAACTGACCCATTACATCCTCCAAGGTTACAGAGAATTTGTTTAGTTTCTCCGACTCCCCCGCTTCAAATATTCTTTCCGGCACCGGTGTCCCCCCCAAATCCTCCTCGGATATAGTATAGTATTAAAGATAGTTAGAAACACGCCGTGGCCAACTTTACGAGGGAACAACCCTTATATTATTTATTCTACTTAAATGAATAAATAATATAAGGGTTGTTCCCTCGTAAAGTTAAATAAGTAGAGCTGGCGCTAAGACGACGAGAGGATGTTAACAACAACCCCTGGGTCCGATTTGTTTGAGAGAAGATGAGTATTTAAGTATAGAGTTATAAGAATTTATATCAATAGAAGAAAAATATATTTGAAAAAAATGTGGCATCATGGTGAGCCTATGAAGAGTTGTGTGCACATTTTATTGCCATAAAGTTGAGTTGGCAATATGCACAGCTGAGGTTCCTTGAGCTATTATAAGAACATTCTAATGATTGGATGAATATATATGCTGAATATATGAGTCGAGGAGTGGGAGTCATTGATAATATATAAAGATATCACTTTTGGACTCCCATTATTGATTAAATCAACAAGCAGCTGAAGAGACTAACATTCCCATTGCGGCATTTTCTTCATTGTGGCTCCTTGTGACCTTGGGCAAGTCACTTAACCCTCAATTGCCTCAGGTGCAAACTCAGATTGTGAGCCCTCCAAAGACAGCAAAATACCTAATGTACCTAAATGTACACTGTTTTCCACAATGTTTGGGTTTACTGAAGGTTATATAAGAAAATAAATGGAGGTGGGTGGGGGGGAGATAATGCTATTGTGTTCTCTTTGGTGTACTGTAGTGTCAGTGTTAAAGCCGTTGCTGTTTAAGTGTAGCTTAGGACATAGCCAGTGGAGGAGTAACCTAGTGGTTAGTGCAGTGGACTTTGATCCTGGGGAACTGGGTTGTTTGACTCCCACTGCAGCTGCTTCTGACTCTGGGCAAGTCACTTAACCCTCCATTGCCCCAGGCACCTGTATATACTATGTAAACTGCTTTGAATGTAGTTGCAAAACCCACAGAAAGGCGGTATATCAAGTCCCATTTCCTTAATATTAATTTGACATACTGGTAAAATTTATTTTATCTGTTTTATAATATGTGAGTGTTGCTCTCAATGTGTCTTGACTTTTCAAACTGTCTCCACAAGTGAGACAAGACAAATGAAGCCAACAAGCAGTGACTGTCTTAAACAACTTTCAGTTTAAGAACCTGATGTTTTTAAGGTTTTTGATGTTCTGTATAGCAAGTTGGTCCATAAAAGCTTGTGAGGTCACTGTAGCTGCTGTTCCATTGACTCCACCATGGATGTTTGTCAGCCTGTAGAGGAATCTGATTTGATTAATACTTTCTGATGCTTTATAGTCATTGCTTTTTCTTTGTGTGTACAGCTTCAACAGAGGAGGCAGCAGCCAAAACCTCTTTGGAAATATTTGGGAGGAAGGGTTCCTTTGTGAAGCTTCCAGGGCCGGATGACAGCCTGGATGGTAATGGTGTGTTGGAATGGAAAATGAGGGACCGATGGATCCTGACTTACCATTATGGGAGCAACGAGCCCGAGGTGCACCATATGTATGAGAGTCGAGTTCAGCTTCTGCTTCATGATGGATCATTGCTGCTGTGGAACCTGACGGAAGGGGATGGGGGTGTGTACACGCTTCAGGTGAAGCTGAAAGATATCAGGACCATAACACTGAAGATACTCGGTGAGTTTGCCAGAGCAGAGAGTGGCTTGTGGCTGTCAACTGCCTTTCCTTTGCTGTTCAGAAATGGAGCTAAGCAAAAACCAGGGCTTTTCATTTTAATCTTTAAATGTTATGTCTTCAGGCAAATGGCCCATCTGCAGAAATAGCAGGCAACATCTACAGAATCGGGGAAAGCAGAATGCTTATAAAAATAAACACAGTGCTGGTTTAAAGGTGGGGCTCAAATCATAGGTCCAGGATAATGAACCCCTGTGTAGCCTCTTAACCTGGTCCCACTTGATGTTTGATTTTAGGAAGAAAATATTCTACATAATGTGACAACCAGTTGCCACAGTTCTTGGTTACCTTAAAAAATGTTTTTCTGTGATCTTTCCCCAGTCTAGTTTAGCTTCAAATGTTGTCTAATGAAAGAATGAAATAATGAGGGTTGGGGAAGGGCAAGCAATACGGGAACTGAAATTCTAGCCATTCTAACCTGTATATAGAGGCCGTACGCTTGGTTTCCATCTCAAGAATATCTTCAAAGAGCAACTGTACGGTCCAGCTGGAGTGTAAGGCTTCGGGGGACGTTTGGAACCTTTCCTGGGAAAGGAATGGAAATCCACTGAACAGCAGCCTGGGGCATCAGGTGAACATGTCTCTCTTGCCCATCGAGGTCCATGAATCATTGACTACCTACACTTGTATTGCACAGAATCCAGTCAGCGAGGATAGACGTGACTACAAACTACAAGACACTGGTGAGAGATAATATACAATGTGCTGTTATACTGTTATTGAAACCTGTCCTACCTTCTGGCTGGGTGAGAATGAATACATGTGATAAGTTGGTGAGTGTTCTGATAGAGAGCAGAGTACGGTTGTTTTGTTAACCAGTAGGCTAGTAGTAGAATGTAAAAGTGTGTTGTGCTGCTTATTAATAATAATTTTATTTGTATACTGCTTCCAGCCATATGCAGTGCTTTAGACACATTGTAGACAGTCCCTGCTTCTTATAGCTTACAGTCAAAAGAGAGACAGGCAGACAAGTTACACAAATAGACATGGAATGGAGGCATGAGTTAAAATAGTGGGGCGAGCGATACAGTGAGGTCTCTGGAGAGGCTTGGAGCTCAGAGAGTGGGTGGGTTCCAGATAGTGGGTGAATTAGCCGAATTAGCAGGAAAATCTATGTCCAAAAAATAGAAGTTGATATTCAGATTTGTCTGGTTAACTTATCCCTTCACACTTCTGACTGGATACAGTTTGTCCAGACAATAAAATGTTTCTGATTAAGGAAGTCTTTTTTTGGTGGTGGTGGTGGGGGGGGGGGGGGGGAGGTGGCATTCCAAGGGTGTGATTTATAATTTCCTTAGCATTCAGTTGCACCATCCTGAACAATTAAATTGTATACCTTTCCCCTTCCTACTAGCTGATGGAGGTAGAGAAATTATGTTTTTCCCAGCGTAAAGGCTGGTGCTCTGTGGAAACCTAGTATTTTCACTACCTCCAGCAAATGGTACTTTGTGTGGGCTGTGCACCTGGTCCCTTGCCTAGCTCCTAGTCATGTAGGCTAAGGCCATACCGCTTGGTAGAAGGCAGAGCTTGTCTCCGTAGCCCCAGTCTTCACTTATGAGCGTTTGCTGGGTAAGGCTTGCAATTGTTCCCATAGGGCTTGAGCCACACTCCCACAAGCTCCCTCGGCTCTGGCCAGCCCATAACTTTTTTCATTTAATTGGGCTGGGGCTGGTAATAAGACTAGTTAAAAGTATAGAGCCAAGGTAAAAACACCAGGCTTCCATGCCCAAGAGCCAGGCAAGGGGTGTGATGGAAGCCCAGTGAGTTCTGGGCGGTGGTTAGCGCTGGGTGACCCAATGCCTTTGGCAGGAATGGTAGCCATTTTAGGTGGTACTGCCGTGCAGCCAGCCAGTGTTTAGGGACCCCTCTCCCAGAAGGGAAACAGGGAGAGGTGTACTGACCTCCGTACCTCAAACCCCAAGTAGGGCTGAGAGAGATCCTGTTGTGAAGAAACAGCAAATGGTCCTACTTGTTAAGTAGGCTTTGGCTGCTGTCAGCACCCCCTCTCTTGGGGGGGCTTCTAAGCCCTGGGAGTCTGGCACAGGGCTGCATTCTGGGGCCAAAAAGGTGCAGAAATGGCCATGTGGTGACTGGAGGCTCTTCCTCAAAGATGCAGTCATGACGAGGTGGAGGTCTTATTGGACTCTTTTCTCTTTGTAATTCTGGATCAGAGGCAGAGCCCCCCTCCTGCCAAAGGAGGAGGAGCGCTCTCCCATTATTTGCCTGTTTTCATGAAAAACACTTTCTTGCCTTATTGATGCTGTGTTCACTGTCGTGGGACTTTCCTTCTTTCAAGCAGCCTCTCGGGGGGGGGGGGGGGGGGGGGGGGGGCGGGGAGAGGGCAAGCACTTCCCCTTCCATAAGGCACTCTTCTACATGATGATAGCCAAGTGGGAGGCTCAAGATAGCGTTCCCTGGAGTTCCAAGGTACTAGAGAGGCTGTATCCTCTCCCCCCTGAGGATGTGGAGAGGTATTTTTGGTTCCCCAGAATGGACATCTTGGATACAGCTGTGACTAAGAAGGCAGCCATTCACGTGGAAGCGGATTCAACTTTCAAGGAGATGCATAAGAAGTTCGAACAGCAGCTCATATCTGCTTTTTCCACTTTAGTAAGCATGCAGGCCACCATGTGTGGAGGCTATCCTGCTAGAGCCATGCTGCGCTGGTTGGAGCAGTGGCTGGAGTCTCCAAAGATGATCTGGCTGGAATTGGGAGCGGCCTTTTGGCAGATCTCTTTACAGTTTGGTACAGATGACCTCCTGATCTGTGACTTTTGTTGTGGTAGCCCGAAGGTGGCTCTAGCTATGCCACTGGGTGGTGGACATGACTTCCAAAAAGCATCTGAGTTGGCTACTTTTTCAGGGGCTATTTTTCTGTTTGGAGGGGACCTGGAGAAGCTGGGCAATGATATGGTGGAGGCTCACCCTCACAAGCTCCCCTGAGTTGCATCAGAAAGGGTCCCACTTTGCCCCCTCAGCCAGGCCCCCTCTTAGGGGAGGGTGCTGGTTTCAAACCAATAGATGTCAGGTTGGGCCCAAATAAGATGGGTTCCTGTTGAGGTCCTAAGTGAACAGGAGACTCTGGGACCTCCAGATCACCAGAAGTTCCAGGGGGTTCACTGAGTGTACGTTGGTCCTCTTGTTGGTTCAGATAGGGGGGCAGACTGGCCCTCTTCAGCCACAAGTGGGCCCGCATTACCTTGGATTTATGGGTCGTCAAGGTGATCAGTCAGAGCTGCGTTCTGCATTCTGCTTGTCCTATCCCTGATGCCTTCATATTTTACCCTTGTGGCTTGGCTGCAAAAAGCCAGGTATGTTGATCATGTTCCTACATCTATTAAGTCTGGTGGCAGTAGAACTGGTACCACTTCAGAAGGAGGGCAAGGCTGATAATCTATTTGTTTTGTGGTCCCAAAGAAAGGTGGTTCCTTCTGTCCCATTATCTACCTCAAAGGGGTCAACTCCTACCTCGGTCCACCCAGGAATGTTTCTGACCTTCCTGGATTTTCCGAGGCTTAACTATGTATTCCCATCAGGGTGGACCACAAGTGCTTTCTGTGTGTTTTGTGTTTTGGGTAGGCATTTCCAATTTTGGGCCCTCCTGCTTGATCTGGCAACTGCCCCTTGTACCGTCTCCAAAGTCATGGTGGTGCTGGCGGTGCACTTACACTGCTAGAAAGTTCAAGTCCACCCTTACCTGGACGATAGGCCCTGATAATATCAAGGTAATCTGACTCTTCGAGCCTTGGGCTGGGTGGTGAACTGGGTAAAGAGCCATCTCTCTCCCTCTCAGAATTTGGAATATCTTGGGATCCAGTTTGATTCAGCTCAGAGGGCGGTGTTTCTCCTGAAAGAGCATATGGGCAAGCTACAAACCCAGAAGCATGACCAGTGAGTTTGAAAGCCCCATAAGTCTGGGACTGTCTCCAGCTACAAGGATCCATGGTGGCAGCTCTGGAAGTTAGTACCTTGGGCTCGAGCCCACATGCATCCTCTCCAGTCATTTCTCTTGTTCCAGTGGGCTCCTCTGTCCCAGGACTTCAATTAGTCATTTGCCTCTCGCCCCAAGGGCTTGGTACAGCCTGGACTGGTGGGGCTGTCTTGATCACCTCTTGTGGGGTGGGGGTTGCTGCTGAAACCACCCAAGTGGGTGGTGGTGGCCACTGATGTGAGTTGTCTTAGTTTGGGGGGGGGGGGAGGGCTCATTGATTAGGCAGAATGGCGCAGGGGTGTTGGTCCCCCATCAACTGTTTGGAGACCAGAACAGTCTGAATAGCTCTGGGTGTGGACAAGAGCCTCTACAAGCTTGATGTCTGCAGAGTTCTGTATCGGTATTTCCAAAAGATGAACACCTTTCATCTCTGATCATTTATTTGTTCTCTTCCGTGAGCCCCATAACCACCAAGCAGTGTTGAGGCTTCCATTGCACAGTGGCCATCAAGGCTGCCTACATTTGCAGAAACAAATGTGTATCTTCAGCCCAACTTGTGCTCAGGCGACATCTTGGATAGAGGCCTGAAAGGTCTCACCAGAGGATATCTGTGGAGCGGTGACCCGATTTGACACGTTATTCCTTTGTTAGTATTACAGACTGGATTTGCTGGCCAGAGCCTGGTCTGTGTTTGGCAGAATCATCATTCAGGGGGGCCTTATCTTCTGCCCAGTCAGTTTTTGCTTGCTTTCATCCTAATCATTTAGCGTGGTGCAGCTGGACACTTAAGGAAGGTGAATTTTAGTCATACCTGTTAATTTCCTTTTCTTTAGTCCTGTTAACATAAGAACATAAGCATTGCCATACGAGACAGACCAAAGGTCCATCAAGCCCAATATCCTGTTTCCAACAATGGCCAATCCAGGTCACAAATACCTGGCAAGATCCCAGAACAGTAAAACAGATTTTGTGCTGCTTATTCTAGAAATAAGCAGTGGATCTTCCCAAGTCCATCTTAATGTCTTCTTTGAGGAAATTATCCAAATTGTTTTTTAAACCCTGCTAAACTACTGTTTTTACCACATTCTCTGGCAAAAAAGCCCAGTTTAATTACATGTTAAGTGAAGAAATATTTTCTCTGGTTTGTTTTAAATTTACTGCTTAGTAGCTTCAGTGTGTGCTCCCTAGTCCTAGTATTTTTGGAAAGAGTAAACAAGCAATTTCACCTCTACCTGTTCCACTCCACTCAGTATTTTATAGACCTCCTCTATCATATCTCACCTCAGCTATCTCTTCTTCAAGCTGAAATGCCCTAGCTGCTTTAGGCTTTCCTCATAGGGAATTCTTCCCGTCCTTTTTATCATATTCGTCACCCTTCTCTGTACTTTTTCTAATTGCACTATCTTTTTTTAGGTGTGCAGTGACAAGATTTGCACTCAGTATTCGAGGTGCAGTGATACAAAGGCATTATATTCTCATTTTGTTTTTCCATTCCTTTCCTAATAATTCCTAACACTTTGGGAGGTCTTTTACTAAAGCTTAGCTTGAGTTATCTGCAGCAGGGCCCATTTTATTCCTATGGGCCCTGCTGCAGATAACTCAAGCTAAGCTTTAGTAAAAGACCCCCTCTATTTGCTTTCTTAGCCATTGCTGGACACTGAGTAGGGAGTTTCAACGTATCAACGATGACATCTATATCCTTTTCATGGGCAATGATTCCTAATGTGGAACCTTGCATCACGTAGCTATAATTTGGGTTCCTCTTTCCCACGTGCATCACTTTGCACTTGCCCATCTTGCAATTTAACAACTTTGAATAACTTTGCTTCATCAGCAAATTTAATTACCTCACTGTTTATTCTCATCTCTAGATCATTTATAAATATGATAAAAAGCAGTGGTCCCAGCACAGACCCTGAGGAACCCCACTGTCTTCTCTTCTCCATTGAGAATACTGACCATTTAACCCTACTCTCTGTCTTCTATCTTTTTAACCAGTTTTAAATCCACAATAGGATATTACCTCCTATCCCATGACTTTCTAATTTCCTCAGGAGTCTTTCATGAAGTACTTTGTCAGATGCCTTTTGAAAAGCCAGATAAATAGTATCGACAGACTCGCCATTATCCACATGTCTATTCAGCCCTTCAAAGAAATGTAGTAGATTGATGAAGCAAGATTTCTCGTTACGAAATCCATGTTGGCTTTGTCTCATTAATCCATACCTACGTATATGCTCTGTAATTTTGTTCTTTATAATAGTCTCTACCATTTTGCCCAGCACCGACGTCAGGCTCACAGGTCTATAATTTACCGGATCGCCTTTTTAAACATTGATGTTATATTGGCCACCCTTCAATATTCTGGTACTATGCTTGACTTTAAAGATAAAATTACATATTACTAAGAGTAGCTATGCAAATTCATTTTTCAGTTCCATCAGTACTCTGAGATGTATACCATCCAGTCCAGGCAATTTGCTACTCTTCAGTTTGTCAAATTGGTCCATTACATCTTCCAGGTTTATAGATATTTTTGTTTCTCTGATTCATCAGCATTGAATACAGATAAAATCACTGGAGTGGAGAAACACAAAAATCCCATGAAGGACGCAAAGAGAAGAGAACAGTGGGAAGTGGACCAAGGCACTATCAGGAACAAATCAAAGAGAACTTTAAATTCTCAATGGATCGATTGTTTATTTGATGATAAAAAAACTCAACACAGCACTGTATTTCAGCCAAAGGCCTGCCTCAGGAGTCTGGATTAACATAAACATATTAAAGATATATTACTAAAAACCATCAATACCAATGATCTAACATAAAAGGTATATAAACAAACTTAGGACCCTGTTTACTAAGCCACGCTAGAGGCATGCTAGCGTTTTTAGCATGGCTAACTGTGTAGCCCATAGTATTCCTATGTGAACCTACACGGTTAGTAGATGCTCATTTTTAGCAGGCGCTAAAAAAGCTAGCACACCTTAGTAAACAGGGCCCTAATTATTAAAGGATTAAAAAGAACAATAAGCTTACTAAAACAGATAAAAGATAAAATAATATAAAATATTAAAGTACTCATAAATATCTCATAACAGGACAATAAGCCCACAAGCAAATACATGTGCATGTATATGTTAGAAAATATAAATATCAGTGTGTAGCAAAGGAAAAAAAAACTAACCTTTGTACTTTCTCTGGAGAATAAAACCATCCAATGGTTAGTGTGCCAATGGGCATTTAGAAAGCAAATGGTCTAGAAAAACATATAGCAAGTCATATTGCTACAAACAACCCAGACTGTGAGTAAATTACCAGCGTACCTCGAGATGCTGAACACTTAGGCAGTTTGAACACCTCTCCTGCCTCCCCCCCGGTCCCCACTCAAAGCAAGAAATAAGAGCCCGAAGACTCAAAGGGAAGGAGAATGGAAATAACTAGCTGCTAGAAAGCAAATCAAATTAAAGGAGGACCCCTGACTCAGAAATATCCCCCCCCCCTCCTTCGCTCACAAACATAGCACAGAAACTGGAGCCACTGCTGACCTAATAGCTCAAAGGCAAACCGAAAAACATACAAGATCAAAACGCCAGACTCCATCCCAAAGACCAAAATCTTATCACGCTTCCTATCGAACATGACTTACTAGTAGCCCACAGTGAATTAAACCAAAATAAATACCCTCAAACTACTCCTAATAATTCACTCCTTATCATTGATCCCCCTAACACTAACCGCCCCAGTCACAGAAACCAACACCATACCTATATTACATACTCATCAAAGACTGATCAGACAATCCTCACATCAACAAACTGACAACAACATTAACAATGGAAGAACACCAACATGCGGACAACCACAACAGAAGGGAAAGAAAGGTCCTAACAAACTCACACTAACAAAGAAAAGACAACTAACAAAAATCCACACAACACCAAACACACAAGACCCATATCAAACAATCCAAGTGAGTTATATCAACGCCAGATCCGCTGTAAACAAAACAACAACATTAACAGACTGGATCATGTCCGGAAACCTTGACCTACTTTTCATCACTGAAACCTGGATCCATGGTCAAAAGGACCCTATAATCATAGACCTTTGCCCTCCAGGATACATAATCATACACTGGACCAGAAAAGAAAAGAGGCAGAGGCATAGCAGTAATCTACCGATCCTACTTTACCATCGAAACCACTGCTGAGTCTATCATACCTCAACTTGAAATTGCCTCAATCAGAATCCACAACAAAACCCTACGCAATCACTTGAACTGCGTCTTGTTTTACAGACCACCAGGTAATTGAAACAAAGCCCAGACTAACTTCATGGACTTCATTTCAAACACTTGCGCAACCACCTCCAATGTACTAGGAGACATTAACCACTTGTAACCACTCGCCTCCACCTACCCTCCTCTCTTCCTTCCCGTTCACATTAATTGATTTGATTTGCTTACTTTATTTATTTTTTGTCTATTAGATTGTAAGCTCCTTGAGCAGGGACTGTCTTTCTTCTATGTTTGTACAGCGCTGCGTATGCCTTGTAGCGCTATAGAAATGCTAAATAGTAGTAGTAGTAGTAGAGAGCTAACTGAACCGATGGAATATGTGGAAGAGGAAAAGGATTTGCCTCCGGAACTTCCTTGCTTAGAGGAGCCAGCCAGCATGGACTCGGAAAATACAAATGCCAACCTTGCCAGCACTTAAAGGCAGTTGTGGGAGGCCACAGGAGTTTGTTACTGTGGAGTGGGAGGTGAACTGCCAGCCCTGCTTGCTGCTGGAGTGCTACAGGAGAAAACGTGATGTGCTCATGTTTTTTCTTACTTGAGCTTTTGAACTGAACTTTACTTAAGTTGTTGAACTGACTTTACTTAAGGTTGGGAGCTGAACTTTAATTGAACTTTTGAACTGAAGGGAGGGTTGGTGGTTGATTGTTTTGTGGAACTGGGCCTGCATTAAAAGTTTATTTGTTTGGTTTGAACTGAGTCCGGAGTAAGGTGTGGTGCTTACAACCCCAAACAGAATTGGAGGACCCCTTTACAAGATGCAAAAGCATACTAGATGAAATAGCACCCTTACGAACATGAACCTCACGCAGACACAACTCGATACCACGGTTCAACGATGAACTGAAAAAACTAAAAACACAATCCAGAAAACTCGAGCGAGCATGGAAAAAAATAAGATGAACATACACTCAATACATGGAAGCAAACACAAAGAAAATACAAATACGCAATAAGACAGTCCAAAAGATCATACTATAAAGCCAAAATAGGGACAGACTACAAAGATACGAAGAAGTTATACCAACTCGTAAACACCACCTTGGTCACTAAAACCAACACAGACAGCCCATCAGCAGACGAACTCGCTATGTACTTCAATGAAAAAATTGTAAACCTATGCAACACACTACCTCAAGACAATACCGATATCGAAAGCTTCCTCAACAGTCTGGACCCAACACTTGGAGAATACCCAGCAGACCGATCCTGGTCAAACTTCGCTCCACTCACCGTCGAAATAGTTACCCAGGCAATTAGCAGATTCTCCAACCCCCACTATAAACTAGATTCCTGTCCCAGCTACCTAAATAAAATCCGCACCTGACCGCTTCATAGCTGACCTCACATCCCACCTAAATTACATGCTACAGCAAGGCCTCTTCCATAAGGAAAATGGCAACATCCTACTCACCCCATTACCAAAAGACACCAAGAAAAAAGCAAACGATATCACCAATTACCGTCCAGTAGCATCCATCCCACTGGTAATCAAACTAATGGAAAGCATGGTAACCAAACAACTTACTGATTGCATAAACAAATTCTCAATACCACATGAATCACAATCAGGATTCCGCACCCTCCACAGCACCGAAACAGTACTAATTACCCTCCTAGCCAAATTCAAGCAGGAAATAGCAACAGGCAAAAGCATCCTTCTCCTCCAATTCGACATGTCTAGTGCATTCGACATAGTAAACCATAATATATTACTAAAACTACTAGATTACTTCGGGATTGGTGGAAATATACTTGGATCAAAGGTTTCCTAACCACAGGAACATATCAAGTGAATTCAAACTCAAGCATATCATCCTTGTGGAAAAAGACTGTGGAGAACCTCAAGGATCACCACTATCACTAACCCTCTTCAACCTAATGATGACCCCACTAGCCAAGTCCCTATCCAACCAAGGCCTTAACCCTTTCATCTACGCAGACGATATCATAATATACATCCCTTACAAACACGATCTGACAGAAATCACCAATGAAATCAAGCTCAGCTTGAACATCATGGCCTCTTGGGCAAATGCATTTCAACTAAAACTCAATAAAGAAAAAACACACTCATCCTCTCCTCCCAATACAGTGTGGACAACCCCTCAAGTATCAGCACCCCAGATCACACCCTCCCTATCTCAGACAGCCTGAAAATCCTTGGCGTTATACTGGACTGTAACTTAACACTAGAGTGCCAAGTGAAATCCACAACAAAGAAAATGTTCCACTCAATGTGGAAACTCAAACGAGTGAAACCATTCTTCCCGAGGAAAATATTTTGCAACTTCATACAATCAGTGGTACTAAGCCACTTAGACTACTGCAATGGAATTTATGCGGGATGCAAAGAACAAACCTTAAAGAAACTCCAGACCACCCAAAACACGGCAGCCAGGCTTATATTTGGAAAAACGCGATTCGATAGCGCAAAACCCCTCCGTGAAAAACTACACTGGCTCCCAATCAAAGAACATATTGCTTTCAAGATCTACACCCTGGTTCATAAAATCATTTTCGGCGAAGCCTCGGGATACATGACAGACCTTATGACGTACCAACCAGAAATACATCCGAATCATCACGAACATATCTAAATCTCCACTACCCAAGCTGCAAAGGACTTAAATACAAATCAACTTACGCATCCAGCTTTTCCTACATATGCACATAACTGTGGAATGCACTACCAAAAGCCTTGAAAACAACATACAGCCACCTAAACTTCCGGAAATCAGTAAAAACTAACCTGTTTCAAAAGGCTTATCCTACCGACCCAACTTAAATGCCTGAACTCTGCAACACTGCAAAACAAGTACGTAATGGACATACCACAATTCTTACGCTTTACGATTCCTTAATGTGACTGTTCCACATAAACCTTATCTCACCACATCATCACTTTGTATTTGTTCACACCGGAGTCTGTGAACGCGTCTCCGGTATTATGTAAGCCACATTGACCCTGCAAATAGGTGGGAAAATGTGGGATACAAATGTAACAAGTAAAAAAAAAAATAAAAAATAAATATTATCAACGGATGTGGACACTAGATACCAATGTATGTCTGTATATGTATATACATCTATATATGTGTGTGTATCCTATTATGTCCGACAGAACCATAACACATTTCTGCTAATGATTTTCTTGGCAAACATCCCTACTAGTACATATAAAAGATCAAGTGACTTGAGTGTGTAAAGTGGTGAAACCAAACAGTAAACAAAGAGACAAAAGTGCTCCAAATGTAATGCTTGTAGAAATACAAAGAGAAAACAATATTCTCTGAATAATAGTGAAAACAAACTGAAGATAAACCTAAGCGCTAAAAAAAAGGAGGGGATTTTTGTGATCATATAAGAAGATAACGATGTTATATCAAAAGTGGATCATAAAAAGGCAAGAATGGTGTGTAAATGTACAATATGATAGCAATAATCTATTAAACATAATAATGGTTAAATATATGATGCAGTAATCGGTGTGCAAACCTTCAGAGAATGGTATTCTAAATAAAAAAGCACAATATTTGATAAGAAACAAAAAAAACCCAATTTAAAACTAAGGCTACAGAGGACAGAGAAAGCTCAGAGACCGTATCACTCTACCCAGAGATTTCTATCGCATTTGTATTCTTTATCTATAGGTGTTGTTGTATTCATCTTACTGTCTAGTTTATACATGGTGGCCCCACCATGGCTTGGCTTGTTTATTCAGCGTATCTGTATAAATGTCACCTTATTAGCGATACTGTCTCTTTGGGTTTTCTCCATCCTCTGTAGCTTTAGTTTTTTAACAGTCACCTCACTTTTTAACTATGCCAGCTGTCGTTTAGCCTTCCTTCCTCCTTTTTAATACATGGCATATATCTGGTCTGGCCTTTCAGGATGGTATTTTTGAATAGCATCCAAGCCTGATGTTAATTTTTTGACCTTTTGCAGCTGCTCCTCTGAGGGTTTTTTTTTGATGTTGACCATTCTCCTCATTTTATCATAGTCTCTTTTTTGAAAGTTAAATGCTAATGTTGCACCATCTTGATATCCTCCGTGGAAGACTTAGGCAATGAACTTTCTCTGTAGTGGTATTTCAAAAATAAATAAATTGAAATATGTTTATGGAACTAATGTTGGCTGTAGTGGTTTAATGGTGCATAGGTGTGGTTTATGGGACCTTTCATTGCTTTGGCAGAGGCATACAGGAGTTTTTCCATAGACCACCAGCCCTTATAATGGTGATGTCAATGGAAAAAGTCAGTTTCTCTACCTCCATCTGCTGGTAGGAAGGGGATACAACCCAATCATATAGCAGGACTAAAGGAAAGGAAATTAGTTGGTAGGACTAAATTTCACCTTAGACTGTATGCATAGAATGTTGGCACTATTCAAATAATCTTTCCCATACTACTGTGATAGCCATTTGAGGGCTATTCTGAAGTTTAAATAGGTATGTTTAGTGCCCACTTTTTATCTGGTGTAATCAGATAAAGATGTCCGGTTAACTGTACTACACACTGAGGGGCATAATCGAACGCGAACGCCTATCTCCATGGGCGTCTATGTCCAAAAACGGGTACGTGAAGAGGCGGGACAGACCGCATTTTTGAAAAAAATGGACGTTTTTCAGCTGGGCGTTTGTTTTTTTTTAGCGATAATGGAAACTAAAAACGCCCAGCTCAAAAATGTCCTAATCCGAGCCATTTGGTCATGGGAGGGGCCAGGATTCGTAGTACACTGGCCCCCCTGATATGCCAGGACACCAGCTGGGCACCCTAGAGGTCAGTGTGGTGGACTTCAGAAAAGGCTCCCACATGCATAGCTCCCTTACCACGGGTGCTGAGCACCCAACCCCCCTCCCCCAAAACCCACTATCCACAAATGTACAACACTACCATAGCTCTTAGGGGTGAAGGGGGCACCTACATGTGGGTACAGTGGATTTTGGAGACCTCCCATTTACCAGCACGTGTTACAGGTAGGGGGGGATGGGCCTGGGTCCACTTGGCTGAAGTGCACTACGGTATCCACTAAAAGTGCTCCAGGGACCTGCATACACGCAGGCCTCTAGGACTTGTTGCTGCTATATAACATTGGCACACCAGTTGACACCTGAAGACTAATCTTTCCGAAAATGTCCTTTATTGGAATAAGCACGCTTACTCACAGTTAACTGCAGATCAGAGGTTGTGCCCCACTGGCAACGAGTCTCCCTGGTACTGAGATTAGCAGTAAGTCAGAGCTGGCAGAATGCTGTACAATGCCCTCTTTCAGCCACATTCAAGGTAAGAACTAAGTTCTGTAACGTGGCTAACACATGAAAGGGATCTAAAACTGTCTTACAAAAATGGCCACTACCTCATGGACTACCGGAAACAAAAATGGGCACACTCTGACCCAGTTAGCCGGGGGAAAAGCACCATGGGAGTAGAGCCTACCAACTACCAACATCGTGAGCATGTAACACAAGCTAGTGGAATCACGGAGCCCAATACCCTACACCCGCCACAATGCATTGCTGATGTGACTCTGCACTGCCCTTAACAGAAAAGGTGTCACACTCACCCGAGAGCCACATCAGAACCAGGGAAAGGCTGTCACAGGATAGAACAAATTCTGCTGTCATGGAGGTGGGTACGGCATTTGAGGCTGGCATAAGAGTCTGGGAAAAAAGTTTTTAAAGTGGGGTTTTTTTGGTGGGAGGGGGTTAGTGACCACTGGGGGAGTCCGAGGAGGTCATCCCCGATTCCCTCCAGTGGTCATCTGGGCAGTTGGGGCACTTTTTTGGGACTTGTTTGTGAAAAAAAAAAGGGTCCAAAAAAAGTGACCCAAAATCGTGGTAAAAACGCCTTTTTTTTCGATTATCAGCTAAAGACGCCCATCTCTCCTCGGCCGATAACCACGCCCCAGTTCCACCTTCACCACGCCTCCGACACGCCCCCGTCAACTTTACCCGTTTCTGCGACGGATTGCAGTTGGAAACGCCCAAAATCGGCTTTCGATTATACCGATTTGGGCGCCCACGGGAGAAAGACGCCCATCTCCCGATTTGGGTCGCAATATAGGCGTTTTTCTCTTTCGTTTATAAGCAGGATTGTGCACTAAATATTAGCCTTTTAGACTTATTTCTGCAAAACACACAGGCCATCCTATTCACACAGCAGCTCAGAGAGGAGACTCCTGTAGTAGCGGCTGGGCGGGAAGTCCTGCACATTCTCAGAAATACCGTTTTTAACGTTTTTCAGTGCTCAGAGATGGTTTGTCAGTGCTGTTGGATGTGATATTGTCTTGCGTGTCATTGGAGCATTTAACTTCTGTTTCTTCTATCTCTTGTGTGTTCTGACTGCAGTGTCCTCAAACAGCAGTCATTTTAATAGGAATCAATTTTATAGCATTTCCTTTTGGTTTTTGTCTTACAGAGAAGTGGCATGGCTATTCTCTTGGTTCTGGCATTGCTGGATTGATGTTAGCTGTTCCCTGTACTCTCTGTTCCTTCTTGAAATTTTACTGCTGGCCAGACCAAGGTGGGTAAAGTGCTGTCGTTAAAGATCATTCAATAATTCAAAGATAGATTAAAGTAAATGGACTTTATGGGGTAGTTTTATAAGAGACTTGTGTGGGTTGAGCAGTATTTTATGTGCTCTAGTGGGTTACTTTTAAAATTGCCCGAGGGTATAATTGCATAAATAGTCACCCAGAAAATGTACCACCTACTCTTAATGCAATACATGCTAAGCGTCCCTCGGAGTGGGATTGGTGCTTAGCACTTTCTATAAAATATGTACCTACTGACTGCATTGAGTCTTACAGGCACATAAACTGTGTATTTTGAACAGTAGCTTTTGGGGTGGGAGACAATTTTTATAAAAGCATATCAACACATGGATTGCTTTTATAAATATTCCTAACACATGGTATCTGTGTCATTCCTGCCTTAGCATTCTTGTAAAAATAATACAGATATCCACCATGGAGACAATTCTATAATTGTGCGATTTCATTTACAGTAGGGTGTGTGGTAGTAACCTATAAAGGACCAAGGTGCTTAGGTTCCTTTATAAAAATACTAGTGTAACCCATTGTAGATCTACCAAACATTTAGATGCTTGTACTTAAACCAGCTACAGAGCTGTAGGGACATGTCTAACTTAAAGTGTTGTTTCCGAGTACAGTGCTCTGACTAGTTGAAGAGCAGTGTAATAAATGTAAATGTAAACATCTTGGCTTGTCCCTCAGAAGTCACCTAGGTGTGAATATTTTAATCCTTTCATGTTGCATGCATAAGTGGTGCCCTGCCTATGCCCCGCCCATGCTCTTCCCCTGTGTACACCCTTCTTGCAAATATGTGAGTAGTGATCTCGCTCAAAGCTCAGTTGCATATTTTTGACAGGTGGCCACACGTACTTCCAGTTAACAGAAGTGATGTCACAGCCCCACCCCTTTTTCATAACTGCCCCCTACAGCCGTGAAGGAATGTGTGCTGCTTAACTTTTTCTTTTTTTTTTTTCTCAGAGGAAAGAAAATAGGCATTTTTTTCTTTTTTTCTTTCAAAAGGATACCTTGTGTTTATTTTTCAGCTGGATTGAATCAAGTCTGTCCATTTTTAAGAATGACAGACTGATTTCTGAATGACAGCTTCTGGCACTGCCTCGTTTTTCCCTGAGGGGAAAAGTATGCTTACTTAATGACTATAGATCCTGTGATCCATTTTATTCATATATACAATAATTGTTTTCCACACTAAATAGAATTCAGAATCTGTCATTGTGCAGTGTCAGGTTTTCCAAATCAGATTATTTAATCGTTGCAACTAAAAATATTGGATAATCAGTTTCTCTTTTTGATTGTATATTTCCATCAATCAGAGCCCCATAAGAATATCTTTGGGTACTTTGGTAACTTTGATTATTTGGTAGATCATACTCTGGCCTTTTGCCCAGAAGTTGGTCATTTTAGGTCTGTCCACTGTCTATCATATTTTTCACATTCTGTCCAACATTCACTCTTGACGTTGGGGAAAAATCTGGTCATCCACAGAGCCTGGTACAGACACGTCCATAGTGCACTGTCACTTTACAACTTTGAGGCTACAATTTGTTTTCAGATTAAATGGATTACTAGCCTGATGATTCCATGGGATCCAGGAATTTATCTCCTGAACCAGCACATCCCAGGATTTTTGGAAATAACTTGGTTCATCATTTGCTGCTAAACTGACCTTAGCATCTGAGTGGAAGAGCCCTACAGTTTCCTTGTTATCTAAGTGGAGAGCCAGGTTGTATTGGGTTTAAAGGCTGGAGAAATTGACTGTCATAAGATGTAATAGCTTTGCTAAATGGGAAAAAATATGGGTTTCGGTTCTGGGGTAGTAGGTTGGTGTGGTTTGTTAGGCTCTCTCTCCTTCTCCCTCTTTGTTTTTCGTTCTCTCTCTTTCTGTTCTGTTTTGCTTCTGGGGTTTTGCCTTATAAAACTGTTTGATAAATAGAGGAGTTATCGGTTTCTGTGAGGACCTTGATGCGGAACCTCCATCGACATTGGGTGCACCGACGCAACATCAAGATGGTCTGATGTCAGACTTGGTACTGCGACCGCGTAAGGACTCTGTCCTTTTCGTTGGTGCCATGTCTATCGAGGTACCTGCAGCATAAAAAAACCTAAGAAGAATCGCCATCATTCTCCCTCCAGGCACTCTGCCAACACTTCCTCTATCAACATCCTCATGCAAGGGAAGCATCCATGCTGCAGGAACCACTGTCCTTCTCTCCAACTAACTAATCATCAAGAGCTTTTGAAATAGAGATCTCCTACCTCTGCACAGGCTATAACTTAGGCTGCACCCACATCGCTTTCTCAGCTGGTACCAACGCTACTCTACAGGAGGCAATTCAGGCTATGCTCAAGAGGGGAGTGCTCAGGGCTACTGCATTTGCAGTCTATACAGACTTACAGGATGCTTGCGCCAGCCTCAGCCCCAGCCCAGCCCATTGATACATATGAAGGTCAGTCATGGTAGAGGTCCCGCACATTAGCTCAGTGCTGACCGTTGGGGGGTGCGGCAGGAACCCGAGCAATGCGTGCATCAACATTGACAGAAAACTTGTCTCCAACATCAGAGACTCATCTGCCTCAACGCAGAGCCAACGCTCCAGTCAACACTTTCTTCCACCTACTTCCCAGGAAAAGTACTTTGCAGAGTCAGACTCGGACCTCTCCTGGGAGACAGATCAAGACCTACAGGACCTCTCTGCTGAGGAGTCCTATGGTATCCCATGTGATCTTTCTCCGCCACCTGAGACCTATGTCTCCTCCAGAAAGTATATCCTTTCTTGGCTTTGTGCGTGAGAAGGCTTAAGCCATATACTTCAGATTAGAGACAGAGAAGAGAGATGTGGTTGCCATGTTAGTCCACTAGAATAAAATAAAATATAGAAAAGAAAATAAGATGATACCTTTTTTATTGGACTAACTTAATACATTTTTTGATTAGCTTTTGTCAGATCAGAAATAAGCAAATTTTGATAAGTAACATCATATATAAGTGAAACATCAAAGTATTAAAGTGAAGGTCTGAAAGGATGAGGGAGGGGTGGGCTAGGTGAGAAACAGAGAATGCTGTGAGGATGGGGGGCAGGGAGATATGCATGGTGATCAGAGGGTGACAAAGCAATGAAATTTAATGGTTTATAATGGACTAGAAAACCCAGATCTTTGTTAAGTCCTGTCTGGTGAGTGTCAAAATATTTAATCATTTTGACTTCAAAGGCCTTGCGTTCCTGTATTGTTTTAAAATTTCCTTTAAGTATTCTCACTATAAAATCATTAGTACAGTGTTCTGGTTTTGTAAAGTGATGTCCCACAGAGGTAACATCTTGATTGGCACTGGCATTTTCATATGGTGTCTATGTAAATTAAATCTCTTCTTCAGCATCTGGCTTGTTTCTCCAATATAGCACCCTTCATCACATTTTTTACACTGGATGACGTATACTACATTGGAAGATGAGTATGTGAAGGATTTCTTTTCGTTGAATATTTTTTCTTTGTGAATGACTGTGGGGTCTTGTGAAATGTTTTGGCATAGTTTGCAGCTGGATATAGGATGCTAACCACAAGTAAAATTTAACTTTTGAAATTCCAAGCAGTTGCTGAGAAAACAGCAAAAATACTCTAGGAGGGGGTTGGGCGTGGTTTTTTTTGTCTTAAAATGGTTTTATATTATACTAACTCAAAACATTTGGCACCCAGCAGCAAGCAGCAGCTCCTTCCTGCTGCTCGCACCAGCCCCGAGCCTTCCCTCTGACACAACCTCCTGGTTCCATAAACAGGAAGTTGTGTCCGAAGGAAGGATCAGGGCCTTTGTGAGCAGTGGGTCGAAGTTGGTGCCAGCAAAGACCAGAAGGAGCCAGCGTGAGCATCCGGTAGGAGTCCCAGTTTACCTTTTTAGGTGTATATAAAATGTCTATGTCACGGTCTCAGGCTTTCGGACACGGGAACTGTGTGAGCCCTTGGACCACTGCTGACAAGCGGCAGCAGTAGGCAAGACCCCCAACCAGGACTGAGTAAACAAGCAAGGCAGGAGAAGCTGTGGACAGGCAAAGCTGGAACAACCGAACTGGAACCACAGGACTGGAACTAAAGCAGTAGGCAAGCAGGGTATAAGCAGGACAGAGCAACCGGTCTTCACCTGCGCTTGACCACCATTCCCCAGGGGTTGAGCCCCCAGGTGCAGGCGGCCAGCAGGACTTACTGGATGGAGCTTGCAGACAGACTGGAACAACAGGATTTCCACACCTGACACAGGATACTAGACACAGGATACTAAACAAGCCTGACTAAAACAGGATTCAGAATTCCCACACCGGGTAAAGGATACAGAAACAGGCTTGACTGAACAGGGACTGACGGTCAGGGGGGAAGGAAACAAAGAGAATACAAAGCTAGGCTACAAAGACAAACAATAAAGCAATGGCTGGAGGCTCACAGGCAGCCACAGAGAAGGATAAAAGCAGTAGTGCTTCTTAACTGCACATAGACTAAACAAGAACCAGGCAAGGCATACAGGCAGGAAACAAAACAAGGCAGAAGTGCTCCTATCAGCACTAAAAGGGTAAAGCAGGGAAGCTCAAACAAAGCAAGGCAGAAGTGCTCCAATCAGCGCTAAAAGGGTAAAGCAGGGAAGCTCAAACTAAGCAAGGCAGAAGTGCTCCTAACAGCACACCAACTAACCTCGGCCTTTGGCGTTGGAAAGGCAAACTAGAAAGTTCCCAGCTGGTTAATAAAGGCAGTCTCACAGCTGAGGCAATCTCACAGCTGAGATCACCAGTAAGGGTGAGGCCACAGGTAAGGGTGCTGCTTAGTTCCAAACAACCCAAGCAAGTTTGGCAAGCAGGAAGATCCGAATCGGACTAGAATGCCATCTGAAACAAGCTTGGGAAATAGCAAGAAAACAGTCTATAGCAGCCACCGGTTCTGGCCACCAGGGGACAAAGTGAGCACAGACATGGAAAATAGTCACAATTGTGACAGTCTAAAATAACTTTGACCCCTATCTCACTTGTTGAAGAAATTTGCTTTGGTTGTAATGCACTATTGGGCATCACTGCTATTAATTCATACAAAATCTAAGAGTGCCATCACAGCAACCATATTTCATAGGTTTCCTCAACATTTTTTCATATTCAATTTCTCTTGGATAATGACTTTTTCGGTTATCTGTAAAGCAAGTCATCCCAAACCTGCCCTGAGATCCCACATCTCCAATCAGCTGGTAGTTGATATAGTACCATAAAAAGAAGGTCCATTTCTTCATGTTTGGCCACTAGCTAATGTTTTACTCTGGGAGAGTTGAAATTTAATGCCAAGAAGTGTAGAGTGATTCACTTGGGGTGCAGAAACCCAAAAGAGAGATACTGGATAGGAGGGGAGAGATTAGTAAGCTTCTGAGTCAAGCTTACTAATCTCTCCTGAGACCTTGGAGTGTTGGTGTCTGAGGATCTAAAGGTGAAGAAGCAGGCGATGGCCGTGGCCAGAAGGATGCTAAGCTGCATAGAGAGGGGCATAACCAGCAGAGGAAAGGAGGTGTTGGTGAGACCCCACTTGGAGTATTGTGTTCAGTTTTGGAGGCCGCATCTTGCTAAAGATGTAAAAAGACTGGAAGTGGTGCAAAGAAAAGCTACGAAAATGGTATGGGATTTGCGTTGCAAACCGTACGAGGAGAGACTTGCTGATCTGAACATGTATACCTTGGAGGAAAGGAGAAACAGGGGTGACATGACAGACGTTCAGATATTTGAAAGGTATTAATCCGCAAATGAACCTTTTCCGGAGATGGAAGGCAGTAGAATTAGAGCACATGAATTGAGGTTGAAGGGGGGGGGGGCAGACTCAGGACTAATGTCAGGAAGTATTTTATCACGGAGAGGGTGGTGGATATGTGGAATGCCCTCCCGCGGGAGATGGTGGAGATGAAAATGGTAATGGAATTCAAACATGCGTGGGATAAACATAAAGGAATCCTGTTTAGAAGGAATGGTTCCACGGAATCTTAGCGGAGATTGGGTGGCGACACCGGCAATTGGGAAACGGGAGCTGGGCAGACTTCTACGGTCTACACCCTGGTCGTGAGTGGATAGGGATGGGCTGGAGTGTAAATTTTAAGGGGCTTCGATGTTAGCTTCAGAACTTAGTACAAGAACAGTGCTAGGCAGACTTCTACGGTCTGTGCTATGAGAAAGGCAAGGACAAATCAAACTTGGGTATACATATAAAGTATCAGATACGATGTAAAATGAGTTTATCTTGTTGGGTAGACTGGATGGACCGTACAGGTCTTTATCTGCCGTTATTTACTATGTAACTATATGTAAAAGGCAGGCCCAGAGGCAGGAGGAAGGAGGCATTGCTCCTGCCCTCCTGCTTCCAAATCTACAGGTATGGGGAAGAGAGGGGTGGGGGTCACTAGACCACCATGGAGGATTTTTGGTAGAGAGAGGGGGTGTCCAGTGGACCACCAGGGATTTTTTTCCTGGCCAGAGAGTGGTGGTCAGGAGGGAGTCCAGTGGACCTCCAGGGAGGTTTTTAAAGGTCTTTGGGGGGGGGGGGGGGTCGGGTCAGGGTCCGCTGGACCACTAATGTTTCAAATGTTGAGGGGCTCGGGAGGGGTATGATTTATTGCTGGACATTCCCACAAGAACTGTGCCTACCTCACAGCTCTTGTGGGCGTGCACCTTTTACTGATCAGTGCTTAAAATTAACAAT
This sequence comes from Microcaecilia unicolor, assembly GCF_901765095.1. NCBI lineage: Eukaryota > Metazoa > Chordata > Amphibia > Gymnophiona > Siphonopidae > Microcaecilia > Microcaecilia unicolor. The sequence goes on from NC_044032.1 coordinate 448,472,124, forward strand.
GTACATATAATTTGCATGCCATTAGTGTTGAGCATTGGTCGGTAATTCCAACTCTGTGTTTTTCATATTTTTGTGCATCAGGGCCTTAGTTTTTTATCCATGCATATGTTTTATCTTTATTTTGAAACCAATAGAGAGGGTAATACTGCATACATAGAAAGTATACAAACAAAAAAAGCAACACTGGGCCTTCAAGACTGGGACAACTGAAGTTCTTTATTGACAAGTGACCCGAAACGGGCCGTGTTTCGGCGTTAATCAAAGCCTGCCTCAGGGGTCAAGATATAGTTCTGTAATAGGTTGTATAGGGTCGTTGCCCCAAGATGTTTAATGATGATTATAAATCGCCGCACTTGCGAAGGTAGAGCTAGTGCTTTTTTGCAAATGAGTAGGCTCTTCTGTTACAGAACTATATCTTGACCCCTGAGGCAGGCGTTGATTAACGCCAAAACAGGGCCCGTGTCGGGTCACTTTTCAAAAAAGAACGTCAGTTGTCCCAGTCTTGAAGGCCCAGTGTTGCTTTTTTTCTTTGTTATCTTTATTTTGATTAGTTTTTAGTAGTACGTCAGTAGTTTACTCCATTTCCATTATCAGAAGAATTTGGTTGCTTCTTCTCAATCTGTGGCCCAGGGGTGGGCAGCCACAGTCCTCGAGGGCCAAGATTTCCACAATGAATATGCATGATTGATTTGCATGTACTGCTTCCATTGTGTGCAAATAGATCTTATGCACAGTGGCGTACCAAGGTGGGGGCGGTCTGTCCCGGGTGCACGCTGCTGGGAGGTGCTGCGGCGCGCGCCTGCTCTGAGTTCGCTAACTTTGCTCGTTCGCTGCAGCTCTCTCTGCCCCGAAACAGGTTACTTCCTGTTCCGGGGCAGATGGAGCTGCAGCGAACAAACGAAGTTAGCGAACTCGGAGCAGGCGCGCGCCACGGCACCCCCCCCCCCCCAGCGACGTGCACCCAGGGGGAGTGTCATTTAGCGGGGGGGGGGGGGGGGGGGGTGCATCAGTGATCCGCCCCGGGTGCCATCCAGGCCAGGAACGCCACTGCTTATGCATATTGATTGCGGAAATCTTGAAAACCTGATTATCTGTAGTTATTTTGTATATATACTTTACAGTTTTAAATAGTAGGCCAATACACATGATATTCAGATCTCAACTTCACATAAATATAACACACCTACCCTAGTAGCCTTAAAGAACTGAATTGAAACAAATCAATTCATATGAGCGAATCGAATCGGACAGCACTACCCTCAAGTGTTTTGATAATAAAATCTTTTGGAATACCTTTAATTCTAGTCTGCTTTTCTTCTCCCTGTGTCTACTGCAGGGGTGGGTAACTACAGTCTTAGAGGGCCACAACCCAGTCCGGTTTTTTAAGATTTCTACAATGAATATGTATGAGATGTGGAAGCAATATATGCAAATCAATATCATTCATATTCATTGTGGAAATCTTGTAAACCTGACTGGGTTGTGACCTTAAAGGACTGTAGTTGCCCACCCCTGGTCTAGTAAATGGATTCACAGGAAGCAAAGCAGAGTTTTTATAGGGTATATTCCAATAGGTATCGTTTGGGAGGGGCATGGGGGTTGGTGGTACCCCAAATGCTTCAGGTGATGGTGCTGAAGTGCCCCCTCCCCTGCTAATATTAGCTGCTTACGCCTCCTCCTCCTCCCCACCCCCGAAAAAAAAAAAAAGAAATCTAAGCAGGGAAACTACACTGATGGCTATTCCATAAATAATTCTGTAATATTTGAATCCATATTGTAGCTTCCTGGTACCAGGCTAGTGGTAAAATGTTTTTTCCAAAGATCTACGTTTATCAGAGACTTGCATGCCGTTTCTGAATTTGGTGGGAGAGATTGGGCTCCCATCTGGTGGTGGTGCTTTAGGTTTGGAATATTTTATTGAATTTCTATGGATGTCTTAAGAAATTAGGGAATTCTTTCTTATGTGAATAGGTGCAAGGCTGTTGGCGAGTTCTCTGCTGCACGCTTTCGATGCTGCCAGGATCCCTTCCCACATCTCAGCTATCCTAGGACTTGCCTTTATTTTCCATGGTAAGCATATTCCATTATAAGATAGGGTCCAACCACGTGGCTTTGGGGAACCTAACTGGAGGCACCCAGTTAGAGAATTGCTTCCTTAGAGGGTAATTCTATAAACTAGGTGCTTAACATTTACGCTCACGCTAGGCCAGTGATTCCCAAACCTAGTCCTGGAGGCACCCCAGCCAGTCAGGTTTTCAGGATATCCACAATGAATATTCATGAGAGAGATTTGCATGCATTGCCTTCTTTGCATGCAAATCCCTTATGAATATTCATTGTGGATATCCTGAAAATCGGACTGGCTGGGGTGCCTCCAGGACCAGGTTTGGGATCCACTGCGCTAGGCACATATAGTATATACATATGTATGTGCCAGCATATTGCCTAAGCACTACTTTGCAAATACCCTCCTAATTTACATAGCGTATATTTGCAAGAGGGGCATACACAAGGGTTGAGCATGGGTGGGACATAGGTGGGGCTGCCATTTACATGCATAATGTACAGAACACTTTGTCATATGTATATGGGTTACTCTTAGCTACTTGCACTTACACCAGCTCTATGGCTGGCGTACTTGCCTGGGCCTAAATATTAGGTATGTCTATGATGAGTTACATTAATATTCTATAAAGGAAAGTAAGTTAGGAACCTCTTCATGGAAGAGGCTCCTACTGTGTATCCTCCAGGTGCCTAAATGGAGGAACCCAGTTACAGAATTGCTCCTTTATAGTTTAGTTTTATTCTGTTTGGAAATTTTGTTTCAGATAAAGGAGGTGGTTTTCATTATTTATCCATTTTAGTTATTTTCTTCTGGCACTCCAAATAAATTTGGGATGGAAGTGAGGGCAAGGTGATAGCAGGTGACATAGCCGCCGAGAGGGGGGGCTCGGCGCCGCAAAATTCCCCAGGCCCTCCAAGGGAGGCCTGGCGCCGCAGTTCCATCCGCCCTCCGTCGTCGACCGTCTGCCTCCTGCATTGAAATGTCACAGCGCCTCTCACCTCCGTGAAAGCAGCGCAGCAGGCAGCATATCGCCTCCCTTCGGGCCTCCTTCCCTCCCTGTGTCCCGCCCTCGTCTGACGTAACTTCCGCGAGGGTGGGCACACAAGAAGGGAAGGAGGGCTGAAGGGAGGCGTTCTGCTGCCTGCAGCGCAGATTTCACGGAGGTGAGAGGCGCTGCGACATTTCAATGCAGGGGGCCCGGCCCGTTGGCGGACGGAGGGAGGGAGTGGTGGCAACCTCGGGGGGGGGAGGGGGAGCGGTGGCTGTAGTGACCTCGTGGGGGGGTGGAGGGGGGCAGCGGTGGCGGCTGTGACCTTGGGGGGGGCGGGGCCCTGGGGGCAGCCTTGCCCCGGGCCCAGCTCAGTCTCTCGGCGGCTCTGGCAGGTGATCAATAGATGTCTCCTCCCACTAGGGCCCTGATGGATAAGAAGAATATTTGGTAGTGTTCGGTGGAATCAACATGAATTTTGATCTCTGAAATTTCTCTTCCTAGAAGGAAGAATCATCGTTGCAGTCAGCGTCGCCCTTTCTATTAGCTTTGTCCTCACCTTGGTACTGTGTTTGGTCCCAATGAAATACTTGAAGAGCTATCGCCCTCTGCTTAAATGCTCAGGTGAGTAGAGGGGTGATTTCCATGAATTGATTAGATTTGACTTCTGAGTGACATGCCTTACTCTTTCTTATCCAGCTCACTCCAGGCACCTAAGTAGTCCATAGAAAGACAGTTATCTAGTCCATCCCCCTACTTCCAAACAGAATCTCTCTTACTTTGGCGTGCCAGGCACATGTCGATCTAATCCTTCTATTAAACCCTTTGAAGATGGGAGCATGATGGGTAGCCACCTATTTGGCTAGCTGACATTGTTATATTCACATTCCATTTGGTATAGGACACTTCCACTTTCAGTTTTGTAGTCATTTTAGTGATGTCGGCAGTATCAAACTGACCATATTTCTTACGTTTGCATACAATTTTATATACTGGATTTCATTAGAAAAAACCTCAGAGTACTTTATAATTCTTCACATATCAAGTGCAGTTTGACTAGTAGAAGAAACATTTCAAAACTGGCCTATTTTGTGGTACTCTGTGACCTCTTCAAAGTGTAAGCATATACTCAGGGCTTTTGTGTATGGCTCTATCCTCCCTTTGTCAGTCCTGGCAGTGTCTGAACCCCATAATATCTGAGGACAGAAAGACTGCTGAGGCTTAATCAGTAAAGAATCCCAGTCTTCATGGTGGATTTCCTTTGAACCTCAGCATGATCTTAGTGACAATGTTACCTCTAAGCTGAGCAGGAGTACTCCATCTACAGTCCTGCCAGTGGGGGTGGGGTGGGGTGGGTGTGGGGCTACTGTATCACTGTCAGTTTTTCAGTAGTGAGGGACAGGCAAGCTCTGCAAGACTCCAGGAACCTGCCTGTCCCTAATAATTGAAACCACAATACTGAAGCACCACCCCCTGCTGGCAGCAATGCAGTTGGAGACTTTCTCAGCTTAGAGGGAACAGTGCTTAGAAGTACTTTTTGTTGTTGATGTTGTACCCACTGTTCCTACTCTGGTCTTGTGGAACTTTATATCATGGGCTCTAAATCCAGCTGTAACCTTAACCATGACCACAATTCCATTCTCTGTGAATGTTCCCGTGCAGAAGGCCCAGTCTGGGAATCTGTGCAAAGACCTTTGACCTGTTGTACAGTCTGGTCCAAGAGCCAAGACTGAAGGTCCATGAAGCCCAGTATCCTGTTTCCAACAGTGGCCAGTCCAGATCACAAGTACCTCGCAAGATCCCAGAACAGTAAAACAGATTTTGTGCTCCTTAAGATGTAATGTTAGGATTTCTGGCATGCAGGGGAGCTGTGCAGATGCAGAAAGAGGAATGTCCAACATGACCTCTTAAAATAGAGTCAATATTCAGCCTGTGGTATTCAGGCTGTGGGCTTTTTATGTCCAGATATTCAGCACTGGACTATATCCAGATTTAACTTTCAAAAAGGAGACAACGATAAAATGAGAACATTATTAAAAAAAACTTATGAGAAGCAGCTGCAGAGGTAAAAAATTGACATCAGGCATGGATGCTGTTCAAAAATACTATCCTGGAAGCCCAGGCCAAATATATTCCGTGTATTAAAAAGGGAGGAAGAAAGAACAAACGGCAGCTGGCATGGTTAAAAAGTGAGGTGAAGGAAGCTGTTGGAGCTAAAAGAAAATCCTTCCGAAAATGGTAGAAGGATCCGACTGAAAATAATAAGAAATAGCATAAGGAATGTCAAGTCAAATGCAAAGTGCTGATAAGGAAGGCAAAGAGGGACTTTGAAAAAAAGATTGCGTTGGAGGCAAAACACATAGTAAAAAAAAATTTAGGCATATTAAAAGCAAGAAGCCAGCAAAAGAATCAGTTGGACTGCTAGATGACAGAGGGGTAAAAGGGGCACTTGGGGAACACAAAGCCTTAGTGGAGAAATTACATGAATTCCTTGCTTCGGTCTTCACTGAGGAAGATTTGGGAGAGATACCGGTGCCAGAAATGGTATTCAAAGCTAACAAGTCAGAGAAACTGAATGAACGGAATCTCTATAAATCTGGAAGATGTAATGGCGCAATTTGACAAATTGAAGAGTAGCAAATTGCCTGGACTGGATGGTATTCATCCCAGAGTACTAGAATTGAAAAATGAACTTGAAGAACTATTGTTAGTAATATGTAATTTATCTTTAAAATCAAGCATGGTACCAGAAGATTGAAGGGTGGCCAGTGTAACACCGATTTTTAAAAAAAGGTTCAAGAGGTGATCCAGGAAATTAGACCAGTGAGCCTGACATTGGTGCTGAGCAAAATGGTGGAGACTTGACTATGCTCTGTAATTTTGTACTTTATAATAAAGCATGGATTTAGTGAAGGGAAATCTTGCCTCACCAATCTGTTACATTTCTTTGAAGGGGTGAACAAACATGTGAATAAAGGTCAGCCAGTTGATATTGTGTGTCTGGATTTTCAAAAGGTGTTTGACCATCAGGCTTATTTTCAAAGCACTTTGGGAGGCTAAGTTCCATAGGTTTCTATGGAACTTTGGGAGGCTAAGTGCTTTGAAAATATGCCTCAAAGTACCTCATGAAAAACTCCAGAGGAAATTGGGGAGTCGTGGGATAGGAGAGCAGGGTTAAATGGTCGGTATTCTTAATGGAGAAGGGTAGATAGTGGGGTTCCCTAGGGTCTGTGCTGGGACCGCTGCTTTTTAACATTTATAAACAAACAAACAAAAAAAAGACATCTCTGGGCCACAAGGAATGCCTTGTGTAACAATAAATTGGGTCCCTTTCGCAATCCCAGAGAAACAAAATTAGAAAATACTAAGATGTTGGCTCGCACTGGAATGCTTTTCCAATAATAGGGCAAAAATAAGTCAAAATGTTTCTCCAAAAGGAACGAACTTGCTCACAATTCCAAAACATGCACCAAAGTTGCACGAGTAGCCCCATATTTAGGGCAAGCAGTTGGAAGTGGAGAAAAATAAAACCGCAAAAGCAATTTGTACTGCTGTTCCTGTAAATGTACAGACCAAGAAATTAATTTAAGATGTTTCATAAATGATGACAAGCCTTCACTGTGTAACATGTTCCTCTGGAAGCAGTTCCGTATTCCACAGCGAAGCTAACTGCTCATAATCCCACGTAAGGGCAAGGCTGCTCAAGCTGATTTGGAAGACAGTCGGTTCTTCTTTGTACGGGTAAGCATTAAAGTTTCCACTAACAAGTCCACTGCATTCTCACCCAAGGAAGTGTAACCAGTCTGTGAGCTGCAAACAACCCCCCTTGTTAGAGCTCTGCAAAAGGTTTTAGTAACATAGTAGATGACAGCAGAAAAAGACCTGCACGGTCCATCCAGTCTGCCCAACAAGGTAAACTCATATGTCCTGCTTTTTGTTTATACCTTAACTTGATTTCTATCTGCCATTTTCAGGGCACAGACCGTAGAAGTCTGCCCACCACTAGCCCCGCCTCCCACCACCGGCTCTGCCACCCAATCTCCGCTAAGCTTCTGAGGATCCCATCCGTTCCTTCTGAACAAGATTCATTTATGTTTATCCCACGCATGTTTGAATTCCTTTACCATTTTCATCTCCACCACCTCCCGCAGGAGGGCATTCCAAGTATCCACCACTTTCTCCGTGAAAAAATACTTCCTGACATTTTTCTTGAGTCTGTCCCCCTTCAATCTCATTTCATGTCCTCTAGTTATACCGCCTTCCCATCTCCGGAAAAGGTTCATTTGCGGATTAATACCTTTCAAATATTTGAACATCTGTATCATATCACCCCCCTGTTTCTCCTTTCCTCCAGGGTATACATGTTCAGGTCAGCAAGTCACTCCTCATACGTCTTGTAACGCAAATCCCATACCATTCTTGTAGCTTTTCTTTGCACCGCTTCAATTCTTTTTACATCCTTAGCAAGATACGGCCTCCAAAACTGAACACAATACTCCAGGTGGGGCCTCACCAACGACTTATACAGGGGCATCAACACCTCTTTTCTTCTGCTGGTCACACCTCTCTCTATACAGCCTAGCAACCTTCTAGCTACAGCCACTGCCTTGTCACACTGTTTTGTCGCCTTCAAATCCTCAGACACTATCACCCCAAGATCCCTCTCCCCGTCCGTACATATCAGACTCTCACCACCTAACACATAGTCTCCTGTGGATTTCTACTCCCTAAGTGCATCACTTTGCATTTCTTCGCATTGAATTTTAATTGCCAAACCTTAGACCATTCTTCTAGCTTCTGCAGATCCTTTTTCATGTTTTCCACTCCCTCCCGGGTGTCCACTCTGTTACAAATCTTAGTATCATCCGCAAAAAGTGCTCGCCCCGGTATCTCCAGAGGACTTTTTCAGGAAGCCCGTCGGTACCGCCCGGGCAAGTCAGGCTCCTCTGCCCCCTCTTCCTTCAAGAGGAACTTCTCCCCCAAGCAGCATTCCTTTCGCAGAGACCGCCGTCCCGGAGGTGCGCCCTCTGGTCCTCCCCCAGGGTCTCGTACCCAATGACGGAGTCCTGGTCCATGGCCCAGTGCAGATTGGAGGACGCCTGTCCTCGTTTCTGGGCGAATGGACCAGGGTAACTTCAGACGCTTGGGTGCTGGAAGTCATCAGAGACGGCTACAAGCTAGAGTTCTGCCGACCCTTAAGAGACGGGTTTGTACTCTCTCCCTGCAAGTCTCCGGTCAAAGCTGTGGCAGTGCAGCAGACCTTGGACAATCTGATCCGCCTGGGTGCGGTCGTTCCGGTGCCAGAAAATCAGCTTGGCAAGGGACGTTACTCCATTTACTTTGTGGTACCAAAGAAAGGAGGTTCTGTACGGCCTATCCTCGACCTCAAAGGGGTCAATCGGGCCTTGAAAGTTCGGCACTTTCGCATGGAGACTCTCCGCTCTGTTATAGCGGCAGTGAAGGCAGGGGAGTTCCTGGCATCCTTGGACATCAAGGAAGCGTACTTGCATATTCCCATCTGGCCTCCTCATCAACGCTTTCTGCGTTTTGCAGTCCTGGGCCGACACTTCCAGTTCAGAGCCCTCCCGTTCGGGTTGGCTACTGCTCCGCGGACCTTCTCCAAAGTAATGGTGGTCATCGCGGCCTTCCTGCGAAAGGAAGGAGTACAAGTCCATCCTTATCTGGACGACTGGTTGATCCAAGCCCCCTCTTATGCAGAGCGGCAAAGCTGTGGACCGGGTGATTGCTCTTTTGAGCTCCCTGGGGTGGATCATCAACTGGGAGAAAAGCCAGCTGCGCCCGACTCAGTCCCTGGAGTATCTGGGAGTTCGATTCGACACCCAAGTGGGCAGAGTGTTCCTGCCGGACAATCGGATTGTCAAACTTCAGGCTCAGGTGGACCAGTTCCTAGTAGCCTCTCCTCTTCGGGCTTGGGACTATGTGCAGCTGTTGGGCTCTATGACGGCCACGATGGAAGTAGTGCCCTGGGCCAGGGCTCATATGAGACCACTACAACACTCTCTGCTGCAGCGCTGGACTCCGGTGTCGGAGGATTATGCTGTGCGCCTTCCCTTGGACCCAGCAGTGCGCAAGGCGCTGAGCTGGTGGCTGAAGACAGACAAGTTGTCTGTAGGGATGCCTCTTGTGACCCCGGAGTGGATTGTCGTCACGACGGACGCCTCTGACGGGCTGGGGAGCCCACTGCTTGGGAAGGACAGCACAGGGGCTCTGGTCTCCTGCAGAGGCAAAGTGGTCTATCAACCTCCTGGAACTCAGAGCCATTCGGTTGGCGCTTTTGGAGTTCCTCCCGTACTGGCGTTGAAGCCAGTACGGGTCCTGTCGGACAATGCCACGGCTGTGGCCTATGTCAACCGCCAGGGAGGTACCAAGAGCGCCCCTCTAGCCAAGGAAGCCATGAATCTATGCCAGTGGACGGAAGCGAACCTGGAACAGCTGTCAGCGGCCCACATTGCCGGAGTCATGAATGTCAAGGCGGACTTTCTCAGTCGCCATACCTTGGATCCCGGAGTGTGGCAGTTATTGGCTCAGGCGTTCTTGGACATCACGAAGCGCTGGGGCCAGCCGAGCCTAGATCTGATGGCGTCATCGGCCAATTGCCAAGTACCGCGCTTTTTCAGCAGAGGACTGGACCCTCGATCTCTGGGAGTAGATGCTCTTCTCCAACAGTGGCCGACACAGGAGCTTCTCTATGTGTTCCCGCCCTGGCCCATGTTGGGCAGGGTACTAGACCGGGTGGCAAAGCATCCAGGCCGAATAACCCTGGTGGGTCCGGACTGGCCCAGACGTCCCTGGTATGCGGACTTGATAAGGCTATCAGTGGATGACCCTCTGTGGCTGCCAGTGGAGCAGGGCCTGTTGCATCAGGGTCCCGTGGTGATGGAGGATCCCTCCCCCTTTGGTCTTACGGCCTGGCTATTGAGCGGCAGCATCTGAGGAAGAAGGGCTTCTCAGACAAGGTCATCGCCACTATGCTGAGAGCGAGGAAGCGCTCTACTTCTACTGCTTACGCCAGGGTTTGGCGTACCTTTGCAGCGTGGTGTGAAGCAGGCTCACTTTCTCCCTTCACTGCTCCAATTTCTTCAGTGCTGGCGTTCCTGCAAGAAGGTCTGGAGAAGGGACTGTCGCTCAGTTCCCTTAAAGTCCAGGTGGCGGCTTTGGCTTGCTTCAGGGGCCGCCTGAAGGGTGCTTCCCTGGCTTCGCAGCCAGATGTGGTACGTTTTCTCAAGGGAGTTAATCACCTGCGCCCTCCTCTGCACTCAGTGGTGCCTGCGTGGAATCTCAACCTGGTGCTAAGAGCATTGCAGAAGCCGCCTTTTGAACCCTTGTCGAGGGCATCTCTGAAAGACCTGACGTTGAAAGCAGTCTTTTTGGTGGCTATCACTTCAGCCAGAAGAGCTTCCGAGCTCCAGGCACTCTCATGTCGAGAGCCTTTTCTGCAGTTCACTGAGGCAGGAGTGACTATTCGCACAGTGCCTTCCTTCCTGCCCAAGATTGTTTCTCGCTTCCATGTGAATCAGCAGCTCTGTCTCCCTTCCTTTCGTAGGGAGGACTACCCAGAGGAATACTCTGCTCTCAAATATCTGGATGTGAGACGAGTCATCATCAGATACTTGGAAGTGACCAATGATTTCCGGAAATCGGATCATCTGTTTGTCCTGTTTGCAGGTCCTCGTAAGGGTCTGTAGGCTGCTAAGCCTACAGTGGCAAGATGGGTCAAGGAAGCCATTGCAGCGGCTTATGTGACCGCGGGGAAGGTGCCGCCTATTCAGCTGAAGGCTCACTCCACTAGAGCTCAGGCGGCCTCGATGGCAGAGGCCGGGTCCGTCTCCTTGGAAGAGATATGCAAGGCGGCAACTTGGGCATCGGCCCATACCTTCTCCAAGCATTATCGCTTGACTGTGGCTGCTCGGGCGGAGGCCCGGTTTGGAGCTTCAGTGTTGTGGTCAGGGATTTCAATGTCCCGCCCTGGGTGAGTACTGCTTCGGTACATCCCACCAGTCTATGGATTGATCAGCATGATGATATGGAAGGTAAAATTATGTATCATACCTGATAATTTTCTTTCCATTAATCATAGCTGATCAATCCATAGCCCCTCCCAGATATCTGTACTGTTTATATTCGGGTTGCATTTCAGGTTCAAGTTTAGTCTTCAGTTACTGTTCAGGAGGACTTCGTGTTCAAGTTTTTTCAATTGGATTCTTCAAGAGTTGAGACGAGTTTGTGTTACAGTGAGCTGCTGCATTCCTCTCCCCTCCGTTTTACGGGGCTGGATTGAGACATAAATTCTGCCGGCGCTCCCTCCCGCTTCGTGGGCTGTAGGGCAGCTTTGTACCCCTCCCGCTTCGGCGGTGTTAGGGTCAGTCAGCTCCTCCCGCGGTTGCGGTTGCAGGATAAGCCAGATCCCCCCGCATCGGCAGGGTGGTGTCCCTCCCCCGCTCCGCGGGGATGAGCTGGACGGATTCCCCTCCCCCACTTGTGTGGGGATGAGCTGGGTTAATTCCCCTCCCCCGTTTCGGCGGTGGTGAGCTGGGCAGAGTGTCCCTTTGTGGGTGTAATTCTCTAAGTGCTGAGTCCTGCGGATGGAGCTTTGATATCGACATACTGAGGAATTTCCGGCAGCACATGACCACATATAGGGAGGCAAAAGCTTTGCTCTCTATCTCCACCTGCTGGTAGATGGACACAACCCACCAGTCTATGGATTGATCAGCTATGATTAATGGAAAGAAAATTATCAGGTATGATACATAATTTTACCTTCTCCGTGATACAAAGGATTTGTAGACTGTGAGCAAGAATCAAGTCTCAAAAGAGAGCGTGCTTGTCCCGAACTGAACGTGCATTGAGGAGACCCATCACAGGAGGAGACGGTGTAGCAAAAAGTGTATTATTGGAAAGTAGGTTTTTGGATGGCACATAGCTAAGATGTCTTACCTGTGTCCGGTAGAAGTATAGTGCAGGTCAAATGGGGGATATGTTGCGCTAAGCACATGGAGAAGAGGATGGAAAAAATTCAGAGGGCAAAAAAGACTTTTAAATAAGTATGCCATGATATTGAAAAATGGTGCGTACAAAGGAGCAAGTCCTGATTCTTATGTGCGCTCCTTCGGCGCACACATGCAGCATGTTCTTACGCGGCATGTGCCATTAGGGAGCTTGACTTTCAAGGAATGTACCAGTGACTTCACTTCTGGAAGCCATGGGCCGTCAGTAAGGGGGCGGGCTGCATTTGCAGCAGCCCTGGAGCACAGGGCTATCAAGGAGCCCAAAAGAGTTACACAGCGACAATCAGTAACAATCGGCAGCAAGGCACAAAATAAGTCCTTGTTTCTTCTACTGTATTGATGTTTACTTGTCATGGTAAATGGTATAGGGCTGTTTTTCAAGCATACATGTTGCTGTGTAACTCTTTCAGACTCCTTGATAGCCCTGCGCAACAGGGCTGCTCTGAATGCGGCCCTCCCCCTTACTGATGGCCTATGGCTCCCAGAAGCGACGTCACTTGCACATCCCGTGACAGTTTGTATAGTCTGGCCTCTGGAAATTTCCCTGGTAGTAGTAGTCTAATTATAGAAACTTCTGACACAAATTGTGATTATCAACACTTGTTACACACAGGATACATAATGCTATCATAATGGTGAGTAGAAGAGTTGATTTTACTCTGTGGTTGTATTATGCTGTGGTTCCTCTGCTCTAGAGGGAATCAGCTAGCTTGTCATTGATAATGATGGACAGGTGTGTGCTTGTTTTTTCTTTTGACAGGTGTTGGAAAGGTGTGGAATGTTGCAGGTCCAGTGGTAGTAATGTTTGTCTCCGGTGGTTTAGTGATGTTTAATCTAACATGTAAGTATTCCAGATGTGGGAGTGATAGATTACCCTTGCCATTCTCTGATGTGTTGTGTACTAAAACCTAGTTATGTGGAACATGGATGCTACTCACTTTTTACTGGCTAAGTTAGCATGCTGAACAAGCAAAAACATATTATTCTCCTTACCCTGGTAGAAGTGCTTGTGTGATGAGGTTCTTTACATCAGTCTACTAGAAGACTTCTATGTCATATCTCCATATCTGTCATGTCTTCTAGTTAACAGTTCATTTTCTCTGATCAGTTAATTCTGAAAGAAAAAAAGTATTACTAAGGACAGACTGTCTTCCCCTTTGCTTATGACATGCCAGACAGTAGGCTGTAAAGAGCAATTCAAGTAGCTGATATAAAGGATGGCTTAAAAATAAAATCCAATATTTGGAAATGCGTCTGTTTTCCACGTAAGTTTAGCATTAATATTCTCTTGCTCTCAATAAATTCAGATCCCTTCAATGTTATCTGGATAGGCAGTCTCTGCTTACTGTACTCTACACACTGGTGATGTCTCACTGATTACTGTAATTCTGTTTACTCTGGCCTTCCTCTCACCCAGCTTGTGCTTACAGTCCCTTAGAACATGGCCATGCATATTTTATGCTGTGTGCACTGATCCAATCATGTAACACCTCTATTGTACCACGAACACTGGTTTCCAGTATCAGTGTAGATTCAATTCAGACTTCTTACTCTCACACAGGTCACTCCATTCAGGCCACCTACCTTGATTCCCTGCATACCCCATACTCCATCTCCTGTTTGGTGCATTCCTCCCAGTACTTTCGTTTAACAATCCCCTCAATCCACCTTGCTTGTCTGGATAGTACCCATTCTTGTGGTTTAAAGTGGCCCTAAAGTCTTCTCTTTTTGGGCCTATGGGAGACCATGATTCTGGGCAGCCCATTGGTTTGGGATAATGTGTGTGCTTGCTTCACTTTTTTTTTTTTCTTTTTGCCCCTTCCCTAGTTTTCTCCGAGTTTTGCCATACTCTTTGTATCCTGCTTTTCCTGTGCTCTGTTCTTCTTTCCTGTCCTTTCAGTTACTTTCATTCCTTTCTTGCCTTGTTGTAGACTGTACACTGCTCTAATGTGTTTGCTTGCAAGAGATGGGTAGAGTAAGGTGTGTATTAAACATTAGTACTGTACAACCTTGAGATAAAAATTTTATTGTACATCTTTTTTCCTCGTACATCCAGGCTCCAAATCCCTATCCTCACTTGCCAGTATAACACACTGTACAGACAGCTTGCCCATCCTTCTCGATCAGTGCTGACCTCATATGCTTAACTGCTCTGGAGAACTCTATAGGACAACTGATTTTTGCAATTCACTGGCGGGCCAGTGTTCAGCACTTACCATAGTTTTATGGGGAGCAGTCAGGGTCTTTGATGCACTAGGGCACAATGGCGCAGTTTCTGCATGTGGGAAATAGAGAGAGAAGATCTGGAAGGGTCTTGGAAACCTGAGATGGCTGATCATGATGGATGACAAGGGTCATTGTTGTGGATCTCTCGTTTCAGATTTGAATCTCTGCGGTATAGCTGCTTATTTACGATTGGTGATTGGTATCTCCATAGCTGTTCCAGTGGTTCTCATTGCTGCTTTGACTTTCTGTTATTGCTGTAAGTTCTCTGAATGGGGTGTTACATTTTTTCTCATGTTACAAAGCTTCTTGTGTAGAACTGCTAAGTAAAAGTATTCAGTTACACAGCATAGTATTTTAAAAACAATTTGTAGTACAGCTCTAATTGCTGAAACTTGTGCTGTTTGTTTAAAAGAATTTATGTACCACCTTGGTAATGTGAATGAGGGTGGGGCCCACAGCCCAAGTAAGACAGAACCACATAGCAGTTGCAGACAGAGAAAAATAACACTTTTATTAAAGCTGTAGGTCAGGGACCCTGTTCCATTCACAGGTAGGAGAAAAAGGCAACACAAAACCAATTCATAATGCAATGTCATCGTGTGGCCTGCTCCTGCAGGGAATAAAAGACAAGAAGCAGACTTGAAGAAAATGCAGTCTTTAATAAATTATGATAAAGCTCCCAGGGTTCACAATCAGATGCCCGACATGGCCATGTTTCGCAAAGAGTATAGGCTGCGTCAGGGGCAGGGCATAAAGAACTATGCTAAACAACACAGAAATAAAATCAGTAATAGGTTCAACCAATCCACAAATAAATAAGCAGATATAAAAATATAAAACACATGTGCATCTTTATAAAAGCTTGCTTAGTGCTGAATGAATGTTAAAATGAAAGTTTTTATTTATTTTTCATTTTTATTTAAGACAATTTACAATAATTCACCAAAGATGACTTTGTCAAGCAATATGCCATGATTTACAAAGAAACAAAATATTTAGGGATACTTCCCTCATCTACAAAGATTTTTACAGGCATTAATCGAGTAAAAAGGGAGACTGATCAATACACCATACCTGAGAGGAGGTATAAAGAAAGAAATTTAGAAGAAGAGAAAAAAGGAAAGCCAAGATTAACTGTATCATAACACTCAATTAAGTCCAAAAGTCATTACAAGTCAGGTTTTAGGAGCTCTTGCATCCAAAAAAGAACGAAGTTGTGAAGGTTCAAAGAAATGGAAACTAACGTTATCAGTCTGTAATACGCATTTACATGGGAAACTTAACTGAAATTTAGCATCCAAATTCAAAGCTTCCTGTTGCATAGACAGATATTTCTTCCTTCTTTCCTGTGTCCATCTGGAGACGTCCGGAAATATCTGAATCTTTTCTCCCATAAAAGTAACTGGAGCAGATTATCTCAGAAAAAGTCAAAGCAAAGCTTCTTTGTCTTGAAGAAATACAAAAGAGACCAATAAGGTGGCTTGAAAATCCACCTCATCTTGTGATCTCTCTAAAAGAGCTGAAATGTTTAAGCTATCAGAAGATAAATCCGCCGCTACTTGACCTTTTAATCTGGCTTCACGGATAGATGAAATTGGTAGATAATAGAGTTTTTGTAATGGGGGAAGCCCGTTTTCAGGATATTGAAGAACTTCTTTAAAAAATTTATGAAATAAGTCCCGTGAGGAGCTTAACAGAAGGAAAATTTAATAATCTCAAGTTCAATGATCTAGCTCCATTTTCTAAGTTGAACTACGTTTGCATCTTGTAGCAGTTTGCTTTCTATTTCTTTTACTTGGGATAAAGATAATTCACAATCTTTCATACTAGACTCCTGATGGGTTAGTCGAGATTGGAGTGTAAGCCACATTGAGCCTGCAAAAAGGTGGGATAATGTGGGATACAAATGCAATAAAATAAATAAATAAATTAAGGCATTCGACTTTGAATTGGAAACAAAGGTACAACAAACCTTATGCAGGGACTCCATAGCCGACCATAAAGACTCCAGTGTTACCTTTGCTGTTCTTACCAACGGTTGTAAAGCTGCCTCAGAACTAGGCCGCATTTCACCCACCATCAGCGTTCCAGGTATTAACTCTGTTTCTGACAAATTCAGCCCAACATCCGAAGGGGTAACTGAGAGGCTCCGATTTTCAGGGGCAACCCCCTCCTGGAGCGTCACTATCATGGGGAGACCGCTCCTTAGCCTGTTCAGAGACCCCAAATTCTGAGGTCTCGACGGGCATACTTCCCGACATGCTCATTTTTCCTGGAGCCCGCTGCCCTGGACTTCGCGGGCTAAGTGAAATCTCACTTTCCTGACCGGGACTCCTTTCTGTGCCGGTCAAAGGAGCGCCCTGCGATTCATTTGGCATTGCATACGCTGTGATCTGTGGCTTACGAAGAGTAGGGATCGTAGAGGGTAAGGAAGAAACTCCTGTAATCTTTCCCTTTCTCTTTGGCATTATTAGTTCAAGAAATGTTAAAAGGAAAAAAGATCCCCAGAGCTCAGCATAGCACGTCTGACCTCGACGCCATCTTGATCATTCTCCTAAAATGAAAGTTTAATAAAGTACCATAACATCACTACTAAAACAATGTACCAGCACTAAAAATGTGAACATTTAAAAGTAAACCACTAAATGCATAGAGAGAGTGGCTTACCCCTTTGGTTCAAACTTAAAAACTCCAATGTAGACCAATATAAAGAAATGATCAAATCTTTAAGCCAAACATCTAAACCCTAACTCTGGTCAGATTCCAGACAACTGTGGTAAAGAGCAAGTAAAATTACTGCTGAAATAGTTTCCTCACATGTGTGTCTTCCTGGGTCCGTTTGGAACAGTAAAGACAAATCTCTAATATTGGAACTGTTTGAATATTCATGTGGAGTAAAAAAAATCAACTGGGGGAGGAAGTGACGTCACGGAGGTGAATGGCTGCCTAGCCTGTTAGCTCCCGCACTCCCCCAACGTTAAGCAGCACCAAAAGCGCCATTCGAAAAAAAAAATAGACCAGCACCACATCTGAGGACGAGGTATAAATCGAGCTCCACAAAATGAGCAAAACCGCGGCGGCGGCACAGCGGGTAAGCGAAAAACCGCCGAAGAAACAAGCCGGGAAGAACCTCTCGCGCCCAGCTTCACCTGGCATGGCGGACTCAGAAGCGCCGGCTAAACACGTGGCGCCGAGTCCCGCGGCTAGAAGGGAGCATTCCCCAGCGGATTTGGCGAAATGCCTGGACGCGATTAGAGAGGAAATAAAGGCCTCCCGAGTTGAAATACTGGAGCACGTCGACGCTATAAGCCTGGACCTTAGGGAGCTGGGTGGCAGAGTAGAGACCATAGAGGAAAGGCTCGATGAACAGGAAGAGCAGCACAGCTTGATGAACTCACGCATTCTAAAGCAACAAGAACAATATGATGAACTTAAATATAAAATGGATGACCTTGAGAACAGAGGAAGAAGACACAATTTGAGGTTCCGGGGAGTCCCCGAAAGCGGAGATATGGAAGATATCCAACTGCTGGTGAGGAACCTATGTGAAAAAATTATGGGTGAGGCCTGGGACCCTAGTGCAGCAGCCATGGACAGAGCACACAGAGTGCAGGGCCAGAGACTTGAAAATAGACCCAGAGACATACTTGTGAGATTCACCTCTTATACATTTAAGGAGATGCTGTGGCAAAAAGCCCGGCAGCTTTCAACCCTGGAATACAATGAAGCCAGGATCTCAGTATTTCAAGACCTTTCGGTGTTTACACTGATGCAGAGAAGGGCTATGCGACCAGTGACTGAGGTACTGAACAAAGAAAAGATCGCTTACAGATGGGCCTTTCCATTTGCTATCTGCTTTGCGATCAAGGGGCAACAGTGCAGGACAAGGAAGGTGACAGATGCCTGGAAAAGCCTACATGAGGCAGGGTTGACAAAGTCGGAGACGGTGCCCACGGAGATGGCGGGGACAACAAAAGCACGCATGCAAAAGTGGAAGAGAGTCCCGGTGAATGAGAAGACAGCGAGACTTCAGACTTGAAAGCACAAAGAGGACTTTGGTCAAGAGTGGACTGTTCATAAGGTTTAACTTGAGGTTGAACGGAAGAGTGAATGCGTGAGAATGAAAGTTGCTTAATATGAGGTGAGCTGGTAGGGAGGAGGAGGAGGTGCTCAAATGCTGTATAATGGAATGGGGGGCACGTGTGAAGGAGGGGGACAGAACTGGGTGGGGCGTTGGCCTTTGCGGCCGCTTTCCTCTGGTTACCCATGCAATGCCAGAGGGTATTGTCTGGTGAGTGGATGTTAAAGGGGGGGGGAGGGAGGGAGGAAGAAAGTCAGAGGGGAGGCTGGGGAGGGGGGGTTGGGTATACACCTTTCTTAGAACATGCTGACAGAACAGAATTGTTAAATGGTGGGCTATAAATTTTTCACTTATAATATAAAGGGCTTAAATTCTCCTTATAAACGGCACGCCCTATGGCGTGAACTGCGTCTCGCGCAACCACAAGTGGTGTTTTTACAAGAAACACACCTTTTAAAAAAGCATGAGAAACTATTGTACTCTAAATGCTATCCACAGGTGGTGTGTGCTTCAGATGCCCTAGGAGTAAAAAAAAGAGGGGTAGCCATAATGTTCCACAAAAATACCACAGTCCAGATCTTACACACTAGAAGAGATAGGGAGGGCAGATTCCTGTTTTTACATATTAGGTTGGAACAGGAGGAGTATACACTGGTTAGCGTATACGCGCCCAACGAAAGACAGGAGCGTTTTTTCCGGCACCTTCAGAAGGAGCTGCAGGCCTTTGCCAGAGGGAAGCTGATAGTGGCCGGGGATTTTAACGCGACCATGAAGCCTGGCCTGGATAGATCGACTCCTCCTTCCCAGACAGACTGTAGAATTGCTAGAGCATTAAATAACCTTGTTGAGGGGATGGGGCTGTACGATGGGTGGCGCTTGAGGAATCCCAGAGGGAGAGATTTTACTTTTTTTTCCCAAGTGCATCACACTTACTCCAGATTGGACTACATTTTTCTTGACAAAACGTTATCGGAAGGGGGGGAAGAATCTGAGATAGGTCATACCACAATATCGGACCATGCCCCGGTCTGGCTTGCTGTTCCTTCCCTGAAGGAGGAGGAGCGAGATAAAAGATGGACATTTAACAACAACTTGCTGCAGGATCCTGAAACAGTAGCTAGTTTTATCCCCTTACTTAGAGAGTACTTTGATATCAATCTGGACTCGGGGCCTACATTGGGTACCGTGTGGGATGCATTCAAGGCAGTCTCAAGAGGACATTTCATTAAGTGTGCCAGTCAGAATGCCAAAGTACATCGCCAGAGGCTGGTACGTTGCATGGATAGACTGGCTACACTGGAAGATAAGTACAAAATTTCAGGTTCAGTAGCTGATTATCGAAAATTGCAGGAGGTGAGATTAGAAATAGCGGGGCTACATGAGGATAGTTTGAAGTTTGTGAGTGCAAGGATGAAACAGGTTCACTACGCTTGCACTGACAAACCTGGACGCCTGCTAGCTAACAAATTGAGACAGCTGAGAGCAGATCGACATATTTTAAGAATTAGAGATGCAGGGGGGGGCATAACGCACAAATCAGCACAGATAAGGGATAGCTTTGCCCAATACTATGAGAACCTCTACAGAGAGGATGCCACAGTACAGACGGGGGAAATAGAGGGATACTTACAGGCTAGGGGGCTAGCGGCTCTCTCTGATACACAAAGGAGAGAGTTGGAGGACCCAGTGGCGGTAAAGGAGGTGATAGAAGTAGTCAAAGCATTACCAAGGGGGAAGGTGCCGGGATTAGATGGCTTCACGAATGAGTTCTTTAAGGCATACGTGACGGAATTAGCGCCTTACCTGACGATGATAATCAATGCTGTCAGGGAGGGGGCACCGTTCCCCAGGTCTATGATGGAAGCATGGGTGGCGGTAATACCAAAACCAGGCAAGGATCATATTGAATGTGCCTCATATAGACCCATTTCGATCTTGAATACAGATGTCAAAATCCTGGCCAAGGTGCTGGCTAACCGTCTGGGGAGGGTGCTCCCCAGTTTGATCCATCCGGACCAAGTGGGATTCATAGCCAAGAGACAGGCCATGGATAATATACGCCGCACAATAGACCTTATATACACAACGCAGAAAAAAGCAAGGCCCGCAGTGCTACTCGGTCTGGATGCAGAGAAGGCGTTTGACCGGGTGCACTGGGGGTATTTAGATAGGGTCCTGCATAGAGTGGGAATTGGACAGCATTTTAGAGCCTGGATCCAGGCCTTATACTCCTTGCCGAGGGCTTGTGTGCGAGTAAACGGGGGGAATTCAGTGACATTCGCTTTGGGGCGCGGAACTAGACAGGGGTGTCCGCTGTCTCCATTACTGTTCGCCCTGGCGATGGAACCTCTGGCAGCAGCTATACGTGAGAATAACGATATTACTGGAGTGCAGGTAAGAGGGCAAGAGTATAAAATTGCGCTATTCGCAGATGATGTGCTGCTGTCACTTACCAACCCACTGGTCTCCTTGCCTAACTTAATGAAAGAAATAAGGGACTATACACGGGTCTCGGGTTACAAATTGAATGCCAGCAAGTCTATGGGCTTGGCTGTGGGGGTCCCACGGGGATTGATGGAGACATTGAAGACATCTTTTGCATTTAAATGGGAGAAGAATGCAATATGTTACTTAGGAGTCAAGATCACGAATGACCTATCAGGCCTTTTTGAAGCTAATTACCCAGCTCTGAAGAGGGAGGTGCAAACAGACTTAGACAGATGGGCTAATATGGGATTGTCGTGGTTCGGGAGGATCGCGGCGATTAAGATGAACATTTTGCCCCGTCTTTTATATTTATTTCAGGTTCTTCCATTAAAAATACCCCGAGCCTTTTTTTCTGGTCTCCAAGATAGGTTGATTCGCTTTATTTGGAATCAGAAAAGACCAAGGTTATCACGGGCTCTTCTTTACAAAAGTAGAAGGCTAGGGGGGCTGGGTGTGCCAAATCTGTTCTGGTACTATTGTGCAGCACAGACCAGAGCGGCGGTGGACTGGTTTAGGAAAGATAGTTATAAATTGTGGATTGACATTGAACAGGATTTAGTGGGATCACGGAAATTAGCCCATTTAATGTGGCTACCTCAGAAATATAGGGGAAGAGTTGACATGTTCCCGCCCACAGTACAGGCCACGTTCTATTACTGGGACCTTATGTTCATAGAACGTCAACCACCGGTATCGGGCTTAGCTCCCATAGCAGAAAACCCAATGTTTGAGCCAGGTATAGGAAACAACACCTTCAGGAGATGGGCAGAGCAGGGACTGGATTTGCTGGGACAGATGCATCAAGAGGAGAAAATAGTGCCTTTTGTACAGCTGGTGGACGATTTTGGGCTCAGGGAAACGGATCACTATGCTTACACACAAGTACAACACTTTTTGACAGCACAGGCATACAAAAGCAATCTGAAGCGGGATACGCACCCACTGGAGGAAATATGTGTAGACTCTAAGATCGAACGAGGGCTGATATCCTTCTTATACGCACAGTTGATGGCTACTGCCAGACCATATGTACAACATAGGAGGAGGTGGGAGCAAGAACTACATTTCACATTACCGGAGGCGGACTGGGTCACACTGGAGAAAAAGATTTTGAAATCAGCTCGAGCAGTGAATATGCAAGAGAACGCTATTAAAGTAATGTATAGATGGTATCTGACCCCGGTTCGATTGCACCACATGTATGCTAAAGTGCCTAAGGAATGTTGGAGAAATTGTGGGGGAGAGGGTACAATGGGGCACATTTGGTGGTCTTGTCCCAAAGCAAAGGCTTACTGGAAGGGGATACAAGCACGTACTCAGAAGTGGGTAGGTAAATCTGTGAGGTGGCATCCTCTAACCTTCTTATTTGGGCAGCGACCAATAGGTCTCACCTCAGATCAGTGGCTTCTGTTGAGAGGATCTCTGCACGCAGCCCGTTTGAATTTAGCACAACACTGGAAGTCACCTTTAGTACCCTCAATGGTGAGGTGGAACACTAAGGTGCGCTACATATGTGAAATGGAGAGATTGACTGCCCAGAGAGCGAAAACATTGCCTGCATGGGAAAGGGTGTGGGAACCCTTTCTAAAAAATTGTTCAGACTAATCAGTATGATGATAGAGCATTCGGGAAGGTGAGGGGGGAGGGGGAGTAGAATAAGGGAAGTTATAAGTTTAAAAAAATTTAAAAAAAACTTGGAGTAGAATTGGTGTTTATTCTAACATTGTCATTGACTGGATGGTATTACTGTTACACACTCATGTAAAGCTTGTTGGATACTGTACAATTGTATTGAGTCGTGCATTGAGTGAATATTGTATTGCTTTTGCAATGTTCAATAAAGACTTCTATAAAATCAAAAAAAAAAAAAATCAACTGAACCCTCAAAACATGCTTAAAAATTGTCAAAATTCTCACACATAAAATGTAATCTAAAACATTGCTAAAAAGTCCATGGTGGTGGAGAAAGCTTAAAAAATATTGGGGAACATGAAGCGAAAAAAATCAAAACCAAAACAGGTAAAAATAGTCCTGAGATGTTTAACAATCCATACTGACCAAATTGCTGAGAAAATAACTTAAAAACAGCTTAAAAACTAATAAAAATTGGTGGAACACATTGAGACTAATGCTATGTGTTCCAGTGATGTTGGTGTGTTTCAATGACATCATCAATGCATTCCAACCATAGAAGAACTCTCAACTACTTTAAAAACAGATTACCGTATTTTTCGGACTATAGGACGCACTTTTTTCCCCCCAAATTTGGGAGGAAAATGGGGGGTGCGTCTTATAGTCGGAAGGTAGATTTGGCTGGCTGGCAGGCCGCCCGCCCTCCGAGTTCCGGATCGCCTTCAGGGTTACCTCCTCCCCCCCCCCCAGCCCTGTCACCACTTCTCCCTACTCACGCGATCTTCCCTGGTGGTCTAGTGACGTCGGGGCAGGAAAGAGCCCCCTCTTTCCTGCCCAGCGCACTGCTCTCCATCCTCCTGTATGCAGCCTGACGGTCTCGGCGAGATTCAAAATGGCTGCCGAGACTTCAATTCTCGGCGGACATTTTGAATCTCGCCGAGACCGTCAGGCAGCAATGCATACAGGAGGATGGAGAGCAGCGCGCTGGGTAGGAAAGAGGGGGCTCTTTCCTGCCCCGATGTCACTAGACCACCAGGGAAGATCGCGTGAGTAGGGAGAAGTGGTGACAGGGCCGAGGGGAGGGCGGTCCCGAACTCGGAGGGAGGGATTCGGACAAGACGCACCAGAGCACCTGGGTTTTAGAGGAGGGAAAAAGGAAAAAATTTTTTTCCTATTTCCCTCCTCTAAAACCTAGGTTTGTCTTATGGTCCGGTACGTCTTATAGTCCGAAAAATATGGTAAAACTTGTGAAGATCATAAAAAAAAGAGCTAAAACCAATGAAGAACATCTCAGAACCTCACAAAATCACATAAATAAGATTATTACATCCTTAAAATGTTACTTAAAAAGTCTGAAAAAAATAATGTTAAAAACAGGTAAGCCATCCTCTAAACACCAAAACATAGAAGTTCTTCAGATAGAGGCACAGCAAAAATGCAAAGAAACGCACAGCCACAATACAAAATAGAAATGGTAATACTACTCCTAAAAGAACTAAAATGGCACAATAAATAATCAGTCGTAAGACAAGAACAGCAGTGCAACAACATCACAAAAAAAGGTAAAAGCAACCATAAAACAGCATCATACAAAAACTGAAAAATTTATTTCTTGATTTAAGCCTAGTGGTTAGGGTGGTGGACTTCGGTCCTGGGGAACTGAAGAACTGAGTTCAATTCCCACTTCAGGCAGCTCCTTGTGACTCTGGGCAAGTCACTTAACCCTCCATTGCCCCATGTAAGCCGCATTGAGCCTGCCATGAGTGGGAAAGCGCGGGGTACAAATGTAACAAAAAAAACAAACCCACCACTCAGCAGAAACAGCATATTATTCAGAAAATAAAAGGTTTTAAATTTATTCCTGAACCTCAGGGGATCAGACATTGCTTTCCAAACATGCCTGCACCCTAATCTGATTGCATAAGAGTCAATGCTGAAAAACAAACTACCTCCATTTTAGCTGCACAGTGGTTTCTACTATTATTTGGAAATGTGTTTTAATGGGGATTTCTTTTGCTGTTTGGGCCTGTCATTCTCTTACTCCTCTCTTGGGATTCCAGCACAATTGGTTTTGGCCCCTGTCCCCAGAGGGTTTTGCCCACTTCGCCTCTAATTCTATAAGAGGGCACCAGTGTTTCCGCGCCACTTGGAACGTGTACAAAACACTGTCACTTTTGTGGGCAAGTGTTTGCTTGCATGTGTTAAGTGGTAGTGAAATACCTATGTACTATTCTGTGTGTGCATAAGTGGTATAACATGTAAATGAAAGGGGTAGGGGCATTCGCATGGATGGAGCATGGGAAAGGAATGGGTGCTGTTGCCACAATGTGTGCAGCTTACAGAATATTTTCAGTAAGGCCAGAGGACGCAACCAACTCTGGGGGGATGCTGTGGGTGTTTGAGCACCCCCAATATTGCACAGATTCCTTGACTGTGTCCAATGAGAGGCCATTTCCATTGGGTTTAGCACCTCCAATTATTTTTGAAATGTTGGCACACCCTGGCTGCATTTAGGTGCCTGCAGTTACACCAGGCCTATGTACTTCACTGAACTGTTAAGAAAACAGGCATTTTCTATGTCCTATAGTTATACAAATGAGCATCAAGGGCTCGCTACACTGCTTATGTGGAACAGATATCCCCCCACCCCATAAGTCACATCATAAATTCATGTCTCAAACTCTTAGAGAGACTGAATTATTTTATTTACCGGCCCAGTTGTCAAATGGCAGCACATCACTGCATTCTGCACCTTTTCTGCTTGTTACTTGCTTGAACCATACCAAAAGAAGACAACTTAGAAATACCACTTTCATCCAAACTATGCTCATCGTAAGACCATAAGAGTTGTCTTACTGGGTCAGACCAATGGTCGGTCTAGCTAGCAGCCTGTTTCCAACAGTGTGGCCAATCCAGTTCACAAGTACCTGGCAGGATCAAAGAGTAACAGGATTCCAAGATGACCTATAAACAATAGCTTTCCACATATTTCTAAGTTGTTGGCGCTCTAGAAAGAGCAAATCAGTGACTTTTTGTGCAAAGGCACAACCTTAACTTGAAAGTGCACAATTGCTTATTTCATTGTTGAGAGATTTACATTACTGAGGTAGTCCACAGTGTCTGTAAAGCAGCTAGTTATTTGGCAACGGTGAGCCTGTTGCTGTTTCAGCAGTACACTTCCCAGAATGATTTTAGGGACCTCTCTAATGGCAGCTCACTCTAATTTTTATTGATTACATACAGATCGAAATTCTGAAGATAAAATCAGAAACTCTGAGGATCAAAATCCTGAGGAACTCCAAAGCTGTAAAGTGGCGGCAAAGCAGGAAGGACCGCACAGTGAGCCTAGTCTAATGGAGCAGGATGGTCACCGTAATGGGCCTCGGTTAGTGGAGCAGGGTGGACACTGCAATGAGAGTCTGCTACAGAACCACAGGTAGTGAGCCCTCACTGAAATTCCACTAATTATGCTTCAACATGGAATACGGGGAGGTGATTTCTTCCTTAGTGATGCAGTACTGTTGCCAGATCCTGGTGGTCTGCTTCAGTGATTAGCCTCATTGCAGTAACCTGCAACTCTGATCACATGGTCACAACTAGCATTAAGGAACAGTGTTTTAAGGGCTCTCTGTCATGTGGATGATGTATTTTATTACCAGCATCCAAAGTCTAAATAATTTTTTAAAACAAATCTATTTTAAAGTGTTATGATAAGAACAGGAATGCATTTAGCTATTTGGCATGGATTACTTGGCTTGCTGTAAACTAGTGATATTTTCTAGCCTTAGCCAAAGTGTAGTATTCTCTTATTCATGGGGGTTTTAAAGTTAACATTATTTTTGTATTTGGGTACTGTCTATACCAGTGATGGGCAACCTTTTGAGCTTGGTGTGTCAAAATTCGCCAAAAAACCGAGCATAACTCGGGTGGTGTGTCACTTCGAGAAAAAAACCATAATTTCGCGATATTTATAGTTTAAATAACAAAAATGTATAATTGTAATATAAAACTGTATTTAATAAACCAAAAACTAATTATTTAACTTACCTACTTAGTGACTTCTTTGTTCATCTGTCAGTCGGTTTCTTTTGTTGGTCTTGATATTATTTAACTTGTGTGGGGTGCCATGAACTAAGATAAGTGAGGGGGAGGGGGAATTCTTTAACTAATCTGCCTATTAGTGACTTTTTTGTTGCTGAATTTCATTGGCTAAATCTTCAATTGAAGGTTGGTATTTTGTACACTTCAAGCCCAAGCAAGCGCTACTAACTTCATCTGTCAATCTGTTTCTTTTGTTGGTTTTGATATTATTTAACGCTGAGAATAAGGTTTCACAAAAGTACGTAGAGGGAAAAATTGTGAGTAAAGCCATTGCTATATTTTTCAGGGTGCTAAAAGTGTCTGGTAATCGGATCCAGGCACTCCAAATTTCCTGGTAACTCAGATATTCTCTTAATAATTGCATCTTTATTCTGCATATCGTGAAATAGAACTGGTGCACATCTTAGGAGAGTTTCTTTAATAAATTCTCCCTCACTGAGTGCTTTTCCATGCTGAGCTATGGAGTGAGCAATGCTCAAACTTGCAGATGTTAAATTTGTAGAACCTTTTACAAATTTAAGGATGGACTTAGATTGGCTCTTATAAAAGTGTAGCTGCCTGGAAATGTATTCCTTCCTTTCATCCTCACTTTTTTTCAAGAGCTGGGAATGATTAGTTTCAAAATGTCTATTTATATTCCACGTTCTGCTTACTACCGTTTCAGTACATAGAACGCAAAATGATCTGCCATTTTTTTCTATAATGCCATACATCTCGGTCCATGTCTCTTGAAAGGGTCGGCTACTGCTACTACCACTTCCTTTACTTAACCTTGGTTTTTTATTTTTTGGGTTCTCCATCAGGAGGGCAGAGACAGAAGATAGAATTATAGATAGCCTGTTAGCCCTGCAGGCAATTAGGGGTTAACTAGCCTAACTGACCACCTTATGTAAATTAAGATGGCTGCCGCTATTTCTAATGGCGGGAAACGGCACCCATAGCACATGCCCTCGCCTCTCCCAGCCTCCCCCTCACCTATCTCAGTAATGATGGTCAATTACAAATCCACGACACCCCAGAACAGTAGATTGGATGATGGTTGCTGGTAATGGTGATCACAGGGCCCTCAGAGATGCGTCCCCCATAGCATTCCATTGCTCTCTGCTCCGCCGGCCGGAAGTGAGGTCAAAGATCCCCTAACGGCCGTGCAGGAGCCGGGGCAGAGGGAGCAGCAGGGAAGGAAGCCAATAGGAGCGCACACGGCACCCCCCCCAACGGGTAAACATGCACCGGGGGGGGGGTGATTTCGCCAGGGGGAGGAGGTCGCGCTGCACCGGGGGGGGGGGGGGGCGCATCGGCGATCCGCCCCGGGTGTCAGCAAGGAACTCCGCTGCTTCTCTGTATGCGGCCACATGCGGCCGCGTGTCACCGAAAATGGCTACGCGTGTCAGTACTGACACGCGTGTCATAGGTTCGCCATCAGGGGTCTATACTGATGAAGTATAGTACAAGGCAACCACCCAATTTAAAACACAAGCCAGTGAGAAGCAAGCTCTCTACAGAGACCCAAAAAGAAGAGAATGGCACACATCCTTGCAATATATCCAGCTACAAACTGTGCCAAAACATTTCACAAGACCCCCCAGTCATTCACAAAGGAAAAATATTCAACATAAAGGAATCCTTCACATGCTCATCTTCCAATGTAGTATATGTCATCCAGTGTAAAAAATGTGACAAAGGGTGCTATATTGGAGAAACAAGCCAGATGCTGACATATGATAGACATCATATGAAAAATGCCAGTGCCAACCAGGATGTTACCTCTGTGGGACAGCACTTCACAAAACCAGAACACTGTACTAATGATTCTCCGAGGACAAGCAGGCTGCTTGTTCTCACTGATGGGTGACGTCCACGGCAGCCCCTCCAATCGGAATCTTCACTAGCAAAGTCCTTTGCTAGCCCTCGCGCGGCCGTCTTCCCGCCCGAAACCGGCTCGAGCCGGCCAGTCTTCTTTCGTCCGCACTCGGTACGGCTGTGTTTTCGCCGTGTCGGGCCCCGGAGAGTCGACCTCGCGCGTCCTTTGACCAATCGACGTGTTTTTCTTCGGAAAATAGTTTAAACTCGTTCGGAAAGTGCTCCGCAAACCCCCTTGGGTTTCGTTTGCCCCTTCCTGTATTTCCAGTCTTTGCCCTGGTAAGTTTTCTTTCGTCGTCGGGGTAGGCCTATTTTCGGCCTCGGTCGAGATTTTTCTCCCTCAAAGTTTTTGGTGCTCATTTCCGTCATTTCGGATTTTGATTTCGCCGGCGTAATTTTTCCGCCCATGACATCGAAGCCTTCCAGCGGCTTCAAGAAGTGCACCCAGTGCGCCCGGGTTATCTCGCTCACTGACAGGCACGCGTCGTGTCTTCAGTGTCTGGGGGCCCAGCACCGCCCTCAGGCCTGTAGTCTGTGTTCCCTTTTACAAAGGCGGACTCAGGTAGCGAGATTGGCCCAGTGGAACGTTTTGTTCTCGGGCTCTTCGTCGGCATCGGCACCGGGGGTATCGTGTGCATCGACGTCTTCAGCGTCCAGAGCTTCATCCTCGGCTGCCAGTGCATCGAGTGCATCGAGGCATCGGCCCTCTGCATCGGCGCCGAGACATCGGATAGCTGCATCGACGTCGGTGGTACCGGGACCTCGTCTACTGATGTCGTCGGACGGTGGTGCATCGTCAGGAGTGCAGGTGAGGGCTGTCCATTCCCCTGCTGGTGGCGGTGAGCCTTCGGGTGGGTCTCCCCCTACCCTGAGGGCTCCTGCGGTACAGCCCCCCCGAGACCGACCTCCTTCGGCCTCGGCCCCGAGGAAGCGACGGTTGGATTCTACGTCCTCCTCGTCGGTGCCGGGGAGCTCCGGTGACATGCTTCGGAAGAAGTCGAAGAAGCATCGACACCGGTCTCCTCCCCGCGTCGGCACCGAGAGCTCTGGGTCGCCGAGGGAGTCGGCACCCAGCAGGCATCGGCACCGAGAGGACCGCTCACCCTCTGTTCAGGAGGTGTCGATGCGCTCCACTCTGGACAGGCCGGAACAGCCTCCTCGTCCGGAACAGGTTCTGACGTCGACGCCTGCATCGACCTCTATGCCTTTCTCTGCAGCCGCTCTGAACGAGAGCCTCCGGGCCGTTCTCCCAGAGATTCTGGGAGAGCTGTTGCGCCCTACCCCTCCGGTACCGGTGGCGTACCGGCGGTGCTTGCGCCACCGGTACCGTCGAGCGTGGCGCCGGCTGGCCCATCGCCCGAGGTGAGGTCTCCGGCGTCGGTACCGCATGCGGTGCCGGCTGCCATCGCCTCCCAGGAAGGCTCCCCGACTACGTCGGCGGAGGGAGCTTCGCCGATGCGGGCGAGGGAGTCTACCTCTCGACGCCCCCATCGTGGACGTGGCTCCACGGAGTCGAGTCGGGCACGGTTGCAGACACAGGTCCGTGAACTTGTGTCTGACACCGAGGGTGAGGCCTCGTGGGAGGAGGAAGAAGACCCCAGATATTTCTCTGACGAGGAGTCTGAGGGTCTCCCTTCCGATCCTACTCCCTCTCCTGAAAGACAGCTTTCTCCTCCCGAGAGTCTGTCTTTTGCTTCCTTTGTCCGGGAGATGTCTACGGCCATCCCCTTCCCGGTGGTTGTGGAGGACGAGTCCAGGGCTGAAATGTTTGAGCTCCTGGACTATCCTTCTCTACCTAAGGAAGCGTCCACTGTTCCCTTGCACCATGTCCTGAAAAAGACATTGCTTGCGAACTGGACGAAACCCTTAACTAATCCCCACATCCCCAAGAAGATCGAGTCCCAGTACCGGATCCATGGGGACCCAGATCTGATGCGCACTCAGTTGCCTCATGATTCTGGAGTTGTGGATCTGGCCCTAAAGAAGGCCAAGAGTTCTAGGGAGCATGCTTCGGCGCCCCCGGGCAAGGACTCTAGAACCTTGGACTCCTTTGGGAGGAAGGCCTACCATTCCTCTATGCTCGTGGCCAAAATCCAGTCTTACCAGCTCTACACGAGCATACACATGCGGAACAATGTGCGGCAGTTGGCGGGCTTGGTTGATGCTCTCCCCCCCGAGCAGGCCAAGCCTTTTCAGGAGGTGGTCAGGCAGCTGAAGGCGTGCAGAAAATTCCTGGCCAGAGGGGTGTATGACACCTTTGATGTTGCGTCCAGGGCCGCTGCTCAAGGTGTGGTGATGCGCAGGCTCTCATGGCTGCGTCCCTCCGACCTGGAGAATAGAATCCAGCAGCGGATTGCGGACTCGCCTTGCCGTGCGGATAACATTTTTGGAGAAAAAGTCGAGCAGGTGGTAGAGCAGCTCCACCAGCGGGACACCGCATTCGACAAGTTCTCCCGCCGGCAGCCTTCAGCTTCTACCTCTACAGGTAGACGATTTTTCGGGGGAAGGAAGACTGTTCCCTACTCTTCTGGCAAGCGTAGGTACAATCCTCCTTCTCGACAGCCTGCGGCCCAGGCTAAGCCCCAGCGCGCTCGCTCTCGTCAGCAGCGTGCGACTCAGCAAGGCCCCTCGGCTCCCCAGCAAAAGCAAGGGGCGAGCTTTTGACTGGCTCCAGCAGAGCATAGCCGCCATCCACGTGTCAGTGCCGGGCGACCTGCCAGTCGGGGGGAGGTTGAAAGCTTTTCACCAAAGGTGGCCTCTCATAACCTCCGATCAGTGGGTTCTCCAAATAGTCCGGCAAGGATACACCCTCAATTTGGCCTCAAAACCTCCAAATTGTCCACCGGGAGCTCAGTCTTACAGCTTCCAGCACAAGCAGGTACTTGCAGAGGAACTCTCCGCCCTTCTCAGCGCCAATGCGGTCGAGCCCGTGCCATCCGGGCAAGAAGGGCTGGGATTCTATTCCAGGTACTTCCTTGTGGAAAAGAAAACAGGGGGGATGCGTCCCATCCTAGACCTAAGGGCCCTGAACAAATATCTGGTCAAAGAAAAGTTCAGGATGCTTTCCCTGGGCACCCTACTTCCCATGATTCAGGAAAACGATTGGCTATGCTCTCTGGACTTGAAGGATGCCTATACACACATCCCGATACTGCCAGCTCGCAGACAGTATCTGCGATTTCAGCTGGGCACACGTCACTTCCAGTACTGTGTGCTACCCTTTGGGCTCGCCTCTGCGCCCAGGGTGTTCACAAAGTGCTTGGCTGTAGTAGCAGCGGCACTTCGCAGGCTGGGGGTGCACGTGTTCCCATATCTCAACGATTGGCTGGTGAAGAACATGTCCGAGGCAGGAGCCCTGCAGTCCATGCAGATGACTATTCGCCTCCTGGAGCTACTGGGGTTTGTGATAAATTACCCAAAGTCCCATCTTCTCCCAGTGCAGAGACTCGAATTCATAGGAGCTCTGCTGGATTCTCGGACGTCTCGCGCCTATCTCCCAGAGGCGAGAGCCAACACCTTGTTGTCCTTCGTCTCGCGGGTGCGAGCGTCCCAGCAGATCACAGCTCGGCAGATGTTGAGATTGCTGGGCCACATGGCCTACACAGTTCATGTGACTCCCATGGCCCGCCTTCACATGAGATCTGCTCAATGGACCCTAGCTTCCCAGTGATTTCAGGCTGCTGGGGATCTAGAAGACGTGATCCACCTGTCCACGAGTTTTCTCGAATCCCTGTATTGGTGGACGATTTGGTCCAATTTGACTCTGGGACGTCCTTTCCAAATTCCTCAGCCGCAAAAAGTGTTGACCACGGATGCGTCTCTCCTGGGATGGGGAGCTCATGTCGATGGGCTTCACACCCAAGGAAGCTGGTCCCTCCAGGAACGCGATCTACAGATCAATCTTCTGGAGTTGCGAGCGATCTGGAACGCTCTGAAGGCTTTCAGAGATCGGCTGTCCCACCAAATTATCCAAATTCAGACAGACAACCAGGTTGCCATGTATTATGTCAACAAGCAGGGGGGCACCGGATCTCGCCCCCTGTGTCAGGAAGCCGTCAGCATGTGGCTCTGGGCTCGCCGTCAAGGCATGGTGCTCCAAGCCACATATCTGGCAGGCGTAAACAACAGTCTGGCCGACAGACTGAGCAGGATTATGCAACCTCACAAGTGGTCGCTCAACTCCCGAGTGGTGCGCCAGATCTTCCAAGCGTGGGGCACCCCCTTGGTGGATCTCTTCGCATCTCGAGCCAACCACAAAGTCCCTCAGTTCTGTTCCAGGCTTCAGGCCCACGGCAGACTGGCATCGGATGCCTTCCTCCTGGATTGGGGGGAGGGCCTGCTGTATGCTTATCCTCCCATTCCTCTGGTGGGGAAGACTTTGTTGAAACTCAAGCAAGACCGAGGCACCATGATTCTGATTGCTCCTTTTTGGCCGCGTCAGATCTGGTTCCCTCTTCTTCTGGAGTTATCCTCCGAAGAACCGTGGAGATTGGAGTGTTTTCCGACCCTCATCACGCAGGACGAAGGGGCTCTTCTGCATCCCAACCTCCGGTCCCTGGCTCTCACGGCCTGGATGTTGAGAGCGTAGACTTTGCCTCTTTGGGTCTGTCGGAGGGTGTCTCCCGCATCTTGCTTGCTTCCAGGAAAGATTCCACTAAGAGGAGTTACTTCTTTCTATGGAGGAGGTTTGCCGTCTGGTGTGACAGCAAGGCCCTAGATCCTCGCTCTTATCCTACACAGACCCTGCTTGAATACCTTCTGCACTTGTCTGAGTCTGGTCTCAAGACCAACTCTGTAAGGGTTCACCTTAGTGCAATCAGTGCATACCATTACCATGTGGAAGGTAAGCCGATCTCGGGACAGCCTTTAGTTGTTCGCTTCATGAGAGGTTTGCTTTTGTCAAAGCCCCCTGTCAAACCTCCTACAGTGTCATGGGATCTCAATGTCGTTCTCACCCAGCTGATGAAACCTCCTTTTGAGCCACTGAACTCCTGCCATCTGAAGTACTTAACCTGGAAGGTCATTTTCTTGGTGGCAGTTACTTCAGCTCGTAGAGTCAGTGAGCTTCAGGCCCTGGTAGCCCAGGCCCCTTACACCAAATTTCATCATAACAGAGTAGTCCTCCGCACTCACCCTAAGTTCTTGCCAAAGGTCGTGTTGGAGTTCCATCTGAACCAGTCAATTGTCTTGCCAACATTCTTTCCCCGTCCTCATTCCTGCCCTGCTGAACGTCAGCTGCACACATTGGACTGCAAGAGAGCATTGGCCTTCTACCTGGAGCGGACACAGCCCAACAGACAGTCCGCCCAATTGTTTGTTTCTTTTGATCCCAATAGGAGGGGAGTGGCTGTGGGGAAACACACCATATCCAATTGGCTAGCAGATTGCATTTCCTTCACTTACGCCCAGGCTGGGCTGGCTCTTGAGGGTCATGTCACGGCTCATAATGTCAGAGCCATGGCTGCGTCGGTAGCCCACTTGAAGTCAGCCTCTATTGAAGAAATTTGCAAAGCTGCGACGTGGTCATCTGTCCACACATTCACATCTCATTACTGCCTGCAGCAGGATACCCGACGCGACAGTCGGTACGGGCAGTCAGTTCTTCAGAACCTGTTTGGGCTTTAGGATCCAACTCCACCCCCCGAGGGCCCTGTTTGTTCTGTTCCAGGCTGCACTCTCAGTTAGTTGGTAAATTTTTTAGGTCAATCTCAGTTATGTCCTCGCCGTTGCGAGGCCCAATTGACCGTGGTTGTTGTTTTGAGTGAGCCTGGGGGCTAGGGATACCCCATCAGTGAGAACAAGCAGCCTGCTTGTCCTCGGAGAAAGCGAATGCTACATACCTGTAGAAGGTATTCTCCGAGGACAGCAGGCTGATTGTTCTCACAAACCCGCCCGCCTCCCCTTTGGAGTTGTGTCTTCCCTTCTCTTGTCTTGCTACATATGAGACTGGCCGGCTCGAGCCGGTTTCGGGCGGGAAGACGGCCGCGCATGCGCGGTGCGCATGGGCGCGCGAGGGCTAGCAAAGGACTTTGCTAGTGAAGATTCCGATTGGAGGGGCTGCCGTGGACGTCACCCATCAGTGAGAACAATCAGCCTGCTGTCCTCGGAGAATACCTTCTACAGGTATGTAGCATTCGCTTTTTATAGTGAGAATACTTAAAGGAAACTTTAAAACAATACAGGAACGCAAGACCTTTGAAGTAAAAATGATTAAATATTTTGACACCCACCAGACAGGACTTAACAAAGATCTTGGTTTTCTAGTTATAAACCATGAAAGTTCACTGCTTTGTCACCCTCTGATCACCATGCATATCTCCCTGTCCCCCATCCTCTCAGTCTGAAAGGATGAGGGAGGGGTGGGCTAGGTGAGAAACAGAGAGGGCTGTCACTGAAATACTTTGATGTTTCACTTATATATGCTGTTACTTATCAAAATTTGCTTATTTCTGATCTGACGAAGAAGGGTTACCTTCGAAAGCTAATCAAAAAATTTATTAAGTTAGTCCAATAAAAAAGGTATCATATTTTCTTTTCTAAGTTTCTGCTGGACCATAAAATGGAGTCAAATTAGATGAAATTATGCAAACAACATAAAGCCTGGCTGATTGTTACAGCAATCTTCTTATTTAATAAATATTTAAGTTCAGAAATAAGTATAGTTTTTATAATGCTTTCCTTTTTAAGTACAACAATATTGTTATAATTACTCAAAAGCTTTTTATCAAAGTGTTTAACTGGTTTCTCTTATGGACCCTTTTTTTGGGAGAAAGTGGACGTGACACTTTCAAGAATAGATTACATTAGACTGTGGGAGTAGGGTGCTATTTAATGGCTGATTTTAGGTTGTTTTTTTTTAATTTATACATTATGTTGATTTTATGATGTTTATATAATTGTATTTGTTTTGATTATACTTTGTTATATTGTATTTAATTGTATTTAATTGTATGTTCCAGTCTTATCAAATCAAAAGTAGGCTAGAATGGTTAAATAGGGGACATCATTTAAACAACACTAAAGCAAGAGGACATTCCAGGAAACTATCAACCAGCAGATTGAAAACAAATCATAGAGGTTTGTTTTTTTTCATTAAGCGCTTAATTAGACTGCGGGATCTGTTGCCAGAGACTTGGTCAAGGCAACCAACACAGTTTATTATTTATTCCAGATTTGATATACTGCCTATTCCGGCGAGTGGATCAAGTCACTTAACCCTCCATTGCCTCAGGTACAAACTTAGATTGTGAACCCTCCTGGGACAGAGAAATATCCAGTGTACCTGAATGTAACTCACCTTGAGCTACTACTGAAAAAGATGTGAGCAAAATCTAAATAAAATTCTATGTTTTATTTTATTCTATTTCTATTGACTGGCTTTAGAAGTGGACTAACAAGGCTACCACATCTCTCTACTCTAGAAAAATATCTAAATTATGGGGTTTTCAAGAGAGATCAAAGGAATCCAGGTTCAGCCAAAGCAACATATGAAACTATTTTATCGCTCAGAAAATGGTGAACTGAGGAAGGTCATAAAAAAGTTTGACGGATGCTTGATAATGCACTTATATGGGAACGTCAAGAGAAATAAAGCCCCTAAATGTAGCAGCTTTAAATTTCATGAATAAGAATCATTAGCAGTGTCTGAAAACATCTTCATTTAATTTAAAACAATAAAATGGAGATACCTGCTCTATAAAGGAACGTAGGTGCCTAGTTTCCTTTATAAAATGCTAACATACCCTGGTAGATACACACCTTTGTGTTTGGGCTCAAATGCTTGCCCTAGCTATATAGTTGGTGCAAAAGCTCACGCCTAAATGCTGGAGATCCTATATAATAAAAAGCACCTCCAGCGTTCTGAAGCTGACTCCGTGGCACTGTGGCAGTGTAGGGTTCGTAAGTCTGTAACTCAGCGTTTCATTGGCTCACTGTCCCACAACGTCAGAAGAACGAGGACCCAATCAACGGTCTGTAAAAAAAAACGCCCAACCCACCTGCCCAGTCCGTCATTGCCACCCAGCAATTCTCCTCTCTCCCCTACCCCCACTCCAGGCACCCACCGAGTCTCCATCGCTCCTTTTGAAAGCCCAGCCCGTCTGTAGCCTTCCCTTCCAGTTCGTTCCCTCAGAGTCCTGCCCTCGCGGAAAGAGGAAATGACGTCAGAAGGCAGGACTCAGAGGGAACGAATTTGAAGGGAAGGCTACAGACTGGCAGGGCTTTCAAAGGAGCAACGGAGACTCGGTGGGTGCCTGGAGGGGGGGGGGGGCAAGGGAGAGAGGAGAATTGCTGGGTGGCTACAGGGGGGGCCAGAGGACAGAGCAGAATCGCTGGGTGCCTGAAGGCAGGGCCGTGCTAACACAGTAAGCAAGGTAAGCAGCGCAGGGGGGGCGCCAACCTCTGGAGGGCGCCTACCGTTTCCTGAGGTCAGCTCACTTGCAAAATGTTTTACCTGAAGCTGTGATTCTCCTCTCTCCCTTGCACTCCCCTCTTCGGCCACAGTGCTCACTGAGGCAGGCGGGCAGCAGGCTGGCTCTGCTGCTGAAGTTGTTTGAAAGAATACAACAAGTGCTATTTATGTGGTTGGTGTGGGATGAACTCCTCATTCAGGGTGAGCTTGAACAACATTCAAATTAAAGAGAACAGCCAGGTTTGGAGGGAGGTGTGCAAGTGAGACTGGGGAGAAATAAAAACTAAATAGTGTAATTGTTAAAATCTGTAAGTGGTTCAAAGTTTTTTTTTCTCTGAGCTTGTACACCTAGAGGAGAGCATGACTGCAATGATGTTTGCATAATTGTCAGGTAACCCGAAGCTACAGCTAAAAGCCATTTCATTGGCTGATGGTTCCAACAGTAGTTTCAGAGGAAGTTTAGCTGACATGTAGTGTAGAAGAGCTGGTAAGTGAAAATTATTTTTTTTTTTTGGTGTTTGCTTTTATATAAAAGATTCTCCTTGGATAGGAAGAGTCTGTGATATGTGAAAATATATTTTGCTTTAATGAAATTGCTGAACTTTAGAGTCAGAGACTTATCAATGATCAGAAAAAGAAAGTCACCAGACAACAAAGGTAGAGAAAAATCATTTTATTTTAGTGTTTGGAATATGTCCACTTTGAGAATTGACATCTGCTATCTTATTTTGCAATGTATAGCAATTTGTTTCTAAGAATATTGCTGACAATTCCTGTCAGTGTGGCAAGTGGTGAGCGATCATTTTCACGGTTAAAAATCATAAAAAAACTAGTAAAAAATGCCCGTTTCAAAAGGGAAGGAAACGGGCGCTAGCAAGGCCATCCCCCACCATCCCTCCCTCACTGTTCCAGACTCTGCCGTCCCTCTGTTTTCACCCCCCCTTTCCGTGACCCAGTCGACCCCCCTTCTCAGCGAAAACCGTCCCCCACCGCCGTCCAGTACCTGTGCTGATGGGGGACCCCAACCCCCGTCATCCAAAGTCCTGTGCTGGTCTTCGAGGCGTTGCTTCTTCAATGATTTTGTGTCCCAAGTTGCTCTGCGTGCATCTGACATCAGACGCACGCAGAGGAACTTGAACCGAAGATCATTGAAGAAGCAACGGCGCGAAGGCCAGCACAGGACTTCGGCTGATGGGGGTTGGGGTCCCCCGTCAGCACAGGTACTGGACGGCGGCGGGGGTCAGTTTTCGCCGAGAAGGGGGGGTCGACTGGGTCGCGGAAGGGGAGTGCAGTGGGCTGTAACACAGGGGGAGGAGTAGGGAAACACGCTCCGTGTGTTTCCCTACTCCTCCCCTTGCTTTGGTATCAGCTGTCACTGACATCACTGACGTCAGTGCGTGCCTGTCTAGCAGACCACCTCCGAGGGAGGCACGGTCCCAGGCACATCCTGTTGAAGGTGAGAATTATTATATAGGATTATTTGCGATCAAGTATTTCGCAAGAAAGGCTTGTAAGCCTTGCCATGATTGCTGTTGAGAATGATATATGTGCCCAGTTAGATATCAAAGATTTAATTACTAATTTCGTGAACATGAAAGCACGATAAGCTAAGTGGTTGTAAACCCTCTATTTGTTCAGCAATCCCACAAAGATGCACTCCATCTTTCAGCTCCTATTTCCTTTGCATCTTGTGCCACAACGGGGGGGGGGGGGCGCCAACTGATAGTCTGCAGGGGGGCACTAGAGACCCTAGGCAAGGCCCTGCCTGAAAGGGGGGCAGCGGAGAGAGGAGAATCGCTGGGTGGCTGGATAGGGGGGGCAGGGGAGAGAGGAGAATCGCTGGGTGGCTACAGGGGGGCAGGGGACAGAGGAGGATTGCTGGATGGCTGGAGGGGGAGCAGGGGAGAGAGGAGAATCGCTGGGTGGCTACAGGGCGGGCAGGGGAGAGAGGAGAATCGCTGGGTGGCTGGAGGGGGGGGGCAGGGGAGAGAGGAGAATCGCTGGGTGCCTGGAGGGGGAGCAGGGGAGAGAGGAGACAGTCTCACTCTCTCTCTGACATACACTCGCACATTTACTCGCTCTCACACAGTCACTATCAAACACACTCTCAAACATACACACTCTGAGGAAAACCTTGCTAGTGCCTGTTTCATTTCTGTAAGAAACGGGCCTTTTTTACTAGTATGTACATAACAGAATCCTACGAGTTATACGCTAGGTGTGAACTCTGGAACCATCCTGCTCACATGTACCCCCCTTCCTGGCAGATACATGTTATTTGTTACGCCTGTGTTTATAGACTAGCACTTAGGTGGAAATATAGAGAAATGTCCAGTGTACCTGAATGTAACTCACCTTGAGCTACTATTGAATCTAAATCAATAACCAGTTTTTAATCCACAATAGAACACTACATCCTATCCCATGACTCTCCAATTTCCTCTGGAGTCTTTCATGACGTACTTTGTCAAACGCCTTCTGAAAATCCAGATACACAATATCAACCGGCTCACCTTTATCCACATGTTTTTTTACCCCTTCAAAGAAATGTAGTAGATTGGTGAGGCAAGATTTCCCTTCACTAAATCCATGTTGACTTTCAGGCATATTTTCAAAGCACTTTGGGAGGCTAAGTTCCATAGGTTTCTATGGAACTTTGGGAGGCTAAGTGCTTTGAAAATATGCCTGTTTGTCTCATTAATCCATGCTTTTGAATATGCTCTGTAATTTTGTTCTTAATAATAGTCTCTAGCATTTTGCTCGGCACCGACGTCACTCACCGGTCTATAATTTCCCGGATCTCCTCTGGAACCTTTTTAAAAAATCGGCGTTACATTGGCCACCTTCCAATCTTCCGGTACCACGTTTGATTGTAAGGATAAATTCCATATCATCATGCTGATCAATCCATAGACTGGTGGGTTGTGTCCATCTACCAGCAGGTGGAGATAGAGAGCAATCCTTTTGCCTCCCTATATGTGGTCATGTGCTGCCGGAAATTCCTCAGTATGTTCTCTATCTCAGCAGGTGGTGGTCACACACAGCAGCAGCTCTGGCTAGGCCTCTAAGCCTAATTTTTAGGTTTTGTTGAGTGCCTGGGGTTGAGGGCTCTTTTTGAGCAAGTGCAAACCTGGTGGTGCCAGGTCCCTCCTTTTCTCCCCCCTCCCGCTGGCTCCGTTAAAAAAAAAAAAAAAATTTTGAACGTCCTTAAAGGCGTTTATTTCGACGTTTATTTAAACGTTTATTGCAGCTACTCACTGGGACACCAGGTCGTTACAGCTCGGAGCGGAAAGCAGGTAATTTTTACCTTTTTTATAGCGGGCAGGGGGTTCCCCGATTGATCTCCACGTGGCCTATGGCGTCGGAGGGCGAGGGCGCGAAGAGTCGCTCCCCGGATCGCTTGGGCGCTTCTAGAGGGGATGCGGGGGTCTTAAAGTCTGATTCGCCCTTGTTGGGTGACAGTTTCGTGGCCGATGAGTGTCCCGGTCCTTCCTCCGGTGTGGCGGTTTTTCCCGCCATAAACGCCCATCCCCCGCTGCTCGCCTCCGCCATCTTGGCCGGCCACGCGGCTCAGACGGCTTCTTCTTGGGCCGCCCTTGAGGTAGGAGACATTAATGCCATGAACGCCCTTAATTTGGGCGACGGCACAAAAGCGGCTAAAGTTAAGCGCCGTTCTTCCCGCGCGGCTCCTTCGCGGAGTGTCGCGCCGGACGCCATCTTGGATGCGCAGCATGTCTCTCCCCCGCTCTTGCGAGCGCCGGTTGAGGGTGCGTCTAGGGCTGTAGCCCAGGCTGCGGAAGTGCACAGTCTGGGGGGTTTTCTCCCCCGAGTTTGTTTTGCTGCTGCATCAGGCCTTCCTTATGCAAAACGCTGCCCCTGCTCCCTCGTCTGGTAAAGAGGTTGAGGCCCCCGGAGGTAAACGCCCTCGGGTTGATTCCCAGGCCTTGGAGGACTTTATGTCCTCCGATGTTGATGAGGGCAGCGTATCTGAGTTCTCCCAACGGTCCTTTGCGGATTCCTTGGAGGAGACGGATCCCCGCTTGGATGGAGCGGATGACCTCTCTGCAGCACGGCTCTTTAGCTCAGAGGATTTGCCCAACCTGTTAGTGCAGGCCATGGGCATTTTGAAGATTTCCTCTCCGGAGGACGTCTCTCCCTCAGCCCCTGTTGGCTCTGCCATTATGCTGGGGACGAAGCGCCCGCCTAGAACCTTCCACGTGCATGATGCCATGCACACCTTAATTTCGGCTCAATGGGATGTCCCGGAAGCGAGCCTTAAAGTGGCTAGGGCTATGTCCCGCCTCTATCCTTTGCCTGAAAGTGAACGGGAGGCCTATCTGTGGCCTACCGTGGATTCTTTAATCACTGCGGTGACTAAGAAAACGGCGTTGCCGGTGGAAGGTGGCACGGCCCTAAAGGACGCCCAAGACAGAAGATTGGAGGCGGCCTTAAGGTCGTCCTTTGAGGCGGCTGCTTTAAGTTTGCAGGCCTCAGTTTGCGGCTCCTATGTGGCCAGGGCGTGCCTGACTATGGTGCAGCGGGCTTCCCCCTCGGATCCTTCCTTGAGGGCTAATTGGCCGGCCCTGGAATCGGGCTTAGCCTACTTGGCAGACTTGCTGTATGATGTCTTGAGGGCCTCAGCTAAAGGCATGGCTCAGACAATCTCTGCGCGGCGGTGGCTTTGGCTGAAGCATTGGTCTGCTGACCACGCCTCTAAATCCCGCCTGGCTAGATTGCCTTTTAAAGGCAAGCTGCTCTTTGGGGTCGAGCTGGACAAAATCGTGACCGATCTCGGCACGTCTAAGGGCAAGAAGTTACCAGAGGTCAGGGCTCGGGCTAGTACTCGCCCCGGTACCTCCAGAGGACGGTTTCAGGAAGCCCGTCGGTACCGCCCGGGCAGGTCGGGCTCCTCTGCCCCCTCTTCCTTCAAGAGGAACTTCTCCCCCAAGCAGCATTCCTTTCGCAGATACCGCAGTCCCGGAGGTGCGCCCTCCGGTCCTCCCCCAGGGTCTCGTACCCAATGACGGGGACTTGGTCCACGCCCCAGTGCAGATTGGAGGTCGGCTGTCCTCGTTTCTGGGCGAGTGGACCACAATAACTTCAGACGCTTGGGTGCTGGAAGTCATCAGAGACGGCTACAAGCTAGAGTTCTGCCGACCCTTAAGAGACGGGTTTGTACTCTCTCCCTGCAAGTCTCCGGTCAAAGCTGTGGCAGTGCAGCAGACCTTGGACAATCTGATCCGCCTGGGTGCGGTCGTTCCGGTGCCAGAAAATCAGCTTGGCAAGGGGCGTTACTCCATTTACTTTGTGGTACCAAAGAAAGGAGGTTCTGTACGGCCTATCCTCGACCTCAAAGGGGTCAATCGGGCCTTGAAAGTTCGGCACTTTCGCATGGAGACTCTCCGCTCTGTTATAGCGGCAGTGAAGGCAGGGGAGTACCTGGCATCCTTGGACATCAAGGAAGCGTACTTGCATATTCCCATCTGGCCTCCTCATCAACGCTTTCTGCGTTTTGCAGTTCTGGGCCGACATTTCCAGTTCAGAGCCCTCCCGTTCGGGTTGGCTACTGCTCTGCGGACCTTCTCCAAAGTAATGGTGGTCATCGCGGCCTTCCTGAGGAAGGAAGGAGTACAAGTCCATCCTTATCTGGACGACTGGTTGATCCGAGCCCCCTCTTATGCAGAGTGCGGCAAAGCTGTGGACCGGGTGGTTGCTCTTTTGAGCTCCCTGGGGTGGATCATCAACTGGGAGAAGAGCCAGCTGCGCCCGACTCAGTCCCTGGAGTATCTGGGAGTTCGATTCGACACCCAGGTGGGCAGAGTGTTCCTGCCAGACAATCGGATTGTCAAACTTCAGGCTCAAGTGGACCAGTTCCTAGGAGCCTCTCCTCTTCGGGCTTGGGACTATGTGCAGCTGTTGGGCTCTATGACGGCCACGATGGAAGTAGTGCCCTGGGCCAGGGCTCATATGAGACCACTACAACTCTCTCTGCTGCAGCGCTGGACTCCGATGTCGGAGGATTATGCTGTGCGCCTTCCCTTGGACCCAGCAGTGCGCAAGACGCTGAGCTGGTGGATGCAGACAGACAAGTTGTCTGCAGGAATGCCTCTGGTGACCCCGGAGTGGATTGTCGTCATGACGGACGCCTCTTTGTCGGGCTGGGGAGCCCACTGCTTGGGAAGGACAGCGCAGGGGCTCTGATCTCCTGTAGAGGCAAAGTGGTCTATCAACCTCCTGGAACTCAGAGCCATTCGGTTGGCGCTTTTGGAGTTCATCCCGGTACTGGCGTTGAAGCCAGTACGGGTCCTGTCGGACAATGCCACGGCTGTGGCCTATGTCAACCGCCAGGGAGGTACCAAGAGCGCCCCTCTAGCCAAGGAGGCCATGAATCTATGCCAGTGGGCGGAAGCGAACCTGGAACAGCTGTCAGCGGCCCACATTGCCGGAGTCATGAATGTCAAGGCGGACTTTCTCAGTCGCCATACCTTGGAGCCCGGAGAGTGGCAGCTATCTGCTCAGGCGTTCTTGGACATCACGAAGCGCTGGGGCCAGCCGAGCCTAGATCTGATGGCGTCATCGGCCAATTGCAAAGTGCCGCGCTTTTTCAGCAGAGGACGGGACCCTCGATCCCTGGGAGTAGATGCTCTTCTCCAACAGTGGCCGACACAAGAGCTTCTCTATGTGTTCCCGCCCTGGCCCATGTTGGGCAGGGTGCTAGACCGGGTGGCAAAGCATCCGGGCCGGATAATCCTGGTGGGTCCGGACTGGCCCAGACGTCCCTGGTATGCGGACTTGATTAGGCTCTCAGTCGACGATCCTCTGTGGCTGCCAGTGGAGCAGGGCCTGTTACATCAGGGTCCCGTGGTGATGGAGGATCCCTCCCCCTTTGGTCTTACGGCCTGGCTATTGAGCGGCAGCGTCTGAGAAAGAAGGGCTTCTCAGACAAGGTCATCGCCACTATGCTGCGAGCGAGGAAGCGCTCTACTTCTACTGCTTACGCCAGGGTTTGGCATACCTTTGCAGCGTGGTGTGAAGCAGGCTCACTTTCTCCCTTCACTGCTCCAATTTCTTCAGTGTTGGCGTTCCTGCAAGAAGGTCTGGAGAAAGGCCTGTCGCTCAGTTCCCTTAAAGTCCAGGTAGCGGCTCTGGCTTGCTTCAGGGGCCGCCTGAAGGGTGCTTCCCTGGCTTCGCAGCCAGATGT
This sequence comes from Microcaecilia unicolor, assembly GCF_901765095.1. NCBI lineage: Eukaryota > Metazoa > Chordata > Amphibia > Gymnophiona > Siphonopidae > Microcaecilia > Microcaecilia unicolor. Next base: position 448,516,204 of record NC_044032.1, read on the forward strand.
GGTGCGCTTTCTCAAGGGAGTTAATCACCTGCGCCCTCCTCTGCACTCAGTGGTGCCTGCGTGGAATCTCAACCTGGTGCTAAGAGCCTTGCAGAAGCCGCCTTTTGAACCCTTGTCTAGGGCATCTCTGAAAGACCTGACGTTGAAAGCAGTCTTTTTGGTGGCTATCACTTCAGCCAGAAGAGTTTCCGAGCTCCAGGCACTCTCATGTCGAGAGCCTTTTCTGCAGTTCACTGAGGCAGGAGTGACTATTCGCACAGTGCCTTCCTTCCTGCCCAAGATTGTTTCTCGCTTCCATGTGAATCAGCAGCTCTGTCTCCCTTCCTTTCGTAGGGAGGACTACCCAGAGGAATACTCTGCTCTCAAATATCTGGATGTGAGACGTGTCATCATCAGATACTTGGAAGTGACCAATGATTTCCGGAAATCGGATCATCTGTTTGTCCTGTTTGCAGGTCCTCGTAAGGGTCTGCAGGCTGCTAAGCCTACAGTGGCAAGATGGGTCAAGGAGGCCATTGCAGCGGCTTATGTGGCCGCGGGGAAGGTGCCGCCTATCCAGCTGAAGGCTCACTCCACAAGAGCTCAGGCGGCCTCGATGGCAGAGACCGGGTCCGTCTCCTTGGAAGAGATATGCAAGGCAGCAACTTGGGCATCGGCCCATACATTCTCCAAGCATTACCGCTTGACTGTGGCTGCTCGGGCGGAGGCCCGGTTTGGAGCTTCAGTGTTGCGGTCAGGGATTTCAATGTCCCGCCCTGGGTGAGTACTGCTTCGGTACATCCCACCAGTCTATGGATTGATCAGCATGATGATATGGAAGGTAAAATTATGTATCATACCTGATAATTTTCTTTCCATTAATCATAGCTGATCAATCCATAGCCCCTCCCAGATATCTGTACTGTTTATATTCTGGTTGAATTTTAGGTTCAAGTTTAGTCTTCAGTTACTTCAGGAGGACTTCGTGTTCAAGTTTTTTCACTTGGATCCTTCAAGAGTTGAGACGAGTTTGTGTTACAGTGAGCTGCTGCATTCCTCTCCCCTCCGTTTTACGGGGCTGGATTGAGACTTAAATTCTGCCGGCACTCCCTCCCGCTTCGTGCGGCTGTAGGGCAGCTTTGTACCCCTCCCGCTTCGGCGGTGTTAGGGTCAGTCAGCTCCTCCCGCGGTTGCAGGATAAGCCAGATCCCCCCGCATCGGCGGGGTGGTGTCCCTCCCCCGCTCCGCGGGGATGAGCTGGACGGATTCCCCTCCCCCACTTGTGTGGGGATGAGCTGGGTTTATTCCCCTCCCCCGTTTCGGCGGTGGTGAGCTGGGCAGAGTGTCCCTTTGTGGGTGTAATTCTCTAAGTGCTGAGTCCTGCGGATGGAGCTTTGATATCGACATACTGAGGAGTTTCCGGCAGCACATGACCACATATAGGGAGGCAAAAGGATTGCTCTCTATCTCCACCTGCTGGTAGATGGACACAACCCACCAGTCTATGGATTGATCAGCTATGATTCATGGAAAGAAAATTATCAGGTATGATACATAATTTTACCTTACATATTTCTAACAATAGCTCTGCAAGCTCATTTTTCAGTTCTACCAGTACTCTGGGATGAATACCATCCTGTCCAGGAGATTTGCTACTCTTCATTTTGTAGAACTGCCCCATTACATCCTCCAGGTTTAAAGAGAATTCATTAAGTTTCTCCAAGTCGTTAGCTTCGAATACCATTTCCGGCACTGGTATCCCACCCAAATCTTCCTCGGTGAAGACCAAAGCAAAGAATTCATTTAAACTCTCCGCTACGACTTTATCTTCCCTGATCATCCCTTTTACTCCTCGGTCATCTAGCGGTCCAACCAATTCTTTTGCCGGCTTCCTGCTTTTAATATACCTAAAAAAAATTTTACTATGTGTTTTTGCCTCCAACGCAATCTTCTTTTCAAAGTCCCTCTTACCCTTCCTTATCAACGCTTTGCATTGCATTTGACTTGCCATTCCTTATGCTGTTTCTTATTATTTTCAGTCGGTTCCTTCTTCCATTTTCTGAAGGATTTTCTTTTAGCTCTAATAGCTTCCTTCACCTCACTTTTTAACCACGCTGGCTGTCGTTTGGCCTGGGCTTCCAGGATGGTATTTTTGTACAGCATCCACGCCTGATGTAAATATTTGACCCTCGCAGTCGCTCCTCTAAGTTTCTTTTCACCGTTCTTTTCATTTTATCATAGTCTCCTTTTTTAAAGTTAAACGCTAACGTATTTGATTTCCTATGTATACTTACTTCAAAGCTAATATCAAATCCGATCATATTATGATCACTGTTATCAAGCGGCCCCAGCACCATTACCTCCCGCACCAGATCATGCACTCCATTAAGGACTAGGTCTAGAATTTTTCCTTCTCTCGTCGGCTCCTGTACCAGCTGCTCCATAAAGCTGTCCTTGATTTCATCAAGGAATTTTACCTCCCTAGCGTGCCCCGATGTTACATTTACCCAGTCAATATCGGGGTAATTGAAATCACCCATTATTATTGTGTTGCCCAGTTTGTTTGCGTCCCTAACTTCCTTTAACATTTCTGCATTCGATGCATCTGATACAGGCATTGTTTGCCAAAACACAACCATGTCAGGTTCTTTTATATGTGGAATAAAGTGATTTTGGTTCAAGAGTGTCAAGCCACTGTTGTGTTTCTTCATTTTCCCATGGGGATCTTGTCCTTCTCTTTCTGCTACCTTCCAATCATCACAGACTATTCATTCTGCCCACCCAAACTGGTAAGTTAAAAAAAAAAACTTGCAGGGGATTAAATATTACCCATAATATACATGTTTAAGCAACTTTTCAATAGGGAACCCCAAAGTTCACCAATTGGTAACAGTCCTGAATCATGTGTAAGTCTAGCATAGACTCTAAACCCAAGTCACCATCACAACAGTAGTCAAAGAGCAGTCTCATAGCAATAAGAGAGGGAAAAAGAACATAGTCTTTTCTAGGCTCAGATATTTCCCTCTGGCAAATTCCTTTTCAATCTCTTGCTCTGTTACAGGGACACAGCCAGAGTGGCACTGATGGGGATACCTAAGCCCCAAAACAAATAGAGAGGGTAGTACAGCATACAACCAAAGTATACAAACAAAAAAAGCAACACTGGGCCTTCAAGATTAGGACAACAGGAGTGCTTTATTGACAGGTGACCCGACACGGGCTGTGTTTCGGCGCCAAGTGACGCCTGCCTCAGGGGTCTAATGGCAAAACACATAAAGACATATATAAATAAAAATCTATTATTCAAACAATTAAATAACAACAATTATAATTGTATTTGTATTTTAAAACTACAAGTGTTGGTAATGAAATAATTATGTTCAAGCATAAAATACTTCAAAAATACAGCATCACTGAAAGAGGTCATAAACATTTGCACATAAACATTTGGCACATACAAATTAAAAAAAACAAAACTAAATAAAGCACATATAAAAAGCATAAATATCCATGCATATCTTGTTATTTGCATGTACTTAAAACTCTTCATAAAAAATATATTAATATCATCATATGTAACATACAGATCCCTGTATATCAACGTGTATGTGAAGTACTATTTTAATAATAACATATAATAATCATTTCCAATAATATATTAATCTAAAATAATTCAATATATAGAAATGATATTTTCAGTATATTAATGTTAAAGATTAAAGATGATAATCATTAGTAGGAAGATTCTTTTAGTATGATTAAATGCATTAGAAAATTAGAAAATGCATTAGCAATCATATATAAAATGTAAAATGTGCTGTGATGGTTTTCTTTAATTAAAAAGATATATTAAATGTATCATTAAATTCTTCAATGAACAGTAAATTAAATTCTTACCAAAGTTTAATTCTGCAGTGTTTGAATCATGTAGGTCAAATGCCTATATAGTAAGAGAGGGAAAATGGAAGCTAAGAAGAAATATAGGGAGAAAGCTGATGTCTTGAAATAACCTAAAAATTCACTAATTGTATAAATTGTATATATTAAACATATTGATATGAATAATTGCATCTGTAAAAAACATATATAAATGTATTTTATGAAAAGGTTCTCAATCCAAACCGCTCCCACTGAATGAAGGTCGGATTATCCAATCCTGGGGAAAAAGCAGGGTTTCCTCTTATAGGTAGCAGTTCAGTGGCTTGTGGGTCCCCTCCTAACCCTTTCACCAAAATCCTCCATACTTCCCTGAGAGGACCTAAGAGCACGCTATTCCTAAAATATCTAGGAATCAAAGATCTCTCCACGTGCAGTACAGATAACAAATTATATGGGGCAAAGTATGCCAACTCGAGTGCAAGAGGTGTAAAGTAACTAGAGGAGTAGAACCAATCTAGAACATGACGTAAGAGACATGCAATATTGTAAAGTCTCATATTGGGAAGGCCCAACCCACATTGAGACCAGTTACCCATCAAATGAGAAAAGCGTAGCTTTGCTTTCTTCTTAGCCCAGCAGAACCGTGAAACGAGATGACTGAAGCGCTGCAAGTCCTTTTGTAATAGCCGCAGTGGCAAAATTTGAAACATGTACAGCCATCTAGGAGAGGCATACAAAACCTTGAGCGCTTCTACGAACCAGCCTGCGAAGCCATATACTCCCAGGGTAGCAAATAAAAACTCCCACCGAACACGGTTGAAAGCCTTCTCGGCATCAAAACTTATCGTTACTGCAGGTTTCTGGTGTAATTTCACCCATTCCAAGGAAGCTAATATACGTCTAAGATTTCTAGTGATAGAACGATTCTTGACAAACCCCACTTGTGAGTCATGGATAATATGAGGTGGCACCCGACTCAACCTGTTAGCCAAGATTTTGGCAAACAGCTTCACTTCATAATTCAGAAGGGAAATCTGTCGATACGATGCAGGTAAAGTGGCGTCCCGACCTGGTTTGGGCAGGACCACGATCTACGCTACATTCAGATGTTGTGGCAAAGAGCCCTCACCTACCCAAGTGTTGAAAACTTTTGTTAAAGGTTCAACAATTGCTTCCCCCAGCAATTTGTAAAACTCAACTCAAAGCCCATCAGGACCCTGGACCTTACCCAACGGACTACCGCAGATTGCCCCATACACCTTGTCGGGATGAATAGGCGCGTTCAAGGCTTCTCTATATGAGGGAGCAATACTAGGAAGATTTAGGCCCTCCAAATATAAACAACTCGGGAGATCGTCCAGCTCCTGTGGAGTATACAAAGTTTGATAGAAGGATTTGAAAACATCACATATTGCTGCATTCGAGTGCACCATCTTCCCCGCGGAATCCTTAACTGTAACAATAGTCCTAGATGCCTGTTTTCGCGCAATCAATTGAGCCAACAATTTCCCATTTTTACTACCATGCTTGTAAAGTTGATATCTATAAAATCTTTGTGATTTAGCTATGCATTCATGAATCAAAGAATTCAAAGCTGTTTATATTAACAATAGTTCCCTCTTTAGAGAGGCGGTCGGGCGGCCCCCAAATTGTTGACGTAGTTTCACAATTTCCCTTTCCAAACTAAGAATTTCTCTATCCCTGGCTTTTCCCCGGTGACTGGCATAGCTAATAACTGACCCTCGAAGAACTGCCTTAGCAGCCTCCCAAAATAGGACTACATTCGTCGCAGAAGATTGATTAAAGTGCCTACAGTCAGACCAACTGGCTAGCAAACTGTCCTTAAATTTCACATCATGATACAAATACACCCCCTGTCCTCCCGGATTTCAGTCTATCCAAACCGCCGCGTGGTCTAAGATCACATACGGGCCAATCTAAGCTTCCACTACATCAGTGAACAGTGATCGAGAGACCAAGAGGTAGTCTATCCTTGCCTGGCTTACATGCGCTCGAGACAGGTGTGTGTAGTCTCTTTCTGAAGGGTCTAAAACCCTCCACACATGCAAAAGATCCAACAAGGAACTAAATTGTGGAAGACCCCTTGCAGACCGGGACCTCGTTCCCATGGGGGGGGGGGGGGGGGATCAGATTTGTCAAGTTGTGGATCCCAGACCATATTAAAAATCCGACCCCCACAAAGGAATAGAGTCCTCCACACTGAGAATATCAGCCAGTTTCTTATAAAATGCACAGTCCAATTGATTAGGGGGCATATATACTACTCACTGTTATGGCCCTTCGAGCAATCGTGGCTTGACAGAAAATAAAACGCCCCCCCCCTGGGTCGTTGACCACCCTACTAATCTGCGTGGCTACCCCCTTACGAAAGAATATGGGCACTCCACCCTTCCTCCCCACCGCTGTTGCCACACATTCGCCCACCCACCAAGTAACCAATTTAGAATGTTCCAATTCTGAAAGGTGAGTTTCTTGTAGAATTGCCATGTCCGTTCTAAGACGCTGGAAATATTGCAACACTTTGGAGAGCTTAATGGGGGAATGAATGCCCCCTACATTCCAAGTTATTATTCTCACCCTTTTAGGAAACATAAAAATGGAAATCCAAATTTAAGTCCAAAAAGAGCAAGACCGTCCCAGCCTACGGCCTCTCTCTTACCCCTCCAAAGGCAACCCACTACCCAACCAATATACTGCCAGCTTCATCCATCCTATTTTCTTAAACCCCAAACATTGTACAACCCCAAGCATATATTTCACATTCACACCATAACCCCAGTGCAGAACCCCAGACCCACACACCTCCCCCCTCCCCTCCCCTCCCCCCAACCCCACCCCTCTGCCCCGAAGATGTTCCCCAATGGAACAAATCACGTTCCCGACGCCTCCCCCTCCAATCTCCCTTATCAAAACGAACAGGTCCCTTAGCATACCCCACCTGACCACTTTAAACCCCCAGAGGTTGACCACAAGTTGCGCTGCGTATGCCTTGTAGCGCTATAGAAATGCTAAATAGTAGTAGTAGTCTCTACAATAAATTGCAACATTATCTTACTAATCTCTCTATAACATGAAACAAGGCATTAAACAGGTATTTGCTATATGTCTAAGAGAGAGAGAAAAAAAATTGTTCTCAACCTCTCCAATCAGGCTTCTATACTGCAGTGGATTATTTGCGTGATGTAAATTACAGCTTTTGAAGAAGCTCCAGACAGCCCAAAACACAGCAGCCAGGCTGATATTCGGTAAAACACGTTTCGATAGCGCTAAACCTCTCCGATCAAAACTGCACTGGCTCCCAATCAAGGAATGTATTACCTTCAAAATTTGCTCTTTGGTCCACAATATTATCTACGGTGAAATCCCGGGATACATGGTTGACTTGATAGACCTTCCGACCAGAAACAGAACCAGAGCGTCACGTTCCTATCTGAACCTCCACTATCCAGGCTGCATTGGTCTCAGATACAAATCAACCTATGCATCCAATTTCTCCTACTTAGGTACACAAATGTGGAATGCACTACCAAAGAGTGTGAAAACGATCCATGACCATCTAAACTTCAGGTGATCATTAAAAACATATCTGTTTTGCAAGGCCTACTCTACTGATCCAACTTAAATGCCTTAACTCCGTAATGCATCAAAACCTCACATCGTAATGGACATTGTATATTCCTTAGTTCCTTGACCCTTGTTGTACTTGTATACCCTAACCTTACCTGATCCTTATTTTAAACTGTATTTGTTTAATATCTACTGGACTCGGCAATCGCCTTGACGGTATTATGTAAGCCACATTGAGCCTGCTAATGGGTGGGAAAATGTGGGATACAAATGTTACAAATAAATATAGGCAAATTGCAGCAAAATGGAGATCTTATGTGTCCAAAAAAACCCACCCCTATTCAAACTCCGTTCCACTCGATCTGTAGACTTTGTACCTGGCTGGCACATACTCTTCCACTAATGGGGATAGAGCTGATCCAATAATAATGTTACAAGCAGTCATGAAAAACAATCTGATGACCCGCTCCTTTCTCAGTGCCGCCACAGGCCACAAATAGCCCATTAAATCCAATTGATCCAGCGCCCTCAGTCTTCCCTCAGGTCTCAGCTGGGCCCAAAAGGCGCAAAACGTTCTTTGCTTCATCCACCGATCCATATGTTTCTGTAACTGACTGGTGAGTAATTCTCAACTTAGCCGGATATAGTAAAGCAAATTTTATCTTTCTAGCAAACAGTTGAGAGCAGACTGGGGAAAAATTCTTCCGTTGTGCCGCTACCGATGCCAAGTAGTCTTGAAAACACAAGATTTTTTGATTGTTGTAGCGAAGCTCCTTCCCTCCTCGCAGTGCTTGTAATATCATTGATTTCTGAGAAAAATTGAGGAAGCAGCAAATTGCGACTCAGGGCCTGGACTCCATATGCTGTTTAGGGCCTATCCGATGCGCCCACTCTATTTGAATCGTGCCCACCGAGGGGGCCAGCGCCAGCTCTTGCGACAGCCACAACTCCAAAAATGTGCGAATTTCACGCTCGTCCATTTCGGGCAGCCTCACAAAATGTAAATTGTTCCTCCTGGACCTGTTTTCCAGGTCTTCAATCTTTTCCTCATATGCTGTTACCAGTTTTGCATGTGGGCCTGCGCTTCCTCTACTGTTGCCATCCGATCCTCCAGCTCCCCAGTGTGCTGCTGGTATGCTACTAGATCCTGGCTTAACTTTTCCATATTATTCTGTAGCAGCCCCAATTTAGAATCTAGCGGGCTCAGCCTTCTGTCCAAAATGACCTCCACAGCCCTAGTTACCTCGGCTGCGATCTCCGCCGCCCACGCCGAGCAACGAGCTTGTGGGGGCTTGCGGGCGCCACCATCTTGTCCTCGTGAGCCCTGCTACGGTCTTTGTCTTTCCGCAGTGATTTCGCAGCCATTCTCCATCGCAGCTCCCCAATACCTCCCTGCAACTCTGCAGCAATCTCCGCTCACTTTGGTGTCTCACAACTTTGAGGGCTAAGCCAACAAAATTGCGGGAAACTTGAAGTGGTGGCAGGAGCAGAACTGCTAGCGAATGCTCCTGATCATAGCGTCACGTGATCTCCACCACTACCTTTACATTAAATCCAAAAATTAACCCCTTAATGCCCAGCAAGACAGAACAAAAAAAGTACAAATTAAAAAAAAACTAAATTAAACCTTGGGTCACCAGACCCCTTACCCTGTTCCCAGAGGTCCCTCCCCTGGCGACCACCATCAGACTCTGTCCCCGCAGACCCCCAGCAAAAACAGAGCCACCTTTCCCAGGCACGAGTTTCACGAAACTCTCTGGAACTCCTGCTGGGCAGCTCAAAAATCGAGCTCCCCTGCCTGAGTTTGGGCCTAGCTGTGGTCTTGGATGTCAATGCACATGCGCAAAAAAAAAAAAAAAGCACATGCTACAGGAATGTGCCCAGGCTGAAGCTGGCCATTCTCCTAGCTGTTCCGGCCCCAGGAAACCTCATTCCCAGGTCGGACAGCATCAGGAATGGTCGTGCCTGGTGTGTCCTCCTCCTCCTCCAGTTCTCAGAGATACCTCTGGAGCCCTAGCTCTGGCCACCAATGTGAACACTAGCTAGTAGGGACTCCCACAAGACCCCAGAATGGTCCGGAACAAAATTGAACCACCACAGGACCCCCCCCCCCCCCCCCCCTCAGGAAAAAAAAAACAAAAAAATATTTTAAAACAAAATTTAACCCCACGAGGGGGGTTACAGTGATATTTACCTATTGTGGGCAGTGCTGACTTTGCTGTGGGTGGGTTGACAGGGTTTGTCTAGTCTCTCCCACGCCTTAGAAAATAAAGACCCTGTTATGTTATCTTTTGATGCTTTGCGAAACTTACCATTTGACACCTATTGATTGGTATACCTACTTACAACTGCCGATTTTTCTGAATCTGCCTTTGATTAACAGTGGTCCCTCCTGGCAGTCACTAAAGGCCTCATTAGCCATTATTATGAAGATTAAAAGAGTCCTGGAAAAAATTGTTGCGCATTTGGACTATGGATTTTTTATCTTCTTCCTTAGAGCATCTTTTGCAAAACCTAAAGGCTGGCTCGCAACTTGCAGAGAGTATCCAACAACAAGAACTTAATTACAAATTTTTATTGTGTATGTATATTTATCCCTCTAGAGCTTGTGAGATGGTTCTCCCTTTGGATGAGACCTGTCTTAAATATGGCGCATCAAATGCATCTCATAAACACTGTATCTGGGCTTGTCTGGCTATTTCTACTTTTTGGAGAGATGTTTGGTCCTTTTTGGTGGGCCTCTATCATAGTTGCTGGGAAGCGACTCCAAAACATTGTTTGTTGGATGATATCACGTATATCTGGGAGGGTACCCGTATTTCTGGTTTGATTGGTAAGTGATATATTCTTCTGCAATGGATCCAGTCATCCCTACCCAGTGGCGTAATCAGATATTTGCACTTCTGTACATGGAGTGACTTTAGGTGGACACTCGGGGTAGCTGAGCCAAAAGACGATTTCTTCAATTATGGACTTCATATGCAACTGCTTTGCCATTGCGTGTTCATAAGGCCATTCCCAACACCTTAAACATTTAATATCGTAGACCACATTTTTTTTTTATTTATAGAATTTTATAATACATAATATTCAATCTTGAATAATAATACACAATATATGCAAATCTTCATCATGAATAAAGTAGAAAAAAAATATAGGAATAAATTCACAAATATCGACCACAAAATCAAGGTAATCTGATCCAAGAAACAAGAAAAATATATATATAATTGTAACCCTAATAGCTAGATTTATCCTCATACCTAATAAACCTAAGACTGCGCCAAGCTCTGGCGGTTTACTCCAAGTTGCCATACAGTGTTACATTCAGGTCTAAACTTTCACGTTTATATCCTCTCTACTTTTTAGAAAATCCTCCAATTGTTTGGGTTCAAAAAACTGGTACTGTTTTGCTTGCAATAATATCCTACAAACAAGGAAATTTCAACAAAAAATTTGCTCCAAGGGCTAAAACTCTTGGACGCAATACAAGAAATAGTTTACGTCTTTTTTGGGTTTCCCTAGACAAGTCTGGGAAAACCCTAACTTTTGAACCCAAGAATAAAGAATTCAAATGTCTCAAAGACAACCTGAGTACTGCGTCTCTATCTAACTCCAAGGCAAATGTTACCAACAAAGTGGTTCTTTGTGTAACCACTTCTAATGATGATTCCAGGAATGCCGTCAAGTTCATTGAATCTTGAGGGTTCAAATTTTCTGGTATTTTACCAGTAAATTGAAGATAATATGCTCTTGTAATAGGTGGCAATGAAGTGTCGGGCATCCCCAAAATCTCCACCAAATATTTCTTAACCATTTGTACAGGAGAAATTAAAGGTGATTTTGGAAAATTTATAATACGTAGGTTAAGTCTCTTGGACTGATTTTCCACATATTCCATGCATCTAGAAGCAAAGTTTCTTTCTTTAATCAGCGATTGTTCCACCAGTTCTATTTGTAGACCACATTTTTCTAGCTTTTTTGTATGCAAAACACTTTTTCTTTTGCTGTCAGAGGAGACCACGTGGTGAAGGGGGGGGGGGGGGGGGGAGTTTGGAGGAGTGGATGGTGGGCTCGGAGGGGTTTAGTTTTACTTTGGTTTGTAAGCTCTCTTGAGCAGGGACTGTCCTTCCCCATGTTTAAACTTGTACAGCGCTGCGTAACCCTGGCAGCGCTATAGAAATGCAAAGTAGTAGTAGTAGGTTTGGCAGATATCCTGTATGGTTGTTCTCCTCTTTTGTATTTAATTGAGCACTGGCTATAATATGTGCCTGTGATCTTCTCTATCAGGTGTAAATAGTTCTTTGTCGTTTTTTGCTCTTTCATAATAAAAATATATTTCACATAAAATATATTCTGTAAGGTGATAGGAAGCAGCTCCCCCTTTTTGAGATGAATAGGTTCTGTTAGGGTAAAGGGTTATAAGAATCAGACCCTTTACAGAGTTATTTACTTTGGGAGGTAAGGGGACTTGGTGAAGACGAGGGCTTTAGGTAGGAGAAGGTTGTGTTTGCCGGGAGGGGGAGATTTATATATGTTATGTAAAATGAAAAGTTTCAGCAGTTTGTTGTTTGATTTTATTCTTTAATAACAATTGTTTAAACATAAACTATAGTTTGTATTTATTTGATTTAAAATCATGTGCTTTATATTCAAAAATGAATGGGATAAACACAGAGGATCCCTAGAGAGAGAGGATGGAATCAAAGCAAAAAACTTAAATAACCTTAGCAATTTAAACAGGACATAGAGGGGTGAAACCTGTACAGATCAGCAGGTACAACTCTGGCCACCTTGGTGGGCAGAGTGGATGGACCCTACAGGTCTTTATCTGCCAACATTTAGTATGTTACACCCTTAGCTATTAACATGATTAAACTCACTGGTTTTAACATACATTCAAATTTGCACAAATATTGTCTCTAGATTTGTGCAACCTGACCTTCTAGAACATAGGGCATTTAGCCTGAAGATACTTCACAGAAGTACCTAGAGCACTAGGATCTAAGATAAGTAGACACCCAATCCATCTCTGGTGCATCACTTCTATGACTTGGCCAGCTGTAATGATCTCTCCAGCTCTCGTAACTGTAGATTTCCTTGAGTGATCATCATCCGAATCACAACCTGGAAAACATAAAGGGAAGCAGATGTTACAGTCTGCTGCCACTTGCAGATCTATTAACCCCTACAGTGACCAGTGGCAGATAATCTCTGCAGCTGCCTCCTCCTCCTCTTTCTCTCTCATGAATGTGTGTGTGGTACTGTTACAACACATACATATATAACTTTACCATTGAAAATGAAACTATACCTTCATTCAAAGAAGCATTTCAGCTGAATAGCAGGGACACAGGGTCATTATTATGCAGTAGTGTGTGTACGCACCACCAACTTGAAAGAAATGTGTACTTTAAAATGAGCAAAGTCTGCCCAGTAAGGTATTTAGGATTGTAAGCTTAGAGAAACAGGAACTGTCTACTCTGTCTGTAAAGCACTGCACACACCTAGTAATACTGTACAAATAATTTATTAAGATTGCCTAGACTCCTCCAACTCAACCAGAACCCACTCTTCCTCTTTCTCCCCAGCAGGAGAACTGCTCATTTCCTGTCAACTTGTCTATGGCTGGGCAAATCCGGGGGGAGATATTTGGGGTGTAGGGCAGTAGAGGGCTCATTTCTTACCAACTTGCCTTGCCCACTGCTGTCAAACTGGTGCTGGTTCACTGTTGCTTCAGACAAAGCTTACCATGCTGGGAACGTTTGCTTTAGGCTGGTTGGAGCCAGTCTAAAGAAAACGCTATTTAGCGAGTAATGAATAAAGAGGTTTTCCGTGGCTCTAACATGTGTGCCATTAGCAGCCACCAAGAACCCTATGCAAATGTATTACAATGAGACCATTAATATTCTAATGAGCATTCCGGGCCTAGCTCTAATGAGCTGCTCTAGAGCTGTCGGAAGAGGACGGAAAAAACAAGCAAGTGGCTGCAAAAACTGCCTGCTTGTGCTCCCTACCTCTCCCATCCCGTCAAATACATTTCATAGCTCTGAGTTGCAAGCAGCGACCAATGCACAAAGGGGGATCTGTGCATCTCATTTGCATGCAATCCCCTTTGTGCATCGGTTGCTGTTCGCAACTTACTAAGTTTTAGTGGGGCGGCCATATTTTAGCGCTAACTTTGTGAATCAGGCCATTAGACCCATACACAACGTGTCAGGTAGTATTGAACTGGTGATTTTGACTATGTAGGGCAAGACAGCAGGAGAAGAGGGGTAAAAGGATTAGAGTCCTTGGGGGTGGTGATGTGTCAGGTGGGCTTACAGGGTTTCTGGCCACCCTTGTGCCATTGAGGGAGGAATGCAGGTGTTGGAGTCCAAACAATCTTGTTTTGACAAAGCAGTGAAGGGAAGATCAGAGTCTGGATGGCCTTGCTATGCTGGTGATTAGGCAGAGGATCTGAAAGGGCTAGCATTTTTTTTTCTTGTTTGCTTCTTTTTGTTTTTTTTCCTTTCATTCTTTATTACTGATGTACAGCGCAACATTAAACACTCATATCTAATACTATGTATTTTTCATTTGTCTATTGCAAAGTTTCAATATGAAAACTTACTGGTACTAATTCTGCCCACTCTCTACCAATAGAAAGCAAAATAAAAAACCTTTATATAGCCAGTATATTTCTCCAAGTACATAAGAACATAACATAAGAGTAGCCATACTGGGTCAGACCAATGGTCCATCTAGCCCAGTATCCTGTTTTCCAAACAGTGGGCAAGCCAGGTCACAAGTACCTGGCAAAACCCCAAATCGTGGCAACACTCCATACTACAAATCCCAAGGCAAGCAGTTGCTTCCCATGTCTGTCTCAATAGCAGACTATGGACTTTTCCTCCAGGAATTTGTCCAAACCTTTTTTAAACCCAGATACGCTAACCGCTGTTACCACCTTCTCCTGCAAAGAGTTCCAGATCTTAACTATTCATTGAGTGAAAAAAATATTTCCTCTTGTTTTAAAAGTATTTCCAGGTAACTTCCTCAAGTGTCCCCTAGTCTTTGTACTTTTGGAACAAGTAAAAAAATCGAATTACTTCTACTCGTTCTACACCACTCAGGATTTTGTGGATCTCAATCATATCTCCCCTCATCTATCTCTTTTCCAAGCTGAAGAGCCCTAACCTCTTTAGCCTTTCCTCATACGAGAGGAGTTCCATCCCCTTTATCATTTTAGTCACTCTTCTTTGAACCTTTTCTAATTCCGCTATATCTTTTTTGAGATACGGTGACCATAACTGAACGCAGTACTCAAGGTGCAGATGCACTATGGAGCGATACAAAGGCATTATACTATTTTCAGTCTTATTCACCATCCCTTTCCTAATAATTCCTAGCATCCTGATTGCTTTTTTGGCCACCGCCACCACCACACACCAAGCAGAAGATTTCAGCGTATTATCTACAACAACACCCATATCTTTTTCTTGAGCGCTGACCCCCAAGGTGGACCCTAGCATCAGGTAACTGTGATTTGGATTATTCTTTCCAATGTGCAACACTTTGCATTTGTCCACATTAAATTTCATCTGCCATGTGGACGCCCAGTCTTCCAATTTCCTAAGGTCTTTCTGCAATATTTCACAGTCTGCACGCGTTTTTAAAAACTTGAATAGTTTTGTATCATGTGCAAATTTGATCACCTCACTCATTGTTCCGATTTCCATATCATTTATAAATATGTTAAATAGTACCTGTCCCAGTACAGAGCCCTGTGGCACTCCACTGTTCACCCTCCTCCATTGAGAGAAATGACCTTTTAACCTACCCTCTGTTTTCTGTCCAATAACCAATTTCTAATCCACATCAGAACCTTGCGTCCTGTCCCATGACTCTTTATGTTTCTCAGGAGTCTATCATGAGGAACTTTATCAAAAGCTTTCTGAAAATATAGATACATTACATCAACCGGCTCACCTTTATCCACATATTTAGTCATACCTTCAAAGAAATGAAGCAAATTTGTGAGGCAAGACTTCCCTTGGCTGAACCCAAGCTGACTCTGTCCCATTAAACCACGTGTTCTATAATTTTATTCTTTATAATAGTTTCCACTATTTTGCCAGACACTGACGTCAGGCTTACCGGTCTATAATTTCCTGATCACCCCTAGAACCCTTTTTAAAAATTGGCGTCACACTGGCCACCGCCCAATCTTCAGGTACTACGGAAGATTTTAACAACAGCTTACATATTACTAACAGCAGATCAGCAATTTCCTGCTTAGAGTTTTTTTGAGTACGCTTGGATGTATGCCATCCAGTCCAGGTGATTTACTACTATTTAATTTGTCAATTTGGCTCAGTACATCTTCCAGGTTCACCGGTATTTCTTTCAATTCTTCCGCATCATCACACTTGAAAACCATTTCCAGTACAGGCAGATCTCATACATCTTCTTCCGTAAAGACAGAAGCAAAGAATTCATTCAGTTTTTCCTCTATGGCCTTGTCCTTCCTGAGCACCCCTTTTGCTCCTTCGTGATCTAACAGTCCCACGGATTCCCTCGCAGGCTTTCTGCTTCTGATGTACCTGAAAAAGTTGTTACTCTGAGTTTTAGCCTCTGCAGCAAGTTTCTCTTCATATTCTCTTTTTAGCCTTCTTTATTAATGCTTTGAATCTGACTTGCTAGTGCTTATGTTGCTTCTTATTTTCTTCATTTGGGTCCTTTCTCCATTCTTTGAAGGACAATCTTTTAGCTGTAATGACCCCTTTTACTTCATCTTTTAACCATCCTGGCTGACGTTTTCTCTTCTTTTCACCTTTGAAAATACACGGAATGCATCTGGACTGGTCTTCCAAGATGGTATTTTTGAATAACGTCCATGCCTGATTTAGTGTCTTAACCTTTGCAGCCGATCCTTTTAGTTGATTTTTAACCATTTTCCTCATTTTATAGTCGCCCTTTCAAAACTTAAATGCAGCTACAGTACATTTCTTTTGTGGGTTCATCCCAGATAGTAGTTCAAACTTGATCATGTTATGATCATTGTTTCCCAGGGGACCCAACACCGCCACCTCTCGCACTATGCCCTGCATGCCACCAAGGACCAGATCCAAAATGGCTCCCCCTCTCATCGGTTCCTGGACCAGCTGCTCCAAGAAGCAGTCATTTATTACACCTAGAAATTTTATCTCCCTGGCACTCCCTGATGTAACATTTATCCAGTCAATATCGAGGTAATTGAAATCACCCCTTATTATAGCATTGCCCAATTTGCCAGCTTTCCTAATCTGTGTAAACATTTCTTCATCCGTCTGTTCGTTCTGTCCCATCGGACAGTATTTAAGAAAGAAAGATTAGTTAACTTAAATGACGCTCTAATGCTGTGGAGGGGCATTTTTAATATGACGTCTAAATCCAATTTTGGATGTTTTGCAGAAAATGTCCAAAAGTCCAATAGTGATCACAGCCATTTTCAAACCAGAAAAACATCCAACTTTTTGTTTCAAAAATGACCATTTGCTAGATGTTTTTGTGCTCAGTATGTCTACCTTTTTGGACCATTTTTGGAAAAAAAAATGTGCAAGGGAAAAATGCACAAAAACAAGCCATTGGGCTATATAGGGGGGGGGGCAGCATTCTTAGTAGACTGGCCAAACAGACATCCCCGCAGAGCAGTGGGACACCCTAGGGGGCACTGCAGTTCACTTCACATAAAAGCTCCAGGTACACATCTCATAGTTACCCCCTTATATTGTAAGGTGAGCCCTCCAAAACCCACCAAAAACCTACTGTACCCAACTGTACACCACTATGCCTGCAGGTGTTACCTATTTGTAGGTACAGCAGGTTTTTGGTGGGCTCACGCTTTCCACCACAAGTGTATCAATTAGTGTGGGATATGGGCCCGGGTCCTCTTCTGTACAGTGCACTGCATTGACCACTAGGCTACTCCAGGGACCTACCTGCTGCTCTAATAGGACTGACCATAACATCTGACGCTGTCATAGAGGCTGGTATACACTGTTTCTTTCACAGCTTTGGGGGGGGGGGGGGTCAGTGACCACTGGGGGATTAAAAAAAGGAGGGCATACCTTAATCCCTCCAGTGGTCATCCGGTCACTTAGGGCACCTTTTTGTGACTTAGTATTGATTGAAACAGGTCTAGAACAGAACAAACCATCTAACTTTTAGCTCTGGACTTTTTAATTTTTTCCATTACAGCAGAAAAATGTCCAAGTTCTGGGAACATCAAAATCCTGCCCCCAACACGCCCCCTTGTGATTTGGATGCACTGCATATGAACTACAGAGAAAACCATCTTAAAGATGGGTTTTGAAAATTGTAATTTGGACATTTTGGCAAACAAAACGTCCATCTGCTGCTTTGTGCCACTTTTTGGATGTTTTTCTGTTTTGAAAATGAGCCCTGTGTCATTAAACATGCTGTGCCTTTTAACCTACAGTGATGTGAAAAAGTATTTACCCACCTCCTGATTTCCTTACTATTGGATATGTGTCACACTTCTGATCTTTAAATAAAACATATCTCTCTATATAAAACGCACCTCCAACGTTCTAATGAAGCCTCACTTACTCAACGCTCTAAAAGTGAGGCGCCAGAGATCAATTTTCCTCCAATAGTGTCTGCCCCGCCCACGCGTCCAATGTGATGACGGCACAACATGTTGCCACAACTCCAAACCTCCACCCACAAACCGAAAACACTGCACCCGCTCGCTGTAGCACTTCAGTCCCAGGGACGTGCCCAATCGTCCCCGGGAGTACAAAAACTACACGCTGGCTATCGCAGCGCTCCACCAAGAACCGGCCCCTAACAACGCCTCCCCCGTCCAAAACCCACAACAGCGCTCCTCAAAGAACTGGACCCCGACACTGCCTTACCTGTCAAAAAAAAACCGGAACATCGTCCCAGAGTACAAAAAACAAAACAGCCCCAGCAAAAAAGATCCAACCTACAAAATATCGGCACAGCAGCAAAAAAAAAAAAAAAAAAAGGGGAAATGCCCAGAGACTTTCAGCAACTCTATCTAAACACCCAGCAACAACTTTAAAAGAACCCCCCTTCAAAATATCAGCTCAGCTGCAGCAAAATAAAAGAGAAATGCCCAGAGCCTTTCAGCAACTACATCTAACCACCCAGCAACAACTTTAAACGAACCCCCCTTCAAAATATCGGCACAGCTACAGCAAAATAAAAGGGAAATGCCCAGAGCCTTTCAGCAACTACATCTAACCACCCAGAAACAACTTTAAACGAACCCCCCTTCAAAATATGGGACAAGCAGCAGCAAAAACCAACACTCCTGCCCAGAGCCGTAGCGAGGGGAGCTGACACCCGGGGCGGGTTGCCGCTACGCACCCCCCCCCCCCGGGTGCATCACGGCGCACCCTCCTCTCGCTGGAGCGCACCCCTCCCGGAGCGCATACCTGCAGCGAGGGACGGGCAGGAGGGCCGATCCGCCCTGACTGCACGTTGCTGGGGTGTGTCGGCTCTGCGCTGATTCACTGCTCTCTCTGTCCCGGAACAGGAAGTAACTTGTTCCGGGGCAGAGAGGGCAGTGCACCAGCGCGGAGCCAACACCCCCCAGCGGCGTGCACCCGGGGCGGACCGCCCCCCCCCTTCCTACGCCACTGCTCCTGCCCACACACTCTCTCTCATCAGACGGAAGGAGAGGAAGGGAAGAAAAGGAGGGGGTCATGGAACTTACAACTACACACATACACTCTCTGACACACTGTATCTCTCTGACAAACACACAAACACACTTTCATACACTCAGTAACTCTTACACACACAATATCTCTCCCATACACTCTGACACAGTCACACCCTCTCACTCTCCACACATAACAGCAATAGGAAAAAAAAACCCCTGCAAACTCCTGTAACACAATAAAGGCTGACTCTCCTACAAACAAACAAGGTACAGCTTAATTTAATGAAACAAAAAAAAATGCCCCCCCCCCCCACACACAGACACTCATGCAGGGTCACAGTTGTCCATCTCCGCAACTCCCTACTGTGAGTAACACACACATAAACAATTACTGATGTCTCACACACGCTCTCACACACTCATGCACTCTGACTCATCACTCTCTCATCTGACGGAAGGAGAGGAAGGGAAGGAAAAGGGGGGGGGGGTCATGGAACTTGAAACTACACACACACTCTGTCACACTGTATCTCTCTGAGAAACACACAGACACACACATTCAGTCTCTCTGTCTCACACACACTCTCACAGAAGAACACACATAGGAACACATCGCACAACATACACATGCAAAAAAACAACAACAAAAAAAAGTCGCTTAAGGGAAACAGAACAAAACACCCTAGCAATTAAACATTCAGCCACTCACCCCTCTTACATTCAGACACACACAAACAATCTCTGACACACTCACCACCACCCTTTCCCTATGAAGAAAGATTAAGGAGGCTAGGGCTATTCAGCTTGGACAAGAGATGGCTGAGGGGAGACATGATAGAGGTATATAAAATAATGAGTGGAGTGGAACAGGTGGATGTGAAGCATCTGTTCACGCTTTCCAAAAATACTAGGACTAGGGGGGTATGCGATGAAACTACAGTGTAGTAAATTTAAAACAAATCGGAGAAAATTTTTCTTCAACCAACGTATAATTAAACTCTGGAATTCGTTGCCGGAGAAAGTGGTGAAGGCGGTTAGCTTAGCAGAGTTTAAAAAGGGGTTGGACGGTTTCCTAAAGGACAAGTCCATAAACCACTACTAAATGGACTTGGGAAAAATCCACAATTCCAGGAATAACATGTATAGAATGTTTGTACGTTTGGGAAGCTTGCCAGGTGCCCTTGGCCTGGATTGGCCGCTGTCGTGGACAGGATGCTGGGCTCGATGGACCTTTGGTCTTTTCCCAGTATGGCATTACTTATGTACTTATGTATTTTCAGTTACACCCACTTCTCTCAATTTCACAGAAACACACACACAATCTCTCTCTGTGACACACATATACATTAACAATAAAACAACAATTACATTCATAAGTGGGGGAGGGGTTCACTAATACAACTGCAGAAACATTATTCACACAAAAACATTACCTTCTTAGCACCCATTTCAAAACACTTATATCCCTTAATATCAAACAGAAAAAAAAAACTAAAAAAAAAAAACCACATGCTAGCGCCCGTTTCATTTGTTTCGGAAACTGGCCTTTTTTACTAGTCCTATATAATAAAACGCACCTCCATCATTCTGAAGCTGACTGCATGGCTGAGGCATTCCTGCTGTCTGTATCCATCTCCTGAATTGACATCACGTACTTCCGGGTTCGTCACAAGCAGAAGTGACCAATCACACGAGGTTTCTCGGCTTTAGAATGTTGGAGGTGCATTCTATTAAATAGGATTGGTCAGTTCCTTGAAGCACAGCCAGAGCTCAGGGTCCTGCACAGTAACGCTCAGACACCAGAGAGAGAGAGAGGGGGGGCCTGACACCAGAGGGGGGGGAGGTATCTCTGTCACACACACACACTCTCTCTCACAGTCAATGTCTTTCTCACTCTCACACACTGTCTCTCACACACTCTATGTCTCACACTGTATCACATTCACTCTCTATGTGTCACACACTCACACACTCTCGGTCTCATACACTCAGTCTCACAGAGAGTCTGTGTCTCACACACACACACTCTCTCTGTGTGAAACACACTCTCTCTCTCTCACACTGTGTCTCACATACGCACTTGCACACACTCTCATTCTCACAGACACACTCGCACCCAGACTCACTCTCTCTCTCTCTCTCACACACACACACTCGTACATTCACTCTCTCTCTCTCTCACACACACTCGTACATTCACTCTCTCTCTCTCTCTCACACACAGTTACTCTCACATACACTCTCTCAAACATACACACTCCGAGGAAAACCTTGCTAGCGCCCGTTTCATTTGTGTCAGAAACGGGCCTTTTTTTACTAGTTAGTTTATAGTTTATTGAAATTTATTATACCTCTCGACTGATGAGTAGAGGAGTTTACAAGCTAAACATAAAGAAAGGCATGCCCATTTATAATAGGACAGCAAAATCACTCATGCCAGGACAGAATAGAGAAACAAGTCAAAAAGGTAAGGGACCCTTAGTAAACACTTAAATGAAGTTAAAACTGTTTTATTTAAGGAACAAACTTATCCAAAACCCAGATCACCCATATAAACAAGTAACTATCTCCCTTAGTTACTCAATAAACCAACTGACCAAATTTAATTGATAATTAGATTCAGCTGATTGAACACAGCCAGCCCTGTTGAATCTAAACTTCAGTATATATTGAGCCTGTATCATGAGAGTGAAGTACAAGCTTTCTACAAAAATATTATACAGGATTACAGTATATTCGAGAAGAGATGAGAAAAAAAAAAGTTGTTGAAATATATCAGTCTGAAAAAAGTTAAAAACCCATTTCTAAAGCTCTGGGAGTCCACCGAACCACAGTGAGAGTCATTATCTCCAAATGACGACTTGGAACAGTGGTGAATTTTTTCAGGAGTGATCGGCCTGTCAAAATTACTCCAAGAGTGCAGCAACAACTTATCTGCAAAGTCAAAAGAACTTCCCAGAACATCCAGAGAACTGCAAGCCTCTTTAGTCAGTGCTCATCACTCCACAAAAAGAAAAAGACCCGGCAAATATGGGATTCATGGGAGAGTAGCAAGGCAGAAACTGCTGCTATGTGTGAGTAACATCAAGCTCATCTTACATTTGCAGAAACACACCTGGATGATCCCCAAGCCTTTTGGAATAATGTTCTATGGCTAGATGAGTCAAACGTTGAACTCACTGGACAACTCAGGTCCCATTATGACTGGTGTAAAGCAAATACAACATTCTATAGTAATATCATCATATCAAAAGTCAAACATGATCACAGCAGTGTGATGGTATGGCTTTGCTGCCTCAGGTCGTGGAAACTTGCTATTGTTGAAGGCATAGGCGCCTGGTATAAGAGGTTGGGGAGGCTAAGCCTCCCCAGCCGCAGCAGGATGGATCAGCTGTCCGCTCACTTGCAAAATCTTTTACCTGAAGTTGTGATTTTCCTCTCTCCCCTGCCCAAGTCGTCGTGGCAAACTGGAAGTGAAGGCAGCGCAGCAATGCTCACTGAGGCAGGCATACTCTGCTGAAGTTGCTTAAAAGAATACAACCAGTGCTATATATGTCTTTGGTGTGGGAAGAACTTCTCATTCGGGGTGAGCTTGAAGTGAACAACATTCAAATTAAAGAGAACAGGTTTGGAGGGAGGTGTGCAAATGAGACTGGGGAGAAATAAAAAATAAATAGTGTAATTGTTAAAATCTTTAAATGGTTCAAAGTTTTTTGGGTTTTTTTTCTGAGCATGTACACCGAGAGGAGGGCATGACTGCAATGATGTGTGCATAATTATCAGGTAACACCTGGGATAGCTACAGCTAAAAGCCATTTCATTGGCTGATGGCACAGTAGGTTCAAAGAGGAAGTTTAGCTGACATAGTGTTGACAGAGCTGGTAAGTGAAAATCTGATTGCTTTTTGTTTGAGTTTGTTTTTATATAAAACATTCCCTTGGATAGGAAGAGTTTGTGATATGTGAAAATACATTTTGCTTTAATGAAATTGTGAAATTGCTAAACTTTAGAGTCAGAGACTTATTAGGGATACATACAGTGCTTTTTTTGTGCCGGTACAGCATACCGGCACCTTTTTCCTGAGGTCTGGCTCACTTGCCCGCTCCCTCCGTTCCTGCTCCCGCGCTCCAAAATCTTTTACCCGAAGTCGCAATTCTCCTCTCTCCTCTGCCCTCCCCTCCATGTCCAGCATGTCGCCTCCCTCCCCTGCCCTCCCCTCTCCTCTCCAAGTCGCGGTGAACTGGAAGTGAAGGCAGCGCAGCAGTGCTCACTGAGGCAGGCACACAGGCAGGTTCGTCTCCTCTCGCGTCGTTTCCCTCTCAGTGCGTCCTCTGCAGTGCCCAGGTTAAAATAATAATAATATTATTATTTAAAAGCTTTATATTTAATGTGGGCAGGTTTCTGGGTGGGGGTGAGGGGATGCCATACTAGGGAGTTATGGGTAAGGGGGTAGGACAGGGCTAATGCTAGGCTGCGTGCAGGGAGGGCTGGGGCAGATGCCTACCAATCAGATGGATGGTGGGGAAGGGAAGGACTGATGCTAGGCTATGGGAATGGATAGTGGGGGTAGAATAGAGAAGGGAAGGGCTGGATGGTGGGATAGGGAAGGGAAGGCCGATGCCAGGCTACAAGGATGGATAGGGGGGTAAGGAAGGGAAGGACTGATGCCAGGCTACAAGACAATTTCTGATTTTGGTCCTTAATTCTATAATTGATGAGGGTTGGTCTGTGTTTTGCATGTGAACCAGCAGGTGAGAGATTTTGCTGGCATGTAGTTTGTGTGGGGGATCTAGGAGTCTGACTTGTCTGGCCTTTCCAATGAGATGCGTATTGTTGTTGTGTGTATTCACTGCTGCCTTTTTAAAGGTACTGTTATTGGAATTTGTATTCAGAATTGGTTAAGGTTTGCAACATAGACTCAAGAAGCTTCTTTGCAGGATTTTCTGTTACTTCACAAAGTACCTGGAGGTGAAGGGATTTTGTGTTGTTGTTATTGAGGTGCTACCCGAATTTAAATACATTTTTCCTATGGAAAGCTATAAGAGGAAACATTCTAGCTATGTCCTCTATATGCGACAAATTCCATAGTAGGTAGAAAAGAAAGAAGTCTTCAAAGGTATATTTACCAAATTTTAAATGTTTGATTAATACAGCTTAATAAGGCATATATATTTATTATAATGTAAAGTTGAAGGATATGTACCAAACCGTGGTCATTTTATTTTGTCAGCATCAGAAGGGAGATAGAGTAGAGCTAGAGGAAGTGAAAAAGACTTCAGAGTGTACTTAATCAGGCATTTGTTATAAACCAAAGTTTGAAGGATCTATGCTATTGCTGTAATTATATTGCAGGATCCTGTCATATGTATTGAGATGTTTGCTATTATTGCAGACTTATGTCTGGTCGAGTATAAGATATGGGATATGTAACTGTATTACAAATATCTGTTTTTCTATTAAGTATATATGTGGTTTATATTGATGCAGGGCAGCTGTTGAGCAGACTACTTAGAAATCCATCATTAAGTGCTACTCATACCTATATACATAGTGCCCACCCATATTAGCTCCAGGCCCACCCAAAATGTCAGGTCTGGCTACGCCATTGTCTGAGAGTAGACCAGTCGACTGACTCCAGTCCTCTCTCTTCTTTGCAGTGCTGCCGGCTCACCATCACCTGAGCGCCATGCCCATGCCCAGTTCCGCCTGCCCGGGGCTACTCGGTCTCTCACCGCCGCGCTGCGTCCCTCATCCTCCTCTTTTTGCCTCCTCACCGCCGATCCGCCTTAAACCAGCTTCGGGCTACCCAACGTCACTGATCGTCATCATGATGTTCTTCTTCGCCTCAGGCTCAGCCAGTCAGAGTCAGCCTTCCCTACGAGAGTTCCCGTCCCGTCATGATGCAACTTCCTGTTCCGCATAGGCGGGAACGCGCGGGAGGGGCCGTCATTGAGTAGGGAAGGCTCAAGGCTGGTTAAGAGTGGCTGTCTGAGGTGTTCCCACTTCCATCCCAGACCCAGACCATAATAATTTGAGGAAATTGTGGCACGCAGCGCACGTTGGATTTCAGGAGAGGAAGGTGCTGACGCTGAAGGGTTTAAGTCAAAATAAAAAAATTAATATTTTGTTTCATGCAGATCTCTTTTGTTTAAACATAACTAAATGGGCTATAAGCCCATAATGCTTTTGGTTTTCCTATATTTTGTTTGTGATGACTTATACTGTGCCAAAATTGAAATTTGAAAACTCTTATCTCTATCTGGCCATTAATAAAAGGAGCTCATTGTGAACACTATCCACCCTAAAAGGGTGTTTTGTGGCTCTACATAAGAATTGTGATGTTATGATCCCTTGTTTCATATTGTTGACGGTCTGCATTTTCCGTATGGGTGATATATTGGTGTATTAAGGTCTGCTCAGTGTAATATTTAAGGTACAGTAAGGTTCTGAGTGTGTTTTTGCACAAAGTTGTGCATAGTGTTTTGCAGTTGAGCGATTGTGGTTAGTATATGCTTTGAGCAACCACTTTATTCTTTGACATATGATACATATCTAATATCTAAATTTAATAAAAGGTATTAATTGTGACTATTTTATTTTTACTTATTTTTTTCCGTGTGTTGTCAGACAATTATGGATGTAAGCTCCGCCCCTGGCCACACACACCCCAACCCCACCCCCTTTAGCCTCCCCAAACAGTTCGGCCACCGACCGCCTATGATTGAAGGAACCACAAATTCTGCATTGAACAAGAAAATTCTTAAGAAGAATGTCCGGTCATCTGTCTGTGAGCTGAAGTGTAATTAGGTTATGCAGCAAGACAATAATCCAAAACACAAAATCAATCTACATCTGAAAAGCAAAACTCAAAAGTTTTGGACTGGCTAGTAGTCAGAGTCCTAACTTGAATCCAATAAATATGCTGTGGAAGGACCCAAATGAGTAGTTCATGCACAAAAACCTATAAATTTGTCTGAATTTAAGCACAGCTCACAAAAATGGTTGGGTCTAAGCCAGCAGAAGTGGAGGAAGTCACCCAGTGTGCAGTGGTTCACTTCCTCCTCCTGCCAATCAATCTCTGCAGGGGAGGGAGGGAAAGCAATAGATGCTGGCTGAGCGTGCCATGGAGAGAGTGGGTAGGAGGGGGGGGGGGAACAGAGCAATGTGAGTGTGCCATGGAGTGGGGGGGGGGGACAGCAAGGTGAGCGTGCCATGGAGTATGGGGGGGGGATAGCAAGGTGAGCGTGCCATGGAGAAGGTGGGTGAGTAAGGAGAGCACAGCAAGGTGAGCGTGCCATGGAGAAGGTGTGTGTGTGTGGGGGGGGGGGGGGGGGGGGGACAGCAAGGTGAGTGTGCCATGGAGTATGGGGGGAGGGACAGCAAGGTGAGCATGCCATGGAGAAGGTGGGTGAGTAAGTAGAGCACAGCAAGGTGAGTGTGCCATGGAGAAGGTGTGTGTGTGTGTGGGGGGGACAGCAAGGTGAGCGTGTCATGGAGTATGGGGGGGGGGGGGGGGACAGCAAGGTGAGCGTGCCATGGAGAAGGTGGGATGAATTACTGAAAGAGATATTCCCATCCCCACCAGTGCTGGCCTTCCGACAGCCACCCAATTTAAAACACAAGCTAGTGAGAAGCAAGCTCTCAACAGAGACCCAAAAAGAAGAGAATGGCACACATCCTTGCAATATATCCAGCTGCAAACTATGCCAAAACATTTCACAAGACCCCACAGTCATTCACAAAGGAAAAATATTCAACAAAAAGGAATCCTTCACATGCTCATCTTCCAATATGTCATCCAGTGTAAAAAATGTGATGAAGGGTGCTATATTGGAGAAACAAGCCAGATGCTGAAGAAGAGATTTAATTTACACAGACATCATATGAAAAATGCCAGTGCCAACCAAGATGTTACCTCTGTGGGACATCACTTTACAAAACCAGAACACTGTACTAATGATTTTATAGTGAGAATACTTAAAGGAAACTTTTAAACAATACAGGAACGCAAGGCCTTTGAAGTCAAAATGATTAAATATTTTGACACCCACCAGACAGGACTTAACAAAGATCTGGGTTTTCTAGCCCATTATAAACCATTAAATTTCACTGCTTTGCCACCCTCTGATCACCATGCATATCTCCCTGTCCCCCATCCTGTCAGCCCTCTCTGTTTCTCACCTAGTCCACCCCTCCCTCGTCCTTTCAGACTGTCACTGAAATACTTTGATGTTTCACTTATATATGCTGTTACTTATCAAAATTTGCTTATTTCTGATCTGACGAAGAAGGGCTACCTTTGAAAGCTAACCAAAAAATGTATTAAGTTAGTCCAATACAAAAAGGTATCATCTTATTTTCTTTTCTCTGTTTTATTTTATTCTATTTCTATTGACTGGCTTTAGAAGTGGACTAACACGGCTACCACATCTCTATACCTAACAGGAAATCCAACAGGTCAGGATGTGAATCATAATGTCCATTCACATCCTCTTTCCTCACCCAGAATAGGAAATCCAACAGGTCAGGATGTGAATCATAATGTCCATTCACATCCTCTTTCCTCACCCAGAACAAGCTATCTCCATCTTCCAGGTAGTTCTAGTTAAACATCCTACAAGGTACCACCTACATTGAAATAAATATCAATAAACTACCAAGTAAACAAACAAACAAACAAAATCTTACAGGGGCCAATGTTTTGGTTTCAGTTTTGATTTTTTTTTTTAGGGTTCAGCAATTCCACCCAACTGGGGTCTAGTGCTCAAACTTCCTTCTTTCCCCACCATCCCTCACCTCTTCCGTCGCTCCTTTATTCTTTTTGAACTCTTCCTCAGCCCACTTCATCACATACTGGCGGTCACCTTCATTTGGGATCTGACGCGCAGCACGTAAAATCCTTCTGTACAAGCCAAGAACCTGTTGCCTGTGCAAGAACTGAAAGAGAACCTGCACTTAGCACAGTAACATAGTAAATAATGGCAGATCCAACCAGCCTGTCCACATGAGATTCTTCCTCTAGCTCTCAAACACTCTGACTAAATTATTATTCAAATTCTTACAAAAAAAGCCATTTAGACTAACTCTGGACAGAACTTCTGCATGAAGGAAGCTCTTCCCTCATTATTCAATACCCCTCTGTGAAACAGTAGTAATAAAAAAAGCAAGTGCATTTTTATAATATACTGTACCACTGCATTCCACAAAACAAAAGGAGCAAGTTCCCACATATCATCTTTTTCTTTTGATGTACAAACAGAAAAAAAAAAGATATATTAAATGCTCCCAGGTTTCAACCTAATTAATGTAAAAAAAAAAAACACAACAACAACTTTGTACTTATAAATAGTAA